>NC_069503.1:751761564-752115314 GCF_027579735.1 Bombina bombina | reverse complement strand
TAAGAAGAAAAATGTCTTGAGGTTATTAAAAAGTGAGAAGGCAGACATTATTTTTATGCAGGAATTACACTTAAAGGATCATGAAATAGCAAAACTGAAAGTTAATTGGGTGGCAGAAATTGTAGCCACTCCTTGTAATAGGCGTAAGCGAGGAGTGGCCATCATCATAAATAAAAAGGTTAACTATAAAATCCTTAGTCAAGAGTGTGATCAGCTGGGTAGATATATAGTCCTCCAGATGCAGATAGAGGGCATCTGTTGGACCTTTTGCAATATTTATGCTCCAAATAAACTTGAGAAAAGCTTCTGGCAAAAAATCCAGCAGAAACTCATTCCACACTTGGAACAGAACCTGATTATAGCCGGAGATATGAATCTCACGCTATATCCTGAGATGGACAGGTCCAGAGTTAGAGGCTCTCAGATAAATAATAGAGAAGCGAAATTTTTTAGGAACTATATCAAGACGCTAAAATTAAATGACATTTGGCGTCAACAACACCCGGATGCCCGGATATATTCATGTGAATCTAAGGCTCATAAAAGCTTTTCCCGTATTGATCTGTTCCTAATAAGTCAGCAAATAGTTAAGCGTCAAATTGAAACTCATATAGCAGACATATTGCTATCTGACCACGCTATTATAAGTTTGCGGGTCTGGCCAGACAAGCGGACTGGAAGTCCAGGGAATTCGTTCCATTTTCCAGCTTATATGAGTCAAAATATACAGTTTTCTAATTGGTTAAACAGAAAGTGGTTAGAATATTGTGACCTGAATAAAGGTTATAATAATAAAACAGAAACCTTTTGGGAAGCAGGGAAAGCCGTCATGCGTGGAGAAATCAAGGGATATATGGTCAAGCTAACACGTAAATTGAAAGCTAGAGAGCTACAATTGGCCAATCAGCTTAGGAACGCATACAATAGATACCTCCACTCTCCAAATTCAGTTACATGGAATGGATACACCTCTGCTAAAAATGTAAGGGAAGATTTTCTCAGGGAGAAATGGGCAGGGGAAGATCTCAAAGCAAGGGCTAAGTTTCAAGGATATCAGGGGGTTGCAGCCAAACATCTGGTTAAATTAATAAAGTTCAGACAAAAGAAAAATATCATAGCAACAATAAAAATGGGTAACAAGGTAATCACTCAAGCGACAGAGATCAGGGAGGCATTCTATAAGTACTTTCATAACATATATACCAGCAGTGGAATTGATGAAAAAGCTAAGGCAAAATTTTGGGAAAAAATCAGACTACCTAATATATCAGCAGGTGATCTAGAACAAATTAATGCGGCTATAACAGAGTCAGAAATTGCCAGAGTAATACTAAAGTGCAAATCCGGAAAAGCAGCAGGCCCTGACGGTCTTCCGATCGAATTTTATAAAACTTTATCAGCCACAATTGGCATCACATTAAAGAAGCTATTCAATGATTATTTCTTATCACAGACCTTAAAGTCTCCTTACTTCTCCGACTCAATTGTCACTTTGATATACAAGAAAGGTAAAAAGCCAGAGGATCTAGCGGCATATCGCCCAATCTCCCTGTTAAATCAGGACTATAAAATCTTGATGTCAATTATTGCAGACAGATTAAAGAGAGTCATAGGCAAATTGATACATACAGACCAGACTGGCTTTATTCCAAACAGGAACTCGGTTCGAAACATGAGAAGAGTATTGACAGCTGTGGACCACTTTCACCATACCGGCCAACAGAGCCGAAGGGAAGGGCATAATAATAAGGAAAAAGACTTTGCCTTAATTACCATAGATGCTGAAAAAGCTTTCGATTCCATTGAATGGAATCGCCTTATAACCTCCCTTGAAAACTTTGGTTTCTCGGGTCACTTGGTCGATATGGTGAGAATGGTCTATAGGAAACCTAGGTCACAGCTCTTAGTGAATGGGGAATTAACGCAATATATTACTTTACAAAAAGGAACCCGTCAGGGTTGCCCACTATCCCCGCTCCTATTTGACCTCGCCCTAGAACCTTTGGCAGTATATCTACGTCAGACAATACAACCAGTTAAGATTGGTGGGGAGACTTTACTCATCTCACTATACGCCGACGACATATTACTTTTTTTACAAGACACAGTAAATTCCATCTCATGTGTTTTGGAAATTATTACAGAGTATAGCACATTCTCTGGCTATAAAATTAATCCTAATAAATCAGAGTTACTATGGGTCAACAAAACAAGGCAAAGTCACAATTATATTTTTAAAGAAGTAAAAGCTATCAACTATCTAGGGATTAAGATCTCTAGAAACCCCAGGGATTGGTATCAATTAAACTTCAAGGAATTCTTTGATAAAATTCAAGCTAATTTAAATAAATGGAATCTACTTTTCCTGTCAATCTCGGCTAGATGTATGATCATTAAGACAATCATATTTCCTAAAATTTTATTCCTGTTGCAAAACTTACCTCTTCTTGTGACAAGGAAAGACATAGTTAAATATAATAAAGCTTGCTCTTTCTTTATTTGGGGGAAGAAAACACCAAGAATCTCTATAGATAAAATGAGTAATTCTAAAACATACGCCGGATTCGCTATTCCAAATATTAAACATTATAATTTAATAGCATTAGCTAAATTTGGATTAGACTGGCTTACTAACTCAGACTACGTAACATATTATAAGCTAGACGCGGAGCTGATTAGACCCTTCAGTCCCCTTGCTATGCTACATTGTCCATACAGGAAGCTGCCCCAGAATGTAGATAGTATGTTAACATTTGCTAATATCATTAAAGGATGGCAGTTATACTGCTCTTTGGTGGGACAGGAATTTCGTGTGTCCCCATACCTACCGATTATCGGGTGTGTGGATTTCCCAGCAGGTTTTAACCATAAAGTATTTTTTGATTGGAGGGAGAAAGGTTTAACCTATTTTTCGCAACTAAAAGATGTAAGGGATGGTCAAACCCGTACTTTTCAGAGTCTTATAGAACAATATCACCTTCCAACCAATAATTTCTATGCATATCTGCAGGTACGCCATTATATCGAAAGAGCAAACAGAGAAGTGGTAACTGAATGGGGATTGGCCCAAATAATGCCGGGCTTAAAATTATATCAAGCGGGGAAACGGTCAATTTCCTGGTGGTACCTAAAAATTCTGACAAACAAGGGGCTGGAGCATATTGACCTGATTAAGGGAAAATTTAAGAAATATTTTGAATGGCTACAAGGAGAGGACATATTAAAAAGTATTGAACTTACAGCCGAGGCGACTTCATGTATTAGCTGGAGAGAATCTCAATGTAAAATTATAAATAATTTCTATTTGACTCCAGCCAGAATGGCCAGATGGGGGGAGCCAAAGGCAGGGAGCTGTTTCAAGTGCACCCACGTAGGGGCAGACCTCCTACACTGTATCTGGAGCTGCCCAAAAGTCAGACAATACTGGGCCAAGGCCCAGTATTGGCTGAACCGTCATCTTCAGAGCAAAATCGAGCTGCAGGCAGAACATATATTTTTCCTTAAGAAGTTGGCTATCACGGGGGACAGACAACTGGTTAATTTAGTTATACTGGTAGCCCGTAGTTTGCTCTTTAAAAAATGGAGACAACGAGAAACTCCCTGTATGAGGGAGGTCACCAACACCATTAAAGCGCAGATGCTCGTAGAAAGGCAGAATCTCAGGATAGACTCAGAAAAGCAGTTTAAGAATTACTTTAAAAAATGGGGAAGTCTGATTAGTTCCTGGACATCAGAGCAGCAGGGGTACTTCCTAAAGCCTTTCCAGAATGCCACGCCATTTTTAAACCTAATTGTAGCTGGGGTACTGCCTAGGTCGTGGTTATCAGAAAGGGCCAGTGGTACATAAGGGTAGTGGTTCTCCTCTTTTCATATTTTTTTTTTTTATTTTTTTTTTACTGTTATGCTTTCTCCCTACCCCGCTCTTCCCCCCCTTCCCTCTAGGCTTCAATGTTTCAGTGTTATGAGCCCCTGGGTTGTTTTATGGTGGTGAGGCATTTGGATGTCCAACGAAGTAAAAATCTAAATGTATATAAATTAGCATTGTTTATTTCTCTTGTTGTGTTCCTCCCACTTACCTTCTTTGCCGAATCAATACTGTTAGTATGTAAAAAAGTGAGGTTTAGAATAAGTGGTTTTTTCTTTTTTTGATCGTCTCTTGGGTAGATACTTAATCCCGGTGAGGGAGTAAACCATGTTATGTATGATTTAAAAATATGCTGTGATATGAATGTATCTACAAAGATTTATCCCGACGAATTGATCATGTTGTATTATATGCCGAAATTCAATAAAAAAAATAATAAAAAAAAAAAAGAAAGGGATCTTCCAATCAGGATTGCTTTCTCAGCCAGCCGCTGGAGTGGCAGCAGTCGCTGTTGCGGACACATTTTGGTGTGACACGCTATCTGAGTTAATCTTGGTGGAGTCCCCAATTGAAGATATTCTGGAGCGCATTAAATCTCTGAAGATTGCAAATTATTTCATTTGTGACGCTATTATTCATATTATCCATCTGAATGCTAAGATTTCTGGATTTGCTGTGCTGGAGCATAGGGCCATTTGGCTTAAATCTTGGTCGGCAGATATGGTATCAAAATATGGCCTTTAAGGGTAAGTCCTTATTTGGTCCAGGTTTGGATTCTAACATTTCTATCGTCACTGGTGGGGTAAGGGAGCATTCTTACCTCAGGATAAGAACTCCAAGTCTAGGGGTCTCGTTGGGGGTACTTTTTGCTCCTTTCGTCAGAACAAATCCCCAAAAAGCTGAGCTTCTAATAAGTCAGATACCTCTAGGAGTACCTAGAAACCTAAGCCAGTGTGGGATAAAAACAAACAGTCCAGGAAGCCTAATAACGATCCCAAGCCTGCATGAAGGGACGTCCCTGACCTGTGGTTAGGTGGGGGGCAGACTGTCTGTCTTTCTTTTGGGAAGTTTAGGCTCAGCCTATGCAAGATCAATGGGTTCTGGACATAGTTTCCGGGGGTTACAAGATAGGATTTTGTGGGCGTCCCCCAAGAGGAAAAAGGAGGCTTTCGTCTGTTGTGTAGAAGATCTAATCTATGAGGGTTGTCGTACCAGTTTCTCAGAGAGAGGAAAGGGTTTTTATTCCAACCTGATTTATCGTTCCCAAGACGGAAGATTCCTTCCGTCCAATCCTGGATCTCAAGTGTCTAGACAGCTTCCTGAAGGTTCCTACCTTCAAGATTCTTCCTCTAGTTCAGGAGGGTCAATTTATGACCACTATATATTCAAAGGATGCACATGTTCCCATAACACAAGGAACATCACCAATTTCTGCGGTTTGCTTTCCTGGACAGACATTATAAGCACTGCACTTTGGTTTAGCTACAGCTCCGAAAACGTTCACAAAGGTCCTGGGAGCCCTCTTGGCAGTGGTCAGATTACATGGAATTTCTGTAGCACCTTACCTGGACGACATCTTGGTTCAGGAACCATCTTTTCATTTAACAAAATCTCATACAGAGACTATACTCTCATGTCTTTAGATGCATGGTTTGGAAAGTAAATTTGGAAAAGAGCTTGCTTGTTCCAAAACACAAGGGTGTGCTTTTTAGGAACTGTAATATAGTCCGTTTGTATGAGCATTTTTCTCACAAATCAGCGGAGGGAAAAGTTACAATCAGCCTGTCGCCTTCTGAAGTCCACCCCTCAGCATTCAGTGATTCAATGCATGGAGGTAGTCGGTCTCATGGTGGCGGCATCTGATGTTATTCTGTTTGCCCGCTATCATCTGAGACCTTTTATAGTTATTCATGCTAAAGAAATGGAATGGAAATCATGCAGACTTGTTTTAAGTCATTCTTCTAGATCCAGGGACAAGAGAATCTCTGTCGTGGTGGCTTCGCCCAGAACCGATTCTTCTGGCCAGGTGTTTTCTTCGTCCTTCCTGGGAGATTATAACTACGAATGCGAGTCTGAGGGGCTAGGGAACTGTTTGGGGTTCTCTGAGGACTCGTGCAATCTGGAGTTCAGAAGAAGTGAAGCTTCCTATCAACATCTTGGAGCTAAGAAGAGCAATTTTCAATACTCTTCTAGCAAGGCCTCAGTTACGTTCTGTCTGCTTTATTCGCTTTCAGACGGACAACATCACAACAGTAGCTTACATCAATCATCAGCTGTTTGGGGTTCTCTGAGGACTCAGGCAATCTGGAGTTCAGAAGAAGTGAAGCTTCCTATTAACATATTGGAGCTAAGAGCAATTTTCAATACTCTTTTAGCAAGGCCTCAGTTAAGTTCTGTCCACTTTATTCCCTTTCAGTCGGACAACATCACAACAGTAGCTTACATCAATCATCAGGGTGGAACTCACAATTTCCTGAAAATGAGGGAAGTCTCTCGCATTCTTCAGTGGGCAGAGATTTACCATTGTCATCTGTCAGTTATTCACATTCCAGATGTGGACAATTGGGAGACAGACTTCCTAAGCAGACAAACTCTCCACTTGGGGGAGTGGTCTCTCAATCTGGAAGTGTTTGGCGAGATACCCCGAAGGTGTGGTTGTCCAAACATAGACTTGATGGCGTCTCTATTCAATGCCAAGCTGTCGAAATACTGCTCAAGGTCTAGAGATCCTAGAGCGGAGTTAGTGGATGCCTTAGCAGTTCCTTGGAACTTTAATCTAGTGTACAGAGGGGATCTGAGGGGCTCTGATCAAGCAGGAGGGGATATCTGCAATTCTTCTGGCTTCAGCGTGGCCACGTCGCTCTTGATGTGCGGACTTAGTGAAAATGTCGTCTGCTCCTCTGTGGCGGCTACCTGTCACCTACCTTCTATCTCAGGGTCCGTTCTTTTATCAAAATCTAGAATCTTTGAGGTGGACTGTGTGGAGATTAAATGCTTTCGTCTTTTCTCTTAGAGGATTCTCTGAGTCTGTTATTGATATTTTGGTTCAGGCTAGGAAGCTGGTTACTAGGCTTATATATATCACAAGGTGTGGATAACTTTTTTGTCTTTGTGTGAAGATAGGGGGTTCTCCTGGCATAGTGTTAGGATTCCGCAGATCCTTCAGTTTCTTCAGGGTGGTTTAAAGAAGGGTTTGTCGGCTAGTTCTCTTAAGGGGTAGATCTCTGCTCTTTTTCTGTTTTTGTTACATAAAAGGTTGGCTAGGTTGCCAGATCTTCAGTCTTTTGTTCAACCAGTTTTTAAACCTGTTGCTGCTCCTCA
This sequence comes from Bombina bombina, assembly GCF_027579735.1. Taxonomy (NCBI): domain Eukaryota; kingdom Metazoa; phylum Chordata; class Amphibia; order Anura; family Bombinatoridae; genus Bombina; species Bombina bombina. The sequence goes on along the minus strand of NC_069503.1, from coordinate 752,108,128 downwards.
GAGTCTTGATCTTGTTTTAAAAGTTCTTCAGCAGGCTCCATTTTGAGCCTATTTTTAGATCAATACATTGGGTTGTCTAAAAATATCTAATTTTGAAAAGTAAATAAAAAATTAAAAAAAAAACAGGCTCTATTTCTGTTCAAATGGAGTTATAGCAAAAAGTCTAAATATTCCTCCGGTTCTTCTCTGAAATTCCCAGTAGCGAAGGGGTTAAAAAAAATTGGAATTTGCCTTTCATTATTTATTTTTCCTGCTTTAAAGGGACATTCTAGTCAAAATTAAACTTTGATTGATAGGGCATGCAATTTTATACAACTTTCCAATTTATGTTTATCATCAAATTTGCTTTGTTCTTTTTGGAATTCTTTGTTGAAAGCTAAACCTAGGTAGGCTCATATGCTAATGTTTAAGCCCTTGAAGGCCACCTCTTGTCTCAGTGCATTTTGACAATGTTTGACAGTTCGACAGCGCTAGTTCATGTGTTCCATATAGATAACATTGTGCTCACTACAGTGGAGTTATTTATGAGTCAACACTGGCTAAAATGCAAGTCTGTCAAAATCACATAGATAAGGGGGCAGTCTGCAGAGGCTTAGATACAATGTTATCACAGAGGTAAAAAGTGTATTAATATAACAGTGTTGGTTATGCAAAACTGGTGAATGGGTAATAAAGGGATTATCTATCTTTTTAAACAATTACAATTCATGACTTTTCGGGACAGCACAGTGCCCCTTCCTCAGACAGTCTGGAAAAATGTTCAATCAATGGGTTGATGAACTGAATATGGTGCTGAGCTTGATAAGTTTTAAACAAATCTATAGCAAAGAAGTGATAGACTTTCCAGATGTGGGAGTCTTCTTGGATTCAGGAGTTTTGGGTACCACTCTTTTCAGAAAGGAAACTGATTGGAATATGATTTTATATACAACAAGTTGTCATCCTCCCTCCCCTGATTTCTAATATCCCAAAAGCCCAATTCCAGCGAGTTATTTTCAAAAAATTAAGATGTAAATAAACAATCCATTGAACTAAGTGAAATGAAGGATAGATTCTTAGAAAGAGGATACAAAAAAGAAGAAACTAGAAGAGGCATTACAAGATGCTTTGTTGAGTGTACAAAATAAGGACAATCCTTTTACACTTGAGAGAATGACTGACATTCGTTAGTTTGCCTCCGCCAAGAGAAGGTTGGTTATGGAGATGAGAAGAATGGCCACTCGTCTAGTCAGATCCACAATTACCAGTAAATACATTTGATATGCCCAGGGAGGCCTACAAACGAGGAAGAAACCTCAATGATCAATTGATGGACACAGATCCAGTGGGCAGCTATGAACTTGGTCGGCAAAGCTTATGGTACTGAAGTCTTAGAATGTGGGCTGCTTTAGGTGCTTGAGTTGCACTACTTGCAACAGCATGATACCAGGCTCTTTGTTCCAACATTCAACTAAAATGTGCTTGTGGGTGGGGTGTATGAGTGTAAGACTTATATGCTTGTATTGTACTATAGTCCAGGTCAGTCTGAGTAAGGGGTTTTGTGCTGTCCCGAAACATCACAAATAAAATTATTTTGTAAGTAATTTTTTTGCTATAGCACCCTGCAGCTGCTGCAAGTTGTGAGAGTGCATCTTCATATGTTACACACACACACACACACACACATATATATATATATATATATATCTCATATCTTTGAACGCTTGTAACTTTTTTGTGCAATATTGTTTTTTTGAACTATGATTGTAACTGGTATTTTTAATGTATTTTGATGTGTTTTGTACAACTTTTTTGTTTTGCAAAACAGGTAAATAGAGCTCTAAAGTCACGGTAATCATTCTAGCATAAATCAAGATTGCGCTTAATATAACATTTATAATATACTAAGATCTATCTTGACATTTCTGCATATTGTTATGGTTTATAACAGTATTTTTTCTATTTTTATTTTTGTTAATTTTTTAACTCTCCATTCTCACAGCTTTACTTTCAATAAAACTGAGGTCCAGGTGTCATAGAAGGGTAGCCATAGTTCAAGGCGGGGTCTAAAAGGGATATGAAACCCATGTTTTTTTTTATTTCATGGTTCAGATAGAGCATGCAATTTTAATCAACTTTCTCATTTACTCCTATTCTTGCATTTTCTTTGTTCTATTGGTATCTTTATTTGAAAAAGCAGGAATGTAAGCTTAGGTGCTGGCCCATTTTTTGTTTAGCACCCTGAAAGAAAATATGGGTTTATATCTCTTTAAGGTCTTTAATGTCATGAAATTTCTATTGTCTGTAAATGGGCATAGAATTAGTAACATATTAGTTATATTCTCTCTGAATGTGACAAAACTTTATGTATTCATTTTTTTTCTCCTTATTAGGGAATTGTTCTTTCCTGAAACAGAAAAACCTGAATACTCTGACAGTGTCTCCCCTTTTCCAACAAATAACATGTTTGGAATTGACCATGAAGATCTCAACAGACAGATTGTAGACTACAAGAAAAAAATGAAAGACAGGTTAAAAGAACATAATGTCATTGGACTGTCACAGCAGCAACAAGAACAGTTGGAAGAGATAAAGAAACATAAAGTATTAAAGAAAAAGCTTAGAAAGCAGAAAGAGAGCCTCCGATATGATGATGATGTCACACCACAAAAATATTTGCTGAGTAAATACAGTGACCTGGACATGGATGAAGAAGAGAAGGACTCTAGTGAAAATGAATTAGAGACTGAGTTGCTGGAGTATATAGAAAAACTGGAAGTTGATACCAAGAATAATCTGCTGGAAGAAAAGTAGAATGATCACATTTAATCTTTTCTCATTTTGTATAGCGCTTATGACACACACAAAAATCATCTGTAAAATACATTTAAATTTAATATATGTACAAATGTTTAAAATAAGCCTTGGCCTGCTCAGGGAACCTACGCTTTTCCTCCTTTTTCAATGATCCCTCGCATATTGAATGTGGTCAGGAGGAACAAGATCTCTCTGGTTTTGTACAAATGTTTAAAATAAAATTGATGATTTTGTAAAAATGAATCTACATATTTCATTATAATGTTATTGGAATATATTTTAATAATTATTGCCTTTTTAAAAACCAAATCTAATGCATAGCTTTCATATGTTGTTTTTTGTTTTTTTTATCCATTTTATGTTTTTTAGTTTTTCTCCAACATTGGTGTGTCCGGTCCACGGCGTCATCCTTACTTGTGGGATATTCTCTTCCCCAACAGGAAATGGCAAAGAGTCCCAGCAAAGCTGGTCACATGATCCCTCCTAGGCTCCGCCCACCGCAGTCATTCTCTTTGCCGTTGCACAGGCAACATCTCCACGGAGATGGTTAAGAGTTTTTTGGTGTTTAAATGTAGTTTTTATTCTTCTATCAAGTGTTTGTTATTTTAAAATAGTGCTGGTATGTACTATTTACTCTGAAACAGAAAAGGATGAAGATTTCTGTTTGTAAGAGGAAGATGATTTTAGCAGACAGTAACTAAAATCGATTGCTGTTTCCACACAGGACTGTTGAGATGAAGTAACTTCAGTTGGGGGAAACAGTTAGCAGACTTTTCTGCTTAAGGTATGACTAGCCATATTTCTAACAAGACCATGTAATGCTGGAAGGCTGTCATTTCCCCTCATGGGGACCGGTAAGCCATTTTCTTAGTCAAATATAAAAGAATAAAGGGCTTAAAAAAGGGCTTAAAAACTGGTAGACATTTTTATGGGCTAAAACGATTGCTTTATTGGGGCATATTATGCAGATTCTAGCTAATAATTGGCATTATAATCTTGGGGAACGTTTAAAAAACGGCAGGCACTGTGTTGGACACCTTTTTTAGTCTGGGGGCCTTTCTAGTTATAGACTGAGCCTCATTTTCGCGCCATTACTGCGCAGTTGTTTTTGGAGAGCAAGGCATGCAGATGCATGTGTGAGGATCTAAGAATCACTAAAAAAGCTTCTAGAAGGGGTCATTTGGTATCGTATTCCCCTCTGGGCTTGGTTGGGTCTCAGCAAAGCATATAGCTGGGACTGTATAGGGGTTAAATTTGAAAACGGCTCCGGTTCCGTTATTTTAAGGGTTAAAGCTCTGAAATTTGGTGTGCAATACTTTTAATGCTTTAAGACACTGTGGTGAAATTTTGGTGAATTTTGAACAATTCCTTCATACTTTTTCACATATTCAGTAAAAAAGTGTTTTCAGTTTGAAATTTAAAGTGACAGTAACGGTTTTATTTTAAAACGTTTTTTGTGCTTTGTTGACAAGTTTAAGCCTGTTTAACATGTCTGTACCATCAGATAAGCTATGTTCTATATGTATGAAAGCCAATGTGTCTCCCCATTTAAATTTATGTGATAATTGTGCCATAGTGTCCAAACAAAGTAAGGACAGTAATGCCACAGATAATGATATTGCCCAAGATGATTCCTCAAATGAGGGGAGTAAACATGATACTACATCATCCCCTACTGTGTCTACACCAGTTATGCCCACACAGGAGGCCCCTAGTACATCTAGTGCGCCAATACTTATTACCATGCAACAATTAACGGCTGTAATGGATAACTCCATAGCAAATCTTTTATCCAAAATGCCTACTTATCAGAGAAAGCGCAATTGCTCTGTTTTAAACACTGAAGAGCAAGAGGACGCTGATGATAACTGTTCTGACATACCCTCACACCAATCTCAAGGGGCCATGAGGGAGGTTTTGTCTGATGGAGAAATCTCAGATTCAGGAAAAATTTCTCATAAAGCTGAACCTGATGTTGTGTTAAATTAGAACATCTCCGCGCACTGCTTAAGGAGGTGTTATCTACTCTGGATGATTGTGACAATTTGGTCATTCCAGAGAAATTATGTAAGATGGACAAGTTCCTAGAGGTTCCGGTGCCCCCCGACGCTTTTCCTATACCCAAGCGGGTGGCGGACATAGTAAATAAAGAGTGGGAAAGGCCCGGCATACCTTTTGTTCCCCCCCCCCTATATTTAAGAAATTATTTCCTATAGTCGACCCCAGAAAGGACTTATGGCAGACAGTCCCCAAGGTCGAGGGGGCGGTTTCTACTCTAAACAAACGCACTACTATTCCTATCGAAGATAGTTGTGCTTTCAAAGATCCTATGGATAAGAAATTAGAGGGTTTGCTTAAAAAGATTTTTGTACAGCAAGGTTACCTTCTACAACCAATTTCATGCATTGTTCCTGTCACTACGGCAGCGTGTTTCTGGTTCGAGGAACTAGAAAAGTCGCTCAGTAAAGAATCTTCGTATGAGGAGGTTATGGACAGAGTTCAAGCACTTAAATTGGCTAACTCTTTTGTTTTAGATGCCGCTTTGCAATTAGCTAGATTAGCGGCGAAAAATTCAGGGTTTGCTATCGTGGCGCGCAGAGCGCTTTGGCTAAAGTCTTGGTCAGCGGATGTGTCTTCCAAGACAAAATTGCTTAACATTCCTTTCAAAGGTAAAACATTATTTGGACCTGATTTGAAAGAGATTATTTCAGACATCACTGGGGGAAAGGGCCACGCCCTTCCACAGGATAGGTCTTTTAAGGCTAAAACGGACCAGCCTCTAATTCTGCATCCTCTAAGCAAGAGGGTAATACTTCACAACCCAAACCAGCCTGGAAACCAATGCAAGGCTGGAACAAGCGTAAGCAGGCCAAGAAGCCTACCACTGCTACCAAAACAGCATGAAGGGATAGCCCCCGATCCGGGACCGGATCTAGTGGGGGGCAGACTTTCTCTCTTTGCTCAGGCTTGGGCAAGAGATGTTCAGGATCCTTGGGCGCTAGAAATAGTTTCTCAAGGTTATCTCCTGGAATTCAAGGAACTACCCCCAAGGGGAAGGTTCCACAGGTCTCAATTATCTTCAAACCAAATAAAGAGACAGGCATTCTTACATTGTGTAGAAGACCTGTTAAAGATGGGAGTGATACATCCAGTTCCAATAAGAGAACAAGGAATGGGATTTTATTCCAATCTGTTCATAGTTCCCAAAAAAAGAGGGAACATTCAGACCAATTTTGGATCTAAAGATCCTAAACAAATTTCTCAGGGTACCATCGTTCAAAATGGAAACTATTCAAACGATCCTACCTACTATCCAGGAAAATCAATTTATGACTACCGTGGATTTAAAGGATGCGTACCTACATATTCCTATCCACAAGGAACATCATCAGTTCCTAAGGTTCGCTTTTCTGGACAAGCATTACCAGTTTGTGGCACTTCCATTCGGATTAGCCACTGCTCCAAGGATTTTCACAAAGGTACTAGGGTCCCTTCTAGCGGTTCTAAGACCAAGGGGCATTGCAGTAGTACCTTACTTGGACGACATCCTGATTCAAGCGTCGTCCCTGTCAAAAGCAAAGGCTCATACGGACATCGTCCTAGCCTTTCTCAGATCTCACGGATGGAAGGTGAACAAAGAAAAAAGTTCTCTGTCCCCGTCAACAAGAGTTCCCTTCTTGGGAACAATAATAGATTCCTTAGAAATGAGGATTTTTCTGACAGAGGTCAGAAAATCAAAACTTCTAAGCTCTTGTCAAGTACTTCATTCTGTTCCTCGTCCTTCCATAGCGCAGTGCATGGAAGTAATAGGATTGATGGTTGCAACAATGGACATAGTTCCTTTTGCACAAATTCATCTAAGACCATTACAACTGTGCATGCTCAGACAGTGGAATGGGGATTATACAGACTTGTCTCCGACGATTCAAGTAGATCAAAAAAACAGAGATTCACTCCGTTGGTGGCTGACCCTGGACAATCTGTCACAGGGAATGAGCTTCCGCAGACCAGAGTGGGTCATTGTCACGACCGACGCCAGCTTAGTGGGCTGGGGCGCGGTCTGGGAATCCCTGAAAGCTCAGGGTCTATGGTCTCGGGAAGAGTCTCTTCTCCCGATAAACATTCTGGAACTGAGAGCGATATTCAATGCTCTCAGAGCTTGGCCTCAACTAGCAAAGGCCAAATTCATAAGGTTTCAGTCAGACAACATGACGACCGTTGCATATATCAATCATCAGGGGGGAACAAGGAGTTCCCTGGCGATGAAAGAAGTGACCAAGATAATTCAATGGGAGGAGGATCACTCCTGCCACTTGTCTGCGATCCACATCCCAGGAGTGGAAAATTGGGAAGCGGATTTTCTGAGTCGTCAGACATTCCATCCGGGGGAGTGGGAACTCCATCCGGAAATCTTTGCCCAAATAACTCAATTATGGGGCATTCCAGACATGGATCTGATGGCTTCTCGTCAGAACTTCAAGGTTCCTTGCTACGGGTCCAGATCCAGGGATCCCAAGGCGACTCTAGTAGATGCACTAGTAGCACCTTGGACCTTCAACCTAGCTTATGTATTCCCACCGTTTCCTCTCATCCCCAGGCTGGTAGCCAGGATCAATCAGGAGAGGGCCTCGGTAATCTTGATAGCTCCTGCGTGGCCACGCAGGACTTGGTATGCAGACCTGGTGAATATGTCATCGGCTCCACCATGGAAGCTACCTTTGAGACAGGACCTTCTTGTTCAGGGTCCATTCGAACATCCGAATCTGGTTTCCCTTCAACTGACGGCTTGGAGATTGAACGCTTGATTTTATCAAAGCGTGGGTTTTCAGATTCTGTAATAGATACTCTGATTCAGGCTAGAAAGCCTGTAACTAGAAAAATTTACCATAAAATATGGAAAAAATATATCTGTTGGTGTGAATCTAAAGGATTCTCATGGAACAAGATAAAAATTCCTAAGATTCTATCCTTTCTACAAGAAGGTTTGGAGAAAGGATTATCTGCAAGTTCTCTAAAGGGACAGATCTCTGCTTTATCTGTTTTACTTCACAAAAGACTGGCAGCCGTGCCAGATGTTCAAGCATTTGTTCAGGCTCTGGTTAGGATCAAGCCTGTTTACAGACCTTTGACTCCTCCCTGGAGTCTAAATCTAGTTCTTTCAGTTCTTCAAGGGGTTCCGTTTGAACGTTTACATTCCATAGATATTAAGTTACTATCTTGGAAAGTTTTGTTTTTAGTTGCAATTTCTTCTGCTAGAAGAGTTTCAGAGTTATCTGCTCTGCAGTGTTCTCCGCCCTATCTGGTGTTCCATGCAGATAAGGTGGTTTTGCGTACTAAGCCTGGTTTTCTTCCGAAAGTTGTTTCCAACAAAAATATTAACCAGGAGATAGTTGTACCTTCTTTGTGTCCGAATCCAGTTTCAAAGAAGGAACGTTTGTTACACAATTTGGACGTAGTCCGTGCTCTAAAATTCTATTTAGAGGCTACTAAAGATTTCAGACAAACATCTTCCTTGTTTGTTGTTTATTCTGGTAAAAGGAGAGGTCAAAAAGCGACTTCTACCTCTCTTTCCTTTTGGCTTAAAAGCATTATCCGATTGGCTTATGAGACTGCCGGACGGCAGCCTCCTGAAAGAATCACAGCTCACTCCACTAGGGCTGTGGCTTCCACATGGGCCTTCAAGAACGAGGCTTCTGTTGACCAGATATGTAAGGCAGCGACTTGGTCTTCACTGCACACTTTTGCCAAATTTTACAAATTTGATACTTTTGCTTCTTCGGAGGCTATTTTTGGGAGAAAGGTTTTGCAAGCCGTGGTGCCTTCCATTTAGGTGACCTGATTTGCTCCCTCCCTTCATCCGTGTCCTAAAGCTTTGGTATTGGTTCCCACAAGTAAGGATGACGCAGTGGACCGGACACACCAATGTTGGAGAAAACAGAATTTATGCTTACCTGATAAATTACTTTCTCCAACGGTGTGTCCGGTCCACGGCCCGCCCTGGTTTTTTAATCAGGTCTGATGAATTATTTTCTCTAACTACAGTCACCACGGTATCATATGGTTTCTCCTATATATATTTCCTCCTGTCCGTCGGTCGAATGACTGGGGTGGGCGGAGCCTAGGAGGGATCATGTGACCAGCTTTGCTGGGACTCTTTGCCATTTCCTGTTGGGGAAGAGAATATCCCACAAGTAAGGATGACGCCGTGGACCGGACACACCGTTGGAGAAAGTAATTTATCAGGTAAGCATAAATTCTGTTTTTTAAAGTGACAAACAACGCTATTAGCAACACTTTCTCTACACTACTAAAATACACATCCTTGCATGTCTGGCTGTGGGTTTAAATATGCATACCTTCATCTAATCCAAAACTGATACCGGGGTAATGTACAGATAAACACACGCGTGAAGAGTTCATTTTGACCATTCCTAAAATATTAAAATATATTAAACAATCTCATGTCATGAAGACCTCATGATTTTAGGATGTGTGGGGTATATCTTCCTTTCTTTTCTTATTGTGAACTGTATTTCTGTGTCTGCTATTTACAGCTTCTTATCAGAACCATCTAAAAAAGAACATATAGCTAAATAACTTTTCCAGAATAGCCTCTGTTCCAGGGAGATGGCAGAAATATGGTCAAATGTGACATACAAAGTTTACCCAACCCTGCAACAGTCAACAGTTTGTCACAGAATGGGTTAACCAACCTTTTCCACCATAACCAGTTTGTTATAGTCTAGCGACTGCAGGAAAACTCTCGCCTAGATTTAGAGTTTTGCGTTAGAAGGGGTGCGTTAGCTACGCATGCTTTTTTCTGGCCGCACCTTTTAAATACCGCTGGTATTTAGAGTTCACAGAAGGGCTGCGTTAGGCTCCAAAAAAGGAGCGTAGAGCATATTTACCGCAACTGCAACTCTCAATACCAGCGTTGCTTAAGGACGCGGCCAGCTTCAAAAACGTGCTTGTGCACGATTCCCCCATAGGAAACAATGGGGCAGTTTGAGCTGAAAAAAAAAAAAGCAGCGTTCAGTTCCTAACGCAGCCCCATTGTTTCCTATGGGGAAACACTTCCTACGTCTGCACCTAACACTCTAACATGTACCCCGAGTCTAAACACCCCTAACCTTACACTTATTAACCCCTAATCTGCCGCTGCTATCGCTGACTCCTGCATTTTATTATTAACCCCTAATCTGCCGCTCCGTACACTGCCGCAACCTACATTATACCTATGTACCCCTAATCTGCTGCCCCTAACATCGCCAGCACCTATATTATATTTATTAACCCCTAATCTGCCCCCCACAACGTCGCCGCCAGCTAGCTACAATAATTAACCCCTAATCTGCCGACCGCACCTCACCGCTACTATAATAAAGTTATTAACCCCTAATCCGCCTCACTCCCGCCTCAATAACCCTATAAGAAATAGTATTAACCCCTAATCTGCCCTCCCTAACATCGCCGACACCTAACTTCAATTATTAACCCCTAATCTGCCGACCGGATCTCGCCGCTACTCTAATAAATGGATTAACCCCTAAAGCTAAGTCTAACCCTAACACTAACACCCCCCTAAATTAAATATAATTTAAATCTAACGAAATAAATTAACTCTTATTAAATAAATTATTCCTATTTAAAGCTAAATACTTACCTGTAAAATAAACCCTAATATAGCTACAATATAACGAATAATTATATTGTAGCTATTTTAGGATTAATATTTATTTTACAAGCAACTTTGTATTTATTTTAACCAGGTACAATAGCTATTAAATAGTTAAGAACTATTTAATAGCTAAAATAGTTAAAATAATTACAAAATTACCTGTAAAATAAATCCTAACCTAAGTTACAATTAAACCTAACACTACACTATCAATAAATTAATTAAATACAATACCTACAAATAACTACAATGAAATAAACTAACTAAAGTACAAAAAATAAAAAAGAACTAAGTTACAAAAAATAAAAAAATATTTACAAACATTAGAAAAATATTACAATTTTAAACTAATTACACCTACTCTAAGCCCCCTAATAAAATAACAAAGACCCCCAAAATAAAAAAATGCCCTACCCTATTCTAAATTTAAAAAGTTCAAAGCTCTTTTACCTTACCAGCCCTGAAAAGGGCCATTTGCGGGGCATGCCCCAAATAATTAAGCTCTTTTGCCTGTAAAAAAAACATACAATACCCCCCCCCAACATTACAACCCACCACCCACATACCCCTAATCTATCCCAAACCCCCCTTAAATAAACCTAACACTAAGCCCCTGAAGATCTTCCTACCTTATCTTCACCATGCCAGGTTCACCGATCCGTCCTCCAAAGTCTTGATCCAAGCCTCCGAAGTCTTCATCCAAGCCCAAGCGGGGGCTGGCGATCCATAATCCGGCTGAAGTCTTCTATCAAGCGGCGGCTGAAGAGGTCCAGAAGAGGCTCCAAAGTCTTCATCCTATCCGGGAAGAAGAGGAGATCCGGACCGGCAACCATCTTGATCCAAGCGGCATCTTCTATCTTCATCCGATGACGAACGGCTCCATCTTGAAGACCTCCAGCGCGGATCCATCCTCTTGTTCCGACGTCCAACTGAAGAATGAAGGTTCCTTTAATGGACGTCATCCAAGATGGCGTCCCTCAAATTCCGATTGGCTGATAGGATTCTATCAGCCAATCGGAATTAAGGTATGAAAATTCTGATTGGCTGATGGATCAGCCAATCAGATTGAGCTCGCATTCTATTGGCTGATCGGAACAGCCAATAGAATGCAAGCTCAATCTGATTGGCTGATCCAATCAGCCAATCGGATTGAACTTGAATCTGATTCCATCAGCCAATCAGAATTTTTCTACCTTAATTCCGATTGGCTGATAGAATCCTATCAGCCAATCGGAATTCAAGGGACGCCATCTTGCCGGTCCGGATCTCCTGGTTGCCGGTCCGGATCTCCTCTTCTTCCCGGATAGGATGAAGACTTTGGAGCCTCTTCTGGACCTCTTCAGCCGCCGCTTGAAAGAAGAATTCAGCCGGATTAAGGATCGCCAGCCCCCGCTTGGGCTTGGATGAAGACTTCAGAGGCTTGGATCAAGACTTCGGAGGACGGATCGGTGAACCTGGCATGGTGAAGATAAGGTAGGAAGATCTTCAGGGGCTTAGTGTTAGGTTTATTTAAGGGGGGGTTGGGTTAGATTAGGGGTATGTGGGTGGTGGGTTGTAATGTTGGGGGGGTATTGTATGTTTTTTTTCCCAGGCAAAAGAGATGAATTATTTGGGGCATGCCCCGCAAATGGCCCTTTTCAGGGCTGGTAAGGTAAAAGAGCTTTGAACTTTTTTAATTTAGAATAGGGTAGGGCATTTTTTTATTTTGGGGGTCTTTGTTATTTTATTAGAGGGCTTAGAGTAGGTGTAATTAGTTTAAAATTGTTGTAATATTTTTCTAATGTTTGTAAATATTTTTTTATTTTTTGTGACTTAGTTCTTTTTTATTTTTTGTACTTTAGTTAGTTTATTTAATTGTAGTTATTTGTAGGTATTGTATTTAATTAATTTATTGATAGTGTAGTGTTAGGTTTAATTGTAACTTAGGTTAGGATTTATTTTACAGGTAATTTTGTAATTATTTTAACTATTTTAGCTATTAAATAGTTCTTAACTATTTAATAGCTATTTTACCTAGTTAAAATAAATACAAAGTTGCCTGTAAAATAAATATAAATCCTAAAATAGCTACAATATAATTATTCGTTATATTGTAGCTATATTAGGGTTTATTTTACAGGTAAGTATTTAGCTTTAAATAGGAATAATTTATTTAATAAGAGTTAATTTATTTCGTTAGATTTAAATTATATTTAACTTAGGGGGGTGTTAGGGTTAGACTTAGCTTTAGGGGTTAATCCATTTATTAGAGTAGCGGCGAGATCCGGTCGGCAGATTAGGGGTTAATAATTGAAGTTAGGTGTCGGCGATGTTAGGGAGGGCAGAATAGGGGTTAATAAATATAATATAGGGGTCGGCGGTGTTAGGGGCAGCAGATTAGGGGTACATAGGGATAACGTAGGTTGCGGCCGTGTGCGGTCGGCAGATTAGGGGTTACATTTTTTTAATAGTGGCGGCGATGTGGGGGGGCCTCGGTTTAGGGGTACATAGGTAGTTTATGGGTGTTAGTGTACTTTAGAGCACAGTAGTTAAGAGCTATATAAACCGGCGTTAGCCCAGAAAGCTCTTAACTACTGACTTTTTTTTGCGGCTGGAGTTTTGTCGTTAGATTTCTAGCGCTCACTTCAGCCACGACTCTAAATACCAGCGTTAGAAAGATCCCATTGAAAAGATAGGATACACAATTGACGTAAGGGGATCTGCGGTATGGAAAAGTCGCGGCTGCAAAGTGAGCGTTAGACCCTTTCCTGACTGACTCTAAATACCAGCGGTAGCCCAAAACCAGCGTTAGGAGCCTCTAACGCTGGTTTTGACGGCTAACGCCAAACTCTAAATCTAGCCGGTAGTGACTTAGTTCAGTGGGTGCAAGGGTTAACAAACACTCTTTGTCTGTACTAACACAATATTGTTATTACTAGTCTCTTCGGTAACAAGGTTCAAAAAATTAAAGGGACATAAAACAAGTTGGGATAGAGACAAAATATAATATGTACTTTAATTACTTTACCTGCAAATGTATACTGCAGTGCCTCACTATTAACCCTTTCTTTTAAGTTTCCGAATTGTACAGCTGTAACTCCCCCCCCCCCCCCCACACACACACACACAAGTCCTTTTATGGCTGCATCTATATCCACCTTTGATTTGGTAGAATGCAAGACTTTAACACCCATTATCTGCTGGTGCATGCCTAGAAGCAAATAAGCTGGTGTGAACTCAGTTAAAATACAATGCCTGTGTTTCTGATGCTAAACACTGATAAGGGGGGTGGATCGGTCTACTCCAGACAGCATGGCTTTGTAAGTAATTTTGCTTATTTTTGAAAATTATTTTAAATACTTGCCTGCAATTTTTAAACAATTTATTCATGCAAACTATTTTTACTTAATTAGCCCTTTTAGGATATTCACAGATCTCAACATGGCACTTTAATAAAGGAAAATTTATTAGGAATAGAGTTGCAGCGCATTTATAAAAAAAAAAAAAAAAGGAGAAAAAAGAGAGAAAATAACAGAAGCTATAACTTTAACAAAATAGCCTCTGTTCCAAGGAGAACACGCTGTTGTCTCCAGCCTCCCATATAGGATTACATTATTTTTCTAAATTCACCATTAAATATTTGTTCCTGACATCAGGTTTCTGGCCAGGCCCCTTCCAGAGTGTGTCCACCCCTATTTTATGACGGGTCATAAACCAAAGTGCAAGCCCTGGCTGAAGTTACAGGATACCTTATTTTCTTTCATACAGGTGGTGAGTCCACATTCCATTATTCATGGGAACTACTCTCCTCTACCACTAGGAGGTTGCAAAGATTCCCAAACCCCAAGAGCTCTATAAAAAATCTTACACATTATACATCCAGAACAGACCGGTTTTATGGCTGGCAGGAATTCCTCTAAAAATATCCACAAAGTGGTCACTCTCTTAGATTATACTTGGAATCTGGACCAATCCAAAATAAATCGTGATTTTTCTGAGATAGCTCTTCTTACGGCAGATGCAGAAAAAGCTTTTGATTCCATTACCTAGCAATATTTATTTAAAGCTCTTGAAAAATTTGGATTTTAGGAGCAATTTGTTCATTTTGTACATAAACTATACAATAAACCTATTTCATATTTAATTATTAACGGGATTCTATCCCCTAAAATAACGCCTGGAAGAGGAACAAGACAGGGGTGCCCGCTGTCACCTCTTCTTTTTAATATTGCCCTGAAACCACTTGCTATTTGGCTGAGAGATAATATGACAGGGATTGTCATGGGTTCTTATAGTTTGAAAATTCTTCTTTATGCGGATGATCTGCTATTGTTTTTGGATAACATGTCCCAAACTATTCCTTTAATTTTGCAATTATTTTCTGAATTCAGTTCTTTCTCAGGCTATAAAATTAATTTTGAAAAAAGTGAACTTATGTGAGCGATTAAATCCAGGGCAAGTTATCAGCACCCCCACTTTAAGGTAGTTGATTCTTTTAGATATCTGGGTATCTTTCTTTATAAGAACCCTCAAAAATGATATAAATTTTTAAATTTTCAGCTTTTATTACAGAGGATCAAAAAGTATTAATCCACTATCCATTTCTGCACGAGTGAATTTAATCAAAACAATTATTTTTCTGCGTGTATTATATCCTCTTCAAAATTTACCTTTGTTGGGGGGGAGCTTCCGGGCAGCGGCCATGACAGGTCGCATATCTGTATGCTGCTCCAGCATTTCAAGTGTTCTTTACATAATATGGTGCCTTAGCTGATTTATTTTTGCATCATACCGCTTGACCTACGTACCGCTAAACAGCCTGCATCTAATGAGCTCAATCTTAAGGAAATAGCTGCTGGCATCAGAGCCCGGTATAACATCTGAGGTTGCGGCCTTTATTTCAACCCCCCGGCGAGGCGCTCTCCGGCCTTGTCGTTAAGCAGCAGTTACTGCTGAAAACATACAACATCTGTCTGACCTACAATCACTATGGAGTCTGCTTTTTACCTGCTGGAAGAGATACAGGCTCTGCTAAATACCTATCAGATCTCCTTTACAGAAACCCTGCAAACCTCCTTTGCTTCACTGCATCTAAATGCCCCTGTAGAGGAACAAGGAAAACCAGGGGATGCAGCACCATGCGGTCGGGAACATTGTGCTGAGTTATTCCAGAGCGGGTCTCTGACTACTTCAAGGGAGGCACATAACTCGATGTGGGATACAGATGATGGCAAGATCCCTAAGCATGTGTTGAGCAACGAAGCTTGCAAACAATCTACAACTCACTCTGCACAAGGATTTGTTCCGGTGGAGCCATGCTTTATTTCAGAAGTGGCAAGGCAACAAATTGCGGCTATCACCAGGTTACCTCAGAGACACCCTCTAGAGAGCAAATGGGGCAGCCTGGCACTTTTCATCAGCTCTCTTGTACAGAGCTGCGCTACAGGGAGACAGCATGTAAGGACACACGTTATTGAGCATATATCCCGGCTACTGAACATAGTTTTGGGACACAGTGAGTACCACCGCACCGGAGTTGGGTGAGAGAAGGGGTTCAGCCTCTTGAACTGTCTATATACTCCGGATAGTTAAGAGGCACTTAATACACAGCTTTAAATCGTTTATCAGAATGGACATAGTTTTCCCTTTCCTAATTGCACATACTGAAGCCCTAAGAGGTTAATGACTGCTATTACAGGAACATTCTGAATCAGTGAATATCTACCTTGTTAATAAGTTGCTGTCCTATAAGTACTCACCCATAGTTATTTCTATTTGTTCTGTTATGACCACTAACAGTTAATACTTGTTGATAGACATTTTTTTTTCCTCCCTCTCATTTATATTATATGTATAGCAATTATTACGTTGGGAAATGATGAAGGCTTACTTTTTACCCTTGGTTGTGCCATTATGTACATATTGCATAGATGTTGTGTGGGATGCTTTTGTCGTCAGCGGCCGAGACGGCAGGCTATTTCATACTTAATTCTAATTTTACTGTATTTAAAACTATCAGAGTGAATGGAAAACCTCCTAGCCCTGTTAAATTACTTGCTTACTTAAACTTTTCAATTTCATAAATGGTTGCTCTCCCAAAATTGCTCTAGCTGTTCCCTCTGTTTAAGCCCTTTTTTTTGGGTTTTTTTTTGTTAATATGTTGTTTGTCCCCAGCACTATTCACAAACTCAAAACTTTACTTTTTTTATATTAAACTTGTTAAGATGAAGCTTCAAAATGTAAAAGGTCATTCTGTGGTTATGATAGTTGTTTTTTCTTAGAGATTTAAGTGCCTTTATTGCAGATTCTAATGAGGTTAATATTTTAGCTTAATATTTTAATCTGACCTCCAGGTATAGGCAGTATCATTAAAGAATAATGACAGATGCATAACATTTACAGAATCTACTTTAATATGATGTTATAATACCCTGATATATACATCTTAAGACTTATAAGCTTATAAAATAGAGGTTCCCATATGGAGATCCAAAAGTGGTCTCTCTTCCTAGAAGCAGCCTTCTGTCTATGGTTATGAGCGCATAACTGGGGTCCAAGAGTGACGTCTTCTGCTGTTCAGAGGGCTTACAGAATATTTGGCATTTTACTTATACACTATACTTTGAATTATTATTTTTGGAAACGTACTCTGTTTTTATATAGAACTGTATTATACGATATCTGTATTTCGTCATCATTATGTTTCGCTTTTTATATTTGTTGTATGCCTACTCAGAACCTCAATAAAATAAAAAAAAAAGAAAAAGAAAAGAAAAAAAAAAAAATTTTTACCTTTGTTTCTTACAAACTCAGACTTACGACAATTTTGTGCATGTCAATCCAGGTTTATCTGGGGAAGTAAAAAACCTTGTATCTCACTAACTAGAATAATTCAAAAACGGAGTTCAGCGGGGTTGGCTTTACCTAAGCTAAGATTCTATAACATTGCCACGTTGGTAAAAAAATTACGTTGGATTGGATCACAGATTCCAATAATTATGCTACTATTGACTTAGAAAGTTACTTTATTTCGCCATTTTCATTAAAGGCTATTCTACATTGTTCTGTCAAAAATATTACCTCAAAGATTCAGCCATTGATCACTATTAAAAATGTAGTTATAGCATGGCAAAAGTTTTGCTCTATTTTAGAAGTGGTCCCATATTTTTCGGAGTTTTTACCTATAATAGGAAACCCTGAATTTATTCCAGGAATCCACCATAAATTTTTTAGAGGTTAGGAGGAGAATGGTCTTAAATTTATCTATCAAACATTCTCAGAAAGTCAGCATATTTTACCCCTGATACAGTTTTTCAACAGTTTGGTCTTCCCAGGAACAATTTGTTTTCTTATTTTCAACTTCGCCATTTTATTGCAAGTCTGAATTTGGTAACTGATACAGTAAATGATTGGTCAGAGATTCATATGTTTATCAATAAGTTTACAACAGGCAATACTTCAATCTCGCTCATGAATGATCTCATGCTGGCCAAACAAAGCCTTCCATTGCTTGATAACTTATGTAATGCTTGGATAGGTTTTTTTCCTACTGTAAACGTAGATATGAATAGACAGAGCTTTTTATCGTTAGACAAATGTGTGATCTCTATGAGCTGGAAAGAATCTTATGTTAAACTTATTAATAATTTTTATATATCTCCACTTAAGATGGCACGTTTTTACCCTATGCAATCCTTTGCTTGTACACAGTGTCGTTTTCCCAATGCTAATTTGATACATATGTTCTGGTCATGTCCATAAAAAATTCAATATTGGCAGAAAATTCATTATTTGGTTAACCATTTTATTCAAATTATCTATTCAATTTTCTTTAGAAGAGGTAGTTTTTTTTAAGGGTACGTAATTATACAGGCTTTCAATATTTATATCCACTTAAGACCATTATTCTGACAGCCAGATATCTTATAACTAAGAATTGGCAGGCGCATATGGCTCCAACTTTTGTGCTTTTTCTTAAGGAAATCCAATTGCAAATTATATATGAATCTTTTCATACGCCATTAGCAACAGAAAAGAAAATCGGTAAATGTATTCATGGCTGGCTTCCAATAATCAAGTCCTACCTGCTGTTAGTCCAAAAAAATATACTATCTCCCTTTTTGAGTTCTAAGAGCTTTGCTGATCTTGTCTTGTTAGATGTATTTCCCCCTCTTTGGGTATCGAGCTAAGGGAGGTGGGATGAGAGAGTGAGGGCCCCTTTACCTCCACTTCCCTCCCCCCCTTTTTCTTTTTTGTTTGTTTCCCTCTCTCTTTCCTTCAGTTTTGGTGTCTCAGCCATTTGGTAATTTCTGTTAAAAGTAGCCACTGAGGACCATAGTGGTATCATTAAATGTATTCTTTGTGTCTTTTTTGTTATTTTTTTATGTAATTTAAAATATCCCACAGTGTATCCCTGTTCAATGTACAGATGTTATTTTTCCATATATATATATATATATATATATATATATATATATATATATATATATATATATATATATATATATATATATATATATATAGCATAGTCTTTTCATTTTCTATTATGGTCAAATAAGGACCTGTCTAATGTACAATATTTTCGTATTTTGTTCAAATATGGAGCTGTTTGTTTCATATTGTTTCGCTACATTGATGCAAATATGTCTTTACTATTTCTTTGTTGTTTTGCAAGACACCCTCTGCGGTGCGCTGAAAAAGCAATTTGTTTAATTTATCATATTGTTTACATTGTTGGGTTATAAATAAATAAAAAAAAACTCACACATACTATAGTCTTTGAATAAAGATGTCCATGTGATTCTTCAGAGACATGGGTTTTCAGTCTATGTTGAGGCCCTGTTTCCCCTCAGAATATAGTGCTTGTCAGAGGGATGTATTTGTGGTATGTTTTATGATTCTATTGTTTCACCTCATGGGAAATCACTCTGTAATTGGTCGCAGGGATGTGTCTTCTGCCTCCCTTTATGGATCTACATAATACTCCTATTCCATTACCTCTGTTGCTATGTTTCAGAACTGGTTTGTCTATCTGCTACTTGATTGGTAGTGGACGAGAGTCAATTGGTAAGTGTGTGTATGTATGTATGTATATATATATATATATGTATATATGTGTACACTGTGTGCAGAATTATTAGGCAAATTAGTATTTTGACCACATCATCCTCTTTATGCATGTTGTCTTACTCCAAGCTGTATAGGCTCGAAAGCCTACTACCAATTAAGCATATTAGGTGATGTGCATCTCTTTAATGAGAAGAGGTGTGGTCTAATGACATCAACACCCTATATCAGGTGTGCATAATTATTAGGCAACTTCCTTTCCTTTGGCAAAATG
Organism: Bombina bombina; assembly: GCF_027579735.1. Classification (NCBI taxonomy): domain Eukaryota; kingdom Metazoa; phylum Chordata; class Amphibia; order Anura; family Bombinatoridae; genus Bombina; species Bombina bombina. The sequence continues at coordinate 752,088,335 of NC_069503.1, read as the reverse complement.
GGTCAAAAGAAGGACTTGACAGGCTCAGAAAAGTCAAAAATAGTGAGATATCTTGCAGAGGGATGCAGCACTCTTAAAATTGCAAAGCTTCTGAAGCGTGATCATCGAACAATCAAGCGTTTCATTCAAAATAGTCAACAGGGTCGCAAGAAGCGTGTGGAAAAACCAAGGCGCAAAATAACTGCCCATGAACTGAGAAAAGTCAAGCGTGCAGCTGCGAAGATGCCACTTGCCACCAGTTTGGCCATATTTCAGAGCTGCAACATCACTGGAGTGCCCAAAAGCACAAGGTGTGCAATACTCAGAGACATGGCCAAGGTAAGAAAGGCTGAAAGACGACCACCACTGAACAAGACACACAAGCTGAAACGTCAAGACTGGGCCAATAAATATCTCAAGACTGATTTTTCTAAGGTTTTATAGACTGATGAAATGAGAGTGAGTCTTGATGGGCCAGATGGATGGGCCCGTGGCTGGATTGGTAAAGGGCAGAGAGCTCCAGTCCAACTCAGACGCCAGCAAGGTGGAGGTGGAGTACTGGTTTGGGCTGGTATCATCAAAGATGAGCTTGTGGGGCCTTTTCGGATTGAGGATGGAGTCAAGCTCAACTCCCAGTCCTACTGCCAGTTTCTGGAAGACACCTTCTTCAAGCAGTGGTACAGGAAGAAGTCTGCATCCTTCAAGAAAAACATGATTTTCATGCAGGACAATGCTCCATCACACGCGTCCAAGTACTCCACAGCGTGGCTGGCAAGAAAGGGTATAAAAGAAGAAAATCTAATGACATGGCCTCCTTGTTCACCTGATCTGAACCCCATTGAGAACCTGTGGTCCATCATCAAATGTGAAATTTACAAGGAGGGAAAACAGTATACCTCTCTGAACAGTGTCTGGGAGGCTGTGGTTGCTGCTGCACGCAATGTTGATGGTGAACAGATCAAAACACTGACAGAATCCATGGATGGCAGGCTTTTGAGTGTCCTTGCAAAGAAAGGTGGCTATATTGGTCACTGATTTGTTTTTGTTTTGTTTTTGAATGTCAGAAATGTATATTTGTGAATGTTGAGATGTTATATTGGTTTCACTGGTAAAAATAAATAATTGAAATGGGTATATATTTGTTTTTTGTTAAGTTGCCTAATAATTATGCACAGTAATAGTCACTTGCACACACAGATATCCCCCTAAAATAGCTATAACTAAAAACAAACTAAAAACTACTTCTAAAACTATTCAGCTTTGATATTAATGAGTTTTTTGGGTTCATTGAGAACATGGTTGTTGTTCAATAATAAAATTAATCCTCAAAAATACAACTTGCCTAATAATTCTGCACTCCCTGTATATGTGTATATATATATATATATATATATATATATATATATATATATATATATATATATATATGTATTAACACTTAATGAGTTAGGATTGAACAAGCATACAAGTCAATCAAAGAGGGACACAGGCTGCACTTAGTTTACCAAAAGCTTAAACCAAACTGTTCTGTTCTCAACCCTAATTCCAAGCTGCAATTACTAACACAAAATCACACACACACACACACACTGACGAGGCCCCGATACTCAGCCCTTTGTGGGAGGGGAGAAACGCGTCATGACTGAGGATTCACGTGATGTGAACAGCTAATGAACGGACTTTGCTAATGCTGTGTAAGGAGGACGCTGAAGTGCAAATTGCGGGTAAGCAAGTGAAGAAACCAGCCGGAATAAAGGACTTCTACACCGGACCGTCTCTAAAGGAAGGTACCTGGGATGTTGCAAGTTGGTTGGGCTTTAAAGTCTTGCGGTAATTTATGTACAGCATGGATCTGTCTAAGCATTGCACGTATTGCGTTCTCCCTGCAGGGACACCTGTCATAACAGTATCCGTTTCCGATTCACACTGTGGAGCCATACAAATTAGAGACACTTTTGCTTAGCCGGACTAAGTCATTTAGACTGAAGCTACATAATGGAACAATAAAATATTAGCGTTAACAATTATACCAGAGCGTGTATTTACACTTATGAGCCTGGTTATATGGACAATACGGCAGCAACAGTGCTGGGGCCCACGCTATAATATTGTGTATTGGCTCCTATGCCGATTTAAAATATCCCACAGTGTATCCCTGTTCAATGTACAGATGTTATTTTTATATATATATATATATATATATATATATATATATATATAGCATAGTCTTTTCATTTTCTATTATGGTCAAATAAGGACCTGTCTAATGTACAATATTTTCGTATTTTGTTCAAATATGGAGCTGTTTGTTTCATATTGTTTCGCTACATTGATGCAAATATGTCTTTACTATTTCTTTGTTGTTTTGCAAGACACCCTGTGCGGTGCGCTGAAAAAGCAATTTGTTTAATTTATCATATTGTTTACATTGTTGGGTTATAAATAAATAAAAAAAAACTCACACATACTATAGTCTTTGAATAAAGATGTCCATGTGATTCTTCAGAGACAGGGGTTTTCAGTCTATGTTGAGGCCCTGTTTCCCCTCAGAATATAGTGCTTGTCAGAGGGATGTATTTGTGGTATGTTTTATGATTCTATTGTTTCACCTCATGGGAAATCACTCTGTAATTGGTCGCAGGGATGTGTCTTCTGCCTCCCTTTATGGATCTACATAATACTCCTATTCCATTACCTCTGCTGATATGTTTCAGAACTGGTTTGTCTATCTGCTACTTGATTGGTAGTGGACGAGAGTCAATTGGTAAGTGTGTGTATGTATGTATGTATATATATATATATATATATATGTATATATGTGTACACTGTGTGCAAAATTATTAGGCAAATTAGTATTTTGACCACATCATCCTCTTTATGCATGTTGTCTTACTCCAAGCTGTATAGGCTCAAAAGCCTACTACCAATTAAGCATATTAGGTGATGTGCATCTCTTTAATGAGAAGAGGTGTGGTCTAATGACATCAACACCCTATATCAGGTGTGCATAATTATTAGGTAACTTCCTTTCCTTTGGCAGTTTCTGGAAGACACCTTCTTCAAGCAGTGGTACAGGAAGAAGTCTGCATCCTTCAAGAAAAACATGATTTTCATGCAGGACAATGCTCCATCACACGCGTCCAAGTACTCCACAGCGTGGCTGGCAAGAAAGGGTATAAAAGAAGAAAATCTAATGACATGGCCTCCTTGTTCACCTGATCTGAACCCCATTGAGAACCTGTGGTCCATCATCAAATGTGAGATTTACAAGGAGGGAAAACAGTATACCTCTCTGAACAGTGTCTGGGAGGCTGTGGTTGCTGCTGCACGCAATGTTGATGGTGAACAGATCAAAACACTGACAGAATCCATGGATGGCAGACTTTTGAGTGTCCTTGCAAACAAAGGTGGCTATATTGGTCACTGATTTGTTTTTGTTTTGTTTTTGAATGTCAGAAATGTATATTTGTGAATGTTGAGATGTTATATTGGTTTCACTGGTAAAAATAAATAATTGAAATGGGTATATATTTGTTTTTTGTTAAGTTGCCTAATAATTATGCACAGTAATAGTCACCTGCACACACAGATATCCCCCTAAAATAGCTATAACTAAAAACAAACTAAAAACTACTTCCAAAACTATTCAGTTTTGATATTAATGAGTTTTTTGGGTTCATTGAGAACATGGTTGTTGTTCAATAATAAAATTAATCCTCAAAAATACAACTTGCCTAATAATTCTGCACTCCCTGTATATGTGTATATATATATATATATATATATATATATATATATATATATATATATATATATATATATATGTATTAACACTTAATGAGTTAGGATTGAACAAGCATACAAGTCAATCAAAGAGGGACACAGGCTGCACTTAGTTTACCAAAAGCTTAAACCAAACTGTTCTGTTCTCCACCCTAATTCCAAGATGCAATTACTAACACAAAATCACACACACACACACACACACTGACGAGGCCCCGATACTCAGCCCTTTGTGGGAGGGGAGAAACGCGTCATGACTGAGGATTCACGTGATGTGAACAGCTAATGAACGGACTTTGCTAATGCTGTGTAAGGAGGACGCTGAAGTGCAAATTGCGGGTAAGCAAGTGAAGAAACCAGCCGGAATAAAGGACTTCTACACCGGACCGTCTCTAAAGGAAGGTACCTGGGATGTTGCAAGTTGGTTGGGCTTTAAAGTCTTGCGGTAATTTATGTACAGCCTGGATCTGTCTAAGCATTGCACGTATTGCGTTCTCCCTGCAGGGATACCTGTCATAACAGTATCCGTTTCCGATTCACACTGTGGAGCCATACAAATTAGAGACACTTTTGCTTAGCCGGACTAAGTCATTTAGACTGAAGCTACATAATGGAACAATAAAATATTAGCGTTAACAATTATACCAGAGCGTGTATTTACACTTATGAGCCTGGTTATATGGACAATACGGCAGCAACAGTGCTGGGGCCCACACTATAATATTGTGTATTGGCTCCTATGCCGATTTTGTGGTTAGACACAAGTATTTGTGAGTACCATGGTACATCTTATGTAAAAAATTGAGCCTAGGAAGCACTGTGATAAAGAAAAGTGCCCTGTATGCAAGCAGAGTCTGGTGTGTGTGTGTGTGATTTTGTGTTAGTAATTGCATCTTGGAATTAGGGTGGAGAACAGACAATCTGGTCTGTTTGGTTATATTTGTATAGTAATAAAGCTTTTGGTAAACTAAGTGCAGCCTGTGTCCCTCTTTGATTGACTTGTATGCTTGTTCAATCCTAACTCATTAAGTGGTAATACATATTATTTGGGATAGCTAGCACAGTTATGTAAGCATTGGAATTTGAGAAATATTTAGTGCACCACTACATTTTATGTTATTTTCTATATATATATCTATATATATCTATATATATATATATATATATATATATATATATATATATATATATATATATATATATACTGTGTGTGCGTGTGTGTGTGTATATATATATATATATATATATATATACACACTTTTTTTATTTTTTACATTATGGCTTAGAGCGCATTGTACCTGTCAAAGCTACTTAGGTGGAGGTAAAAGGTTTCTATTCCTCAAGAGCTTTTTAAGTGGTTTTATAGTGTTTATTACATGACTTTGCAATATGCTATAATCTAGCAACTGGATTCTGTCCCTAAATCTACCCAAGAAACTGAGTTTCCCGAACGCCTTTCTAACATTATTAGGTGTGCTTATTATAAAAAAGCTGAAGTGCCCTCTTCATCTCATTTATGTGGCTCAGGTCAGATTTGTTAACGCATACAGACCAATCTAATGCTGTTCCTTTGGATACTAATGCACCTTCTTCTTGTTCATTAGGTTAATGCTGAAGTAGTGCCTCCTGCCATGAAAACTTTAATAGAGGCTGTAGCCTCTGAGGCCTTGGCTGCTCTTCCTCTTTCAAATAAGCGTAAAAGGTCAGTTCAGATTTTACCTTTTACAAGTGCTACGTGCCCTGAACCCAGGTATAAGATTGTTTCTTCAGATGGTGAAGTTTCCTCTGAAGATGACGATTCCTCATCTGAAGTTGAACCTGATATTTCCTATTTTTTCTTTAAAGTTAAACACATTTTTTCTCTTTTAAAAGAGGTCTCCATTACTTTAGGAGTTAAAGATCCTAAAGCTTCTGATGATAAACCTTGTAATTGCTTAAATTCAGTTTTTAGGACTGTTGTTAATCTCCCTGAGATTTTTCCTGTGCCTGATGCTGTCTCTGACATGATTGCTAATGAATGGTCTAAGCCAGGTGTATCTCTTAATTCTTCTGCAAGGTTTAAAAAAATGATATCCTTTACCCGCTGCTAATCTAGAGTTATGGTGCCTGGCTAAACCTACTACTATTCCTTTGGAAGACAGTACTTCTTTTAAGGACCCTTTAGACAAAGTTAGAATCTTTTCATAGAAGGACCTTTTTACATGCTGCTTATATTCTCAGACCAGCTATTTCTATTGCTGATATGGTTGCTGCTTCAACCTACTGGTTGTGTAGTATTTCAGAGCAGTTTTCTGTTGACCCTGTTAGTGTGTTTACTTCAGAGTGCCAATTATTTTATTTGTGATTCTGTGTTTTGATATTATGAAGATTAATGTAAAAAGCATGTCTTTAGCAGTCCTTGCCAGGGGGGGCATGTGACTTAAATCCTGGTCTGCTGATATAGTGTCTAAATCTAGATTCTCTTTCCTATTATTTCTACTATTACTTGAGGTGTAAATGAGCTTTTTCTTCCACAAGATTGAAAGTCTAAAGGAAAATGAAAAATTTTAATAGTTTTCGTTCCTTTCGTTAGAATAAGGAAAAGAAAACTCTTACTAACTGGAGCAAGTCTAAGCAGGGTAAGAAATCCGCCCCCCCTCCCCCCTTCTAAAACCACATGAAGATGCGGCCCAATTCAGAAGTTCTGGTAGGGGACAGATTAAACCTCTTTCAGGATGCTTAGTTTGTATGTCCCAGATCCCTGGGTTCAGAATGTTGTTGAGAGATATCGAATTGGATTCAGAAAAAGGCCTCCCAGAGGAAGGTTTTTTCTTTCCAATATTCCAAGGAATCATGTAAAAAAAGCTCAAGCTTTTCTTCAATCTGTCTCAGATCTGGAAGATATGGGAGTGATTGTTCCAGTTCCTTTGCAGGAACAGGGTATGGAATTGTATTCAAATCTCTTTATTGTTCCAAAGAAGGAAGGCACTTTCAGACCAGTTCTGGATCTAAAAACCCTCAACAAGTTTGTAATGATTCCATTTTTCAGAATGCAAACTATCAGAACTATTCTGCCTTACGTTATGCAAGATCAGTTTATGTCCACAATAGATTTAAAGGATGCTTACCTTCATGTTCCAATGCACAGAGAACATTACCAGTTTCTGGTAATTACCATTACCAGCTAAAGCATCAAGAATATTTTCCAAAGTTCTGGTTGACCTTTTGTCTGTAAGTGCTCAGGGTATTGCAGTATTTCTTTACCTGGACGATATCTTGGTTCAAGCTACGACTTTTCCTTTTGCAGAATTTCACATCAACCAATTCTTGTTGTTTCTTCAAAAGCATGGATGGAGGATCAATTTTCCAAGAGTTCTTTGGTTCCCAAAATACTCAGTGTCCATGAGTCTTTCTCTAACATAGCAGATATGGTTAAAATTGGTGCCAGCTTTTCTGAACCCTTCAGTCTTTTTCATTTCCTTCATTGGCTCTGTGTATGGAAGTATTAGATCTCATGATTGCAGCTTCCAATGCAATTCCATTTGCTCTATTTCTCATGAGGCCTCTTCAGCTTTGTATACTACATCAATTGTGCAGGTACTATACTTAGCTGTCTCAAAGATATTAGATCCCGAGGGGGTGGAGCCGGCTGCCGGAGAATATGGCCGCACTTTAAGTGTGCTCCTTATACCTTGTCCTGTAATTGCTGCATATACTAGGGCTACAGCAACCACTCTATGGGAAATCATCTATCCGGTTAGGAGTATACGTCAGAGAACCCACATCAGCCTTCAGGAACACTTTAGTGTCTCTGGATCGCTGCATCTACACCTCTTTCACGGGCCAGGCGGTCTCCCATGCGGCCGGAACACAGCAATCCCCACAAATCAAGTAACGGCTTACAAAAAAAAACATGCAACCTACACTTAGCTGATGAGATCGTTCCTGATATCCGTAGAAGCCATGCACAACTACTGAAGCTTCTTCAGCAGACTTAGATCCTCACAACAGGCCGGCTGATCTTCATTATGTGCAGCACCAGCCACGTGGTCCCAGGTAGAAATGCTCCTGCTGGATCTACCAATTCAAGAGCTGAACACACTGCAAAACACAACCCCGTATCATATATCCCAAGGTATTTTATTTATTTGATTTGTATATCTATCCCCAGATCCTCAGCTTTTATATAAACTTAACTATGAGAAATTTCTACAAATTTCATGGATAGGCAGAATAGCTGTGGCTAAAATGACCCTACTACCAAAATTGCTTTATGTCTTTCAGACGGTCCCTATTCCATTACCAATATCCTACATACCAAAATTGCAGTCGATTCTAAATTCTTACATTTGGCGCAAGCCTCCTCCTAGAGTAGCCAAATCTAAACTATACCTACCAAAACACAGAGGTGGACTAGGAGTCCCAAACATCCTTATATACAGATATGCTACAAATAACAGATTGGTGTTACAACTCCGCTCACATGCATAAAGCTTGGCTGCCCCTAGAACACAACCTATTATTAATACCTCACCTAGGCAGCTATGCATGGCTACACCCCTCCTATCGACCCCCTAGCTTACATAAATACCCAATAATAAAAGAAACATACGATATCTGGGATCTAATTTTATAAAAATTCCCAACCATCTCATCTATCCCATCCCCTTTAACACCCACACTACAAAACCCCAAATTCACAATGGGACAGGTAACGCTGCCAATAACTAATCATGACATTAACGGTTTACTCCCAGTTTATGCCCTGACAGAATCCTCAAAAATCTGTTCTTTCTTGTGAGCCTCCTTACATGAGTTTTCATAAGGATAAGGCTGTTTTACTGACATCTTATTTTTGCCTAAGGTTGTTTCTTCAGATAATGTTGGTAGAGAGGTTGTTCTTTGTGTCCTAATCTTAAGAATGCTTCTGAAAGATCTTTGCATTCTCCAGATGTTAGGGCAATACTATGTTGATGCTACTAATGATTTTAGACAAACGTCTATTTGGGGTTTTTTTCTGGGTCTAGGAAAGGTCAGAAGTTCTCTGCTATTTCTTTAGCCTCTTGGTTAAAACTTTTGATTCACAGAGCTTATTTGGAGGCAACTCAGCCTCCACCGCAGCGGATTACTGCTTATTCTACTGTCAGTTGCCACTTCTTGGGCTTTTAAGAATGAGGCTGTCAGCCGTAAAGGACCAGCTCAGGATTCAACCCAACTGCTAGCGTGAAAAGTAAAAAACACACACTAGCACACTGAGAAATATCCTGGACGTGACCCACTCAGGATTGAAGAAAGCAAATGTCCTTTTAAGAAGATAAATAAACTAAGAGAAATTCCTTAAGCAAGTAATAAAGCAAATGTCCCTTTAAGCAGGTTAATAAATAAACAAGGATTCCTTTTAGCAGGTTTGGATAAGCAAGTGTCCCTTTAAGCAGGTTTAGTAAACAAACTGAGATTCCTTTTGGCAGGTTTGGATAAAGTAAATGTCCCTTTAAGCAGGTTAGTAAATAAACAAAGATTCCTTTTAGCAGGTTTGGATAAAGCAAATGTCCCTTTAAGCAGGTTAGTAAATAAACAAAGATTCCTTTTAGCAGGTTTGGATAAAGCAAATGTCCCTTTAAGCAGGTTTAGTAAACAAACTGAGGTTCCTTTTTGCAGGTTTGGATAAAGTAAATGTCCCTTTAAGCAGGTTAGCAAACAAACAGAGATTCCTTTTATCAGGTTTGAATAAAGCAAATGTTCCTTTAAGCAGGTTAATGAACAAACAGTAATATCTTCCTCTTATTAGATTTGAATAAAGCAAATGTCCCTTTATGATGATTATCAAACAAACAGATATTCCCTTTAGCAGGTTTAGATAAAGCAAATGTCCTTGTATGCAGGTAGTAAACAAACATAAAATCCTTATTAGCAGGTTTAGGCAAACTGGCAGAGAATATTCAGGCAAGGATTCAGGCAAGGATTCAGGCAAGGAGACAAAAGAATTACTCACTTACAGGTCCGGTCCGGGAGATAGAAAAGAGAAAACAAACGGGCGCCAATTCAGATCTCCCGCCGAGATTTGAAGGCAGGGAGACTCTGACGTCAGGAGGAGAGCCAGATACCGCGTCACGTTGCTAGGCAACGTGACGTGATAGAGAGGGGATCTGTGAGCCGCGGCGACACGGCAATGAGCAGATCCAATTCATGACAGCACCCCCCTCTCAAGGACCCCTCCGGGGGACAGGACCAGGCCTAGCAGGATAAGCTTTGTGAAAGGCCTTAATCAAAGCAGGGGCGTGAACATGCCGGGCTGGTTCCCAAGTCCGTTCCGTGACCGGATAACCCTTCCAATGGATGAGATAGTATAGTTTCTTGCCACGAAGTTTGGAATCCAGAATGTGAGCAATCTCAAACTCAGGCTGTCCCTGTACCAAGAGAGGCGGAGGTTTGGGCAGAGATTTAGAAAATCTATTAGATTTCACCGGTTTCAGGAGAGAAACATGGAACACAGGGTGAGCTTTGAGAGTCTTGGGAAGAGCAACTCGATATGCAGTAGAACAAACTTGACCCAGTATTCGGAAAGGACCCACATATCGAGGCCCCAATTTGATAGAAGGTTGTTTGAGATGAAGGTGATGAGTAGAAATCCACACCTTGTCTCCAGGACGAAAATTAGGAGCCTTCTTCCGTCTGCGATCAGCAAAAAACTTGTATCTTTTAGAAGCTTTGGAAAGAAGATCACGTATTTTACGCCAATGTCGAGTTAATCTCCGAGCAGTTTGATCAGAAGCAGGATTTTCAGAAGAGGAAGTATACAGAGGAAATGTTCTGGGTTGAAATCCATAAGCTGCAAAAAAGGGAGAAGATTGAAGAGATGAATTGTAACGAGCATTATGGGCCAACTCCGCTAAAGGAAGATAACGAGTCCAATTAGAATGATGATGGTCCACAGAATGTCTAAGGTAAGTCTCCAGACATTGGTTTACTCTCTCGGTTTGACCATTAGACTGTGGATGATGAGAGGTTGATAAAGAGATTGTAGTGCCAAAATGTTTGCAGAGCCATTTCCAGAACCGAGAAACAAATTGTACCCCTCTATCGGAAACGATGTCCAAAGGAAAACCATGTAATCTCACGATATGCAAAAGGAAAAGCTCAGAAAGTCCCTTGGCAGATGGAAGACCAGGCAAAGGAATGAAATGGGCAGACTTCGTAAACCTGTCAACCACCACTAAAATAGTGTTGTTTCCGGCAGAAAGAGGAAGGTCTGTAATAAAATCCATAGATAGATGGGTCCAAGGCTGGTGAGGAATGGGTAAAGGTTGAAGTAAACCAGAAGGGAGTTGACGAGGAGCTTTATTTGTAGCACATTGAGTGCAAACTGAGACGTAATCTTTAACATCTTGAGAGAGAGTAGGCCACCAGACATACTGTTTAAGATTCCGAGTCGTGTTACTGACGCCAGGATGTCCAGAGAGAGGACTATCATGAGCCCAATGGAGAATCTTTGGACGGAGATGTTCAGGAACAAATAATAAACCGTCAGGAGATTTAAAGGAAGAAGGAAGATCCTTTTGAGCAGACTGTAACTCCTGTAAACAAGAGGTTGATAATTGAGCTATGACTTCTTGTGGATGAAGTATGGTACCAGATTCTGGAGTAGAGGTAGATTGAAACTGCCTGGATAAGGCATCCGCTTTTATATTCTTAGAACCAGGTATATAGGAAAGATTGTAATTAAAACGTGAAAAGAATAAAGACCAACGAGCTTGTCTGGAATTCAATCGTTTGGCAGTTTGGAGATAAAGAAGATTTTTATGATCCGTGAGTATGGAAAATGGAAAGGTAGTACCCTCCAACCAATGCCTCCATTCGTCCAGAGCCATCTTGATGGCTAATAATTCCTTATTGCCAACGTCATAATTTAATTCAGAAGAAGTAAATTTCTTGGAAAAGAAACCTACAGGATGAATCTTACCCGTGTCAGGTATTCGTTGGGAAAGAACAGCCCCAGCAGCAACAGAAGAAGCATCCACTTCTAGGATAAATTGAAAATCCGGATTTGGGTGACGGAGTATGGGTGCAGAAGAAAAGGCCTTTTTGAGAGACTCAAAGGCCTTAATAGCCTCTGGGGACCACTTTTTACAATCTTGCCCCTTTCTAGTGAGTGACGTGAGAGGAGAAGTAATAGTAGCAAATCCTTTGATAAATTTCCTGTAATAATTGGCGAAGCCAAGAAACCGTTGTAGAGCCTTAAGAGAATCAGGTCTAGGCCAATCCAAAATGGAAGAAAGTTTATTCGGATCCATTTCAAATCCAGATTCAGATATTACATAACCCAAGAAGGGTATGGATTTTTGATGAAATGAACATTTCTCCAATTTGGCGAACAGATGATTGTCTCGTAACCGTTGCAAAACCTTCCTGACATGGTGTACATGATCTTGATAATTGTGAGAAAAAATTAAAATATCGTCAAGGTAGATAATGACGAAGGAGTTCAAAAAATCCCGAAAGATCTCATTGACGAAGTGTTGAAAAACAGCAGGGGCATTACACAGCCCAAAAGGCATAACCAGATATTCATAATGCCCAAATCGAGTGTTAAAGGCTGTCTTCCATTCGTCTCCTTTGCGCATGCGAATAAGGTTATAAGCACCACGAAGGTCCAGTTTGGTAAATATTGTAGCTCCTTGAAGATAAGTGAACAGTTCAGGAATAAGAGGCAGAGGGTAACTATTCTTGACTGTGATTTGATTCAAACCCCGATAATCAATACAAGGTCGCAGTCCTCCATCCTTCTTTCCCACAAAAAAGAAACCAGCCCCAAGAGGAGAAGAGGAAGGTCGAATAAAACCTCTAGCCAAACTATCTTGGATATATTCCTCTAAGGCAACATTCTCTGGCCTTGAGAGCGGATACGTCTTGCCACGAGGGTAGGTTGCCCCAGGAAGTAGATCAATGGGGCAATCAAAAGTACGATGTGGGGGAAGACGTTCTGCTTCTTTCTTGGAAAAAACATCAACGTAATCTTGATAAGGTGTGGGTAACGACCCAGAGGTGTCAATAGTGAGAGCAATGGTGAGAGGCACTTTCGTGGGAATCTGAAGACACCTATTTTGACAAGTATATCCCCAGGAAATGAGTTCGCCTTGAGTCCAGGAGAATACAGGATTATGTAACTGGAGCCAGGGAAGACCCAATATTATGGGAAATTGAGGAGTCGAGATTACATCAAAACATATTGTCTCTGAATGAAGAATTCCAACAGAAAAGAGAATGGGTCTAGTAGCAAACTGGATAAGTCCGGGACCCAAAGGATCTCCACTAACAGTGGAGACTGGAATAGAATATTCCTTTTTGCTTAATGGAATAGAGTGAGTAGTTACAAATGTGGAATCGATGAAGACTCCTCCAGCACCAGAGTCAATAAGAGCTTGAGTATGAATCCTGTCTCCTCCAATTTGAAGAGTAACCGGGACAAAAAGTTTATTATTGAGGGAATGAGATCCTATTTGGCTTAACTTAGTTCCCTGGACAGAAGTTAAGCCCTGGCTTTTACCGGTCTGGTAGGACAATCTTTTAATAAATGTCCTTTAAGGCCACAGTATAAACACAGTCCAAGAGATCGTCTCCTCAGACGTTCAGTTTCAGTTAATCTAATGGTGCCAATTTCCATTGGTTCAGTCTGATCGGAAGGTGGAGAAGCGGGAGTTAAAGGGTTAGAGATACGAGGTACCAGACGAAAAGGACGATTAGAAGCTTTCTGATTTCTCTCTCTTTCTTGTTGGCGTTCGCGGTATCTGGAATCGAGACAAATACAAAGATTTATCAGAGCCTCTAGAGATTCTGGGATTTCACGATAGACCAACTCATCTTTGAGACGTTCAGAGAGTCCTTTGCGAAAAGCTGCTCTAAGAGCTCCCTGATTCCAGGTAGTCTCAGAAGCTAGAGTGCGAAATTCAATAGCATATTGAGATACAGGTTGACCACCTTGTCGTAAGTCTAGAAGAGAAGCTTCAGCAGCGGCAGACCTCCCTGGCTTATCGAAGACATTTGAAAAGACAGAGAGAAATGTATCCACATCCTGGAGTATTGGATCATTCTTTTCAAGCAAAGGTGATACCCAGGCTAAGGCTCTACCTTTCATTAAGGATATAAGGAAAGTGATTCTAGAGGAGGGAGTTGCAAAGAGAACTGGACTATTCCGAAAATGAAGGCGACACTGATTCAAAAAACCCCTACAATCCTCAGGATTCCCATCATATTTGTCCGGAAGAGGTATCCTGGGACTGAGCTGAGCTTGTGTCTGATTGGTAGGATTCGTAGGGGGAGAGGGATCCAAAGGAATAGGATTAGGAGGTATAGGAGCAGCCATATTCTGAAGTAAAATAGTTATCTGATCCAACTTTGCGTCCAAGGATTGTAAGTGGGTAGCATGAGATCCCAATAACTGTCCCTGGTGGGTCACGGCCATGGATAATTCAGTGGGGTCCATTTTTATGGCCCGTTTGTAATGTCAGCCGTAAAGGACCAGCTCAGGATTCAACCCAACTGCTAGCGTGAAAAGTAAAAAACACACACTAGCACACTGAGAAATATCCTGGACGTGACCCACTCAGGATTGAAGAAAGCAAATGTCCTTTTAAGAAGATAAATAAACTAAGAGAAATTCCTTAAGCAAGTAATAAAGCAAATATCCCTTTAAGCAGGTTAATAAATAAACAAGGATTCCTTTTAGCAGGTTTGGATAAGCAAGTGTCCCTTTAAGCAGGTTTAGTAAACAAACTGAGATTCCTTTTGGCAGGTTTGGATAAAGTAAATGTCCCTTTAAGCAGGTTAGTAAATAAACAAAGATTCCTTTTAGCAGGTTTGGATAAAGCAAATGTCCCTTTAAGCAGGTTAGTAAATAAACAAAGATTCCTTTTAGCAGGTTTGGATAAAGCAAATGTCCCTTTAAGCAGGTTTAGTAAACAAACTGAGGTTCCTTTTTGCAGGTTTGGATAAAGTAAATGTCCCTTTAAGCAGGTTAGCAAACAAACAGAGATTCCTTTTATCAGGTTTGAATAAAGCAAATGTTCCTTTAAGCAGGTTAATGAACAAACAGTAATATCTTCCTCTTATTAGATTTGAATAAAGCAAATGTCCCTTTATGATGATTATCAAACAAACAGATATTCCCTTTAGCAGGTTTAGATAAAGCAAATGTCCTTGTATGCAGGTAGTAAACAAACATAAAATCCTTATTAGCAGGTTTAGGCAAACTGGCAGAGAATATTCAGGCAAGGATTCAGGCAAGGATTCAGGCAAGGAGACAAAAGAATTACTCACTTACAGGTCCGGTCCGGGAGATAGAAAAGAGAAAACAAACGGGCGCCAATTCAGATCTCCCGCCGAGATTTGAAGGCAGGGAGACTCTGACGTCAGGAGGAGAGCCAGATACCGCGTCACGTTGCTAGGCAACGTGACGTGATAGAGAGGGGATCTGTGAGCCGCGGCGACACGGCAATGAGCAGATCCAATTCATGACAGAGGCTTCACAAAAAACTCGATGAGAGGGCGCTATAAGCTATTTAGGAATAATTGTATTCAATGATACTATACACTGTTAAATAGGTACCTCTAACCAAAGTTCTTATATCTGTGTTTCAGGTCTACTGCAAGAACGGATTATAAATTAATTTTATGTTTAAGGACTTAAAAGAATATATACTTGAATCTAAAATGCATAAATCTTTAATAAAAAAACTTTAAATACATAAACAAATCACTCCTTGAATTCATTAATAATATTTCATTGTAATTACATCGACAAAATATCAATAAAATTTGCAAATCTTTCAACAAAGGACTGTATTAAAAACTTTAAGGCTAGAACATATAAATCATAAAATTGGTTAAAAATTGGGAAAATTACTCAAAAATACAAAAACCTATAAATCAAACTTTAAGTCCGTTTGAAAAAAAAAAAGATTATTGTCAAAAAAACGTAGTAAAGGTATCCTGGTGCTTAATGCAAAAAAACCCTTTTGGCTAGTATTGACACGGTTAATGTTTCTCCCTTTTAGTCCCCGGTTCCTCAATGTTGTTTCACTAGGAGGCTTTCTTACCTCTTTCTCTTAATGACAAAGGATTTTGGCTTCACCTGGAATATCAGTTGGTCTTCTCGTGAAAGCGGTAGCCCAGCTCCGTTTCTTTCACCCAGCGGTTGGCTACCAAATGTCCCAAGCTGCTATCGGTCGTTATGACGTTACTGCCGACACCTGTAGTATACTTGTGCAAGTATTTCTCACATACTCCGGTTCCCAGCCTTCGTTCTGCTCCTAGGATCAGGTTTCGGTCTTACTCTGCACTTTAGTACTATGTACGCAGAGATTATGCCTCTCCTCTTTATCCTCTTGGATTTAGTTTGGATTTTCTGGGTCATGGAAACTCTCCAAATATCTGTTACTATCTTTGTATCCTTTAATTCCACAGTTCTATGCGTTTCACCCAATTTAAGGGCTTTGTCAAAAGCTTATAGCGCCCTCCCATCAAGTTTTTTTATTTGTCTAGTTTAATATAGCTATCCAGGAAGGGGGTAGCGTTAAGAGAGAGGCATTTTAGGTTAAAGCTCAGCGCTTCGCTTCAAATTAATACAAAGAATGAGGCTTCAGTTGATTAAATTTGCAAGGCAGCTACTTGGTCTTCACATACTTTTACTAAATTTTACCATTTTGATGTTTTCACTTCCTCTGAAGCAGCCCTTTTTAGAAATTTTCTTCAGGCAGTTGTCTCAGTTTGATGGTTATGCCTGTTTTAAAGTGGATTATAAAAAAAAAATAAGAAAAATCTTTGTTATTACTTGTGGATTCCAAAGCTTGGGTATTAGTTCCCATGAGTAATAGTTTGTATGTTTTTTTGGGATTAGATTTTTTTTTAGCACATCCCTTGTGGTAGAGAACCGTAATTCCCATGAGTAATGGATCGTGGACTCTCATCACCATGAAAGAAATTAATTTATCAGGTAAGCAAAAATTATGATTTTTTAGGAATATACAGTAAAACATACACTTAAAGAAATGCCCTGACATTTGGTCACCCTGTAACATAAAAGTGATTAAAACATGTCTTAAAGGGACAGTCTACTTGTAAATTTTTATTGTTTTTAAAAAGATAGATAATTCCTTTATTTAGCATTAAAAACACTGTTATATTAATACACTTTTTACTTCAGGGATTACCTTGTAGTTAAGCCCCTGCAGACTTGAATTTAAGCCAATCAGTGCTGACTCATAAATAACTCCACTAGAGTGAGCACAATGTTATCTATATGGCTCACATGAAATAGTGCTGTCTAGTTGTGAAAAACTAGGTATAGTTTTCAAAAAGAATACCAAGTGAACAAAGCACATTTGGTGATAAAAGTAAATTGGAAAGTTGTTTAACCCTTTGAGTGCTAAGCACTTTCCCACCTGGGTGCTAAGATTTTTTAATGTTTTTTTTAATTTTTTTGAACAATTGGTTTTATAACTTTTTTTAATTTTTTCCAGACCCCCAAGACTTACACTGTTTCCAATGGTGGGTCTTGGGGGTCTGTAGCTGCTTAGATGCCTGAGATACAGGCTTCTAAGCAGCATGCCCCCTGCTCCTATACTTAACATTGTTAAGTATAAATAAAGTTGCACGGTGACGTCATCACGTTATTGTGCGTGACGTCACCATGCAAAACTGGAAGCCCTGGCATCACTCTACAGGCACGATCGCTGGGGTAGGAGCGGATGGGAGCCCCCAGATCTCCCTCAAGTTGGGAGAGTGCTAGTGACGGCTCTGAGCTGTCAGCACCAGAGTGGGAAACTCTGTGACAGCTCAGAGCTGTCATTAGCACTCAAAGGGTTAAAATTACATGCCCTATCTGAATCCTGAAAGTTTATTTTTGACTTGACTATTCATTTAAGATATCCTAGAGTGTCACCTCTAACTGACCTAAGGTATGTGTCTTGATATAGGACACTGCCTTCTGTCACTCTGTGTTGACATTTTGGCCCATAAAAATCACTATTGAGAAGAGCAGATTGCACCTTTATATCTTGTTCTTCAGATGTTTGCAATATAACACATTCTTCCCAAAAACTTGCCTTTTTTAGATGTTTCTGAAAAGAAGTTGTAAATAGCCGACACAGAAATACAGGACAAAAAAAGAAAGAAAAAACAACCCCTGACATCATAAAATCATGACGTTTTCATGACAGGGCACATTTAAAACTGAATAATACTTATGTGCTGGTGCCAGGTAGGTGCATACTAATTCTTAGTATAGCACTGGAAAAGGAAAAACCAACACAAAATACAGTGGAATAATAAGTTTCACATGGGTCTTCTTTATAATTTTTTAAATAAATAAAAAATGTATGGGATATACAATCCTACCAGGAGGGGCAAAGTTTCCCAAACCTCAAAATGCCTATAAATACACCCCTCACCACACCCACAATTCAGTTTTACAAACTTTCCCTCCTATGGAGGTGGTGAAGTAAGTTTGTGCTAAGATTTCTAATATGATTTCTAAGGAATGGAATAGGCCTGCTACTTCTTTTATTCCTTCTTCAAGGTTTAAAAAATTGTATCCTTTGCCAACAGTTACTTTAGAATTTTGGGAAAAGATCCCCAAAGTTGATGGGGCTATCTCTACTCTTGCTAAACGTACTACTATTCCTACGGAAGATAGTACTTCTTTTAAAGATCCTTTAGATAGGAAACTTGAATCTTATCTAAGGAAAGCCTATTTATATTCAGGTCATCTTCTGAATTTCTTTGGCTGATGTTGCAGCTGCTTCAACTTTTTGGTTGGATACTTTAGCGCAACAAGTATTGGATGCTGAATTGTCTAGCATTGTTAACTTGATTCAACATGCTAATAATTTTATTTGTGATGCCATTATTGATATCATCGAAATTGATGTTTAAGTCTATGTCTTTAGCTATTTTAGCTAGAAGAGCTTTGTGGCTTAAATCTTGGAATGCTGACATGACTTCTAAGTCCAGATTACTATCTCTTTCTTTCCAAGGTAATAAGTTATTTGGTTCTCAGTTGGATTCAATAATTTCAACTGTCACTAGGGGGAAGGGCGTTTTTTTGCCTCAGGATAAAAGACCTAAAGGTAAATCTAAAGCTTCTAACCGTTTTCGTTCCTTTCGACAAAATAAGGAACAGAAACCTAATCCTTCCCCCAAGGAATCTGTTTCCAATTGGAAGCCTTCCTCAAATTGGAATAAATCCAAGCCATTTAAGAGATCAAAACCAGCCCCCAAGTCCACATGAAGGTGTGGCCCTCATTCCAGCTCAGCTGGTAGGGGGCAGATTAAGATTTTTCAAAGATGTTTGGACCAATTCGGTTCAAAATCAATGGATTCAAAGTATTGTCTCTCAGGGGTACAGAATAGGATTCAGAGTAAGACCGCCTGTGAAGATTTTTTCTCTCACGAATTCCAGCAAACCCAGTAAAGGCTCAGGCTTTCCAGAAGTGTGTTTCAGACCTGGAGTTATCAGGGGTAATCATGCCAGTTCCATTTCAGGAACAGGGTCTGGGGTTTTATTCAAATCTATTCATTGTCCCAAAGAAAGAAAATTCATTCAGACCAGTTCTGGATCTGAAAATTTTGAATTGTTATGTAAGAGTACCAACTTTTAAAATGGTGACTATAAGGACTATTCTGCCTTTTGTTCAGAAAGGGCATTATATGTCCACAATAGACTTACAGGATGCATATCTTCATATTCCGATTCATCCAGATCATTATCAGTTTCTGAGATTCTCTTTTCTAGACAAAAAACAGATATACATGCAAACAGGTGTATAATATGTATTAATACTTTCCCCTTCTGGTGAACCGCAGCCGTCCCACAGTCTCTCCCAAGGTCTGTGTGAATATATCAGGTGTGCTAGCTGGAGGCGCTGGTTCAGCTTGTATCAGTCGTTGGTATCTTCCTTTCCTTTCCTTCCTCAGTTGTATAAGTCTAGGTGCAAAATAGTGGTGCTGAAATGTCAGACAATACACCATACAAAGGTGAATATCTACTCACAGTGTATATTGCAGGTTACCGGCTCCTTCCCAATATGAAAAGACAATATCACAGATTCAGTAAAAAAGTTTGTCTTTATTTGGCTCAACGCAAAAGCGTTTCAATGGTCCCAGCCGTCTTTCTCAAGAGCAATAAAAGTGCTTTACAAACCAATGCTTTGGTTTGTAAAGCACTTTTATTGCTCTTGAGAAAGACGGCTGGGACCGTTGAAACGCTTTTGCGTTGAGCCAAATAAAGACAAACTTTTTTACTGAATCTGTGATATTGTCTTTTCATATTGGGAAGGAGCCGGTAACCTGCAATATACACTGTGAGTAGATATTCACCTTTGTATGGTGTATTGTCTGATATTTCAGCACCACTATTTTGCACCTAGACTTATACAACTGAGGAAGGAAAGGAAAGGAAGATACCAACAACTGATACAAGCTGAACCAGCGCCTCCAGCTAGCACACCTGATCTTTTCTAGACAAGCATTACCAATTTGTCGCTCTTCCTTTTGGCCTAGCGACAGCTCCAAAAATCTTTTCCAAGGTTCTCAGTGCCCTACTCTCTGTAATCAGAGAACGGAGTATTGCAGTGTTTCCTTATTTGGACGATATCTTGGTACTAGCTCAGTCTTTACATTCTGCAGAATCTCACACAAATCAACTAGTGTTGTTTCTTCAAAGACATGGTTGGAGGATCAATTTACCAAAAAGTTCCTTGATTCCTCAGACAAGGGTCACCTTTTTAGGTTTCCAGATAGATTCAGTGTCCATGACTCTGTCTCTAACAGACAAGAGACAATTAAAATTGGTTTCAGCTTGTCGGAACTTTCAGTCTCAATTATTCCCTTCAGTAGCTATGTGCATGGAAGTTTTAGGTCTCATGACTGCAGCAATTAATATCCTTAAATCCCAATGTTCGACTATCTCTGACTTGGTGGTTAGATCACCATTGTATAGTTCTAGGGGCCTCTTTGGTTCATCCAACCTGGACTGTGATCACAACAGATGCAAGTCTTTCAGGTTGGTGAGCTGTTTGGGGATCTCCGACAGCACAAGGGGTTTGGAAATCTCAAGAGGCGAGATTACCAATCAATATTTGAGAACTGTTAATTTGCTTTCAGACAGACAATATCACAGCTGTGGCATATGTCAATCATCAGGGTGGGACTCACAGTCCCCTAGCTATGAAAGAAGTATCTTGAATACTTTCTTGGGCGGTATCCAGCTCTTGTCTAATTTCTGCGGTACATATCTCAGGTATAGACAATTGGGATGCGGATTATCTCAGCCATCAGACTTTACATCCGGGGGAGTGGTCCCATCCAGATGTGTTTTCTCAAATTGTTCAGATGTGGGGTCTTCCAGAAATAGATCCAATGGCTTCTCATCTAAACAAGAAACTTCCCAGGTACCTGTCCAGGTCCAGGGATCTTCAGGCGGAAGCAGTGGATGCATTGACACTTCCTTGGTGCTACCAAACTGCTTATATTTTCCCACCTCTAGTTCTTCTTCCAAGAGTGATCTCCAAAATCATCATGGAACAGTCATTTGTATTGCTGGTAGCTCCAGCATGGCCTCACAGGTTTTGGTATGCGGATCTTGTTCGGATGTCCATTTGCCAACTTTGGCCTCTTCCATTAAGGCTGGACCTTGTGTCTCAAGGTCCGTTTTTCCATCAGGATCTCAAATCATTAAATTTGAAGGTATGGAAATTGAACGCCTAGTGCTTAGTCATAGAGGTTTCTCTGACTCTGATTAATACTATGTTACAGGCTCGTAAATCTGTTTCTAGAAAGATTTCTTATCGAGTTTGGAAGACTTATATTTCATTGTGTTCTTCTCGAAAATTCGCATGGCATTCTTTCAGAATTCCTAGAATTTTACAGTTTCTTCAGGATGGTTTGGATAAGGGTTTGTCTGCAAGTTCCTTGAATGGACAAATCTCTACTCTTTCTGACTTATTTCACAGAAAGATTGCTAAGCTTCCTGATATTCACTGTTTTGTACAGGCGTTGGTTCGTTTCAAGTCTGTCATTAAATCAATCTCTCCTCCTTGGAGTCTTAATTTGGTTTTGAAGGCTTTACAGGCTCCTCTATTTGAGCCTATGCATTCTTTGGACATTAAACTACTTTCTTGGAAAATGTTGTTCCTTTTGGCCATCTCTTCTGCTAGAAGAGTTTCTGAATTATCTGCTCTTTCTTGTGAATCCCCTTTTCTGATTTTTCATCAGGATAAGGCGGTTTTGCGGGCTTCATTTAAATTCCTACCTAAGGTTGTGAATTCTAACAACATTAATAGAGAAATTGTTGCCCATTACTTTTGTCCTAATCCTAAGAATTCTTTTGAGAAATCCTTACATTCTTTCGATGTGGTAAGAGCTTTGAAATATTATGTTGAAGCTACTAAAGATTTCAGGAAGACTTCTAGTCTATTTGTTATCTTTTCTGGTTCTAGGAAAGGTCAGAAGGCTTCTGCCATTTCCTTGGCTTTGTGGTTAAAGCTTTTGATTCATTCAGCTGATTTGGAGTCGGGTCAAGCCCCGCTTCAGAGAATTACAGCTCATTCTACGTGATCAGTCTCCACTTTGTGGGCTTTTAAGAATGACGCTTCAGTTGATCAGATTTGCAAAGCAGCAACTTGGTCTTCTTTGCATACATTT
Organism: Bombina bombina; assembly: GCF_027579735.1. Lineage (NCBI taxonomy): Eukaryota > Metazoa > Chordata > Amphibia > Anura > Bombinatoridae > Bombina > Bombina bombina. Next base: position 752,065,898 of record NC_069503.1, on the reverse strand, counting down.
ACTAAATTCTACCGTTTTGATGTATTCGCTTTTTCGGAAGCAGTTTTTGGTAGAAAAGTTTTTCAGGCAGCTGTTTCAGTTTGATTCTTCTGCTCATATTTTAAGTTTTTTCTTTTCATTTCATGAGAATTAACTTATATTTTGGGTTGTGGATTCTTTTTTTCAGCGAAAAATGGCTGTTTTTATTTTTATCCCTCGCTCTCTAGTTACTCTTGTGTTGAGTTCCACATCTTGGGTATTTCTATCCCATACGTCACTAGCTCATGGACTCTTGCCAATTACATGAAAGAAAACATAATTTATGTAAGAACTTACCTGTTAAATTAATTTCTTTCATATTGGCAAGAGTCCATGAGGCCCACCCTTTTTGTGGTGGTTATGATTTTTTGTATAAAGCACAATTATTTCCAAATTCCTTTGTTGATGCATTTTACTCCTTTCTTTATCACCCCACTTCTTGGCTATTCGTTAAACTGAATTGTGGGTGTGGTGAGGGGTGTATTTATAGGCATTTTGAGGTTTTTTGAAACTTTGCCCCTCCAGGTAGGATTGTATATCCCATACATCACTAGCTCATGGACTTATGTTTTTTTTTTACTTAACTGTCATGGTCCAGCCAGAAAAAGATGATGGCTGTAATGTTCATAAACTGTCAGACAGGTACTTGCAGCAATAATTACGTTGATGGACTAGATACTTCCAGGTCCTCAGAATTCAGAAGCAAACTTCTTAAACCAGTAGACTGTCGGCTAGATTACGAGTTTAGCGGTACAGCTTTTAACGCTGAAAAAAATGGCCATTACGCTGGAATGGCCAGGAACGCATACTACGAGTCACCGCAAGCATTTTAGCCTGTAACACAACGTCCATCCCACACTCAAAACAATGACATTTGAGTGTTGGATTTTCATAGCGCTGGTATAACAGGTTGTGCGTTCGTTCTAAAAACTTGCGTTATAGCCTATACCGACACAAGCCATTCCGCCATCTGAGACCAGTAGTTATGGATTTTGTGTAACAAAAATGTTTCACAAAGCTCATAACTAAAATGTTACAAAGTACACTAACACCCATAAACTACCTATTAACCACTAAATCGCCACACTCCCGCATCGCAAACACTATTTAAAACTTATTAACCCCTAATCTGCTGCCCACCCACATCTCGACTATTAAATAAATCTGTTAACCCCTAATCTGCCACCCACATCGCCAACACTATTTAAATATATTAACCCCTAAAAATTACAATATAACTATATTTAAATAAATAAAAACTTACCTGTGAAATAAAAATAAAGCTAACATTCAACTATAAATTAACCTAACATTACTAATAAAATAAACTAACAATTAAAAATCCTAAATTACAAATTTAAAAAAAACTATTCCTACGAAAAAAAATAAAAAATCTAACATTACAAAAAAATAAACACTAAAATTATGAAAAATAAAAAACAATAAGATGACAAAAAATAATAAACGAAATTATCAAAAATAAAAACAATTACACAATCTAATAGCCCTATAAAAATAAAAAATCCCCCCAAAATAAAAACACCTCTTAGCCTACAATAAACTACCAATAGCCCTTAAAATGGCCTTTTGTAGGGCATTGCCCTAAATTAAACAGCTTTTACCTGTAAAAAAAAAATACAAAGTCCCCCAACAGTAAAACCCACCACCAAACCAACCCCCAAAAATAAAAAACCTAAGCTACCCATTGTTCCTAAAGGGGCATTTGTATGGGCATTGCCCTTAAAAAGGCATTCAGTTCTATTACAATTTGCTCAAAGCCTTAATCTTAAAAGAAACCCCCCTCTAAAAAAAAAAAAACTAACCCCAGAATATCTACTCACGGTTCCTGAAGTCTAGACATCCATCTCCATCCAGGTCGCGAGAAGTCTTCACCCAGGTGGAGACACCTTCATCCATTGCGGGGGTGTCTTCTTTCTTCATCCCGGCGTGGAGCAGAGCTATCCTGGACGATGATGACATCCTGCACGGAGCATCCTCTTCATACGGTCATCGCCGTACACTGAAGTTGAATGCAAGGTAACCGTTTCAAAATTGTGTACCTTGCATTCCTATTGGCTGAGTTGATTTTTGAAATTCAAAACAGCCAATAGGATAAGAGCTACTGAAATCCTATTGGCTGATTTGAACAGCCAATAGGATTTCAGTAGCTCTCATCCTATTGCTGATTTGAATTTGAAAAATCAAATCAGCCAATAGGAATGCAAGGTACGCCATTTTGAAACGGTTACCTTGCATTCAACTAAAGTGTACAGCGTTGACCGTATGAAGAGGATGCTTCGCACAGGATGTCATCATCGTCCAGGATAGCTCTATGCCACCGGGATGAAGATAGAAAATGCCCCCGCGATGGATGAAGGTGTCGCCGCCTGGATGAAGACTTCTCGCCGCCTGGATGGAGATAGATATCCGCACTATATATCCGATATTTTTTGGGGTGTTTTTTTAGATTAGGGCTTTGGGCAAATTGTAAGAGCTGGATGCCCTTTTAAGGGCAATGCCCATACAAATGCCCCTTTAGGGGCAATGGGTAGCTTAGTTTTTTTTTTTTTAGAGTTAGGTTTTTTATTGTTGGAGAGACTTTGGTAGTTTATTGTAGGTTAGGTGGGTTTTATTTTGAGGGGGTTTTTTATTTTTATAGGGCTATTAGATTACACCCTGTTCCAAATTATTATGCAAATTCTATTTCAGTGTCACAAAGATTACATTTTTTTTTTCAGTTTAACTCATGGATGGCATTGTGTCTCAGGGCTCTTTTGATCACTGAAAACAATCTCGGACACCTGTGATAATTAGATTGCCAGGTGAGCCCAATTAAAGGAAAAACTACTAAAGGAGGGTGTTCCACATTATTAAGCAGAGCACCATTTTCAAGCAATAGGCGGAAGAAAAAGGATCTCTCTGCTGCCGAATAGAGTGAAGTAGTTCAATGCCTTGGATGAGCTATGAAAATATTAGATATTTCACGAAAACTTAAGCGTGATCATCGCACTATTAAAAGATTTGTGGCTGATTCAGAGCACAGACGGGTTTGTGCAGATAAAGGCACATTGAGGAAGATTTCTGCCAGATCCATACATCGGATCAAGAGAGCAGCTGCTAAAATTCCATTACATAGCAGCAAACAGATATTTGAAGCTGCTGGTGCCTCTGGAGTCCCACGGACATCAAGGTGTAGCGTCCTCCAGAGTCTTGCAACTGTGCATAAACCTTCCATTCGGCCACCACTAACCAATGCTCACAAACAGAAACGGCTGCATTGGGCAGAAAAATACATGAAGACTAATTTTCAAACAGTCCTGTTCACTGATGAGTGCCGTGCAACCCTGGATGGTCCAGATGGATGGAGTAGTGGATGGTTGGTGGACGGCCACCCTGTTCCAACAAGGCTGCAACGTCAGCAAAGCGGTGGTGGAGTCATGTTTTGGGCCGGAATCATGGGAAGAGAGCTGGTCGGCCCCTTTAGGGTCCCCGAAGGTGTAAAGATGACCTCTGCAAAGTATGTGGAGTTCCTGACTGACCACTTCCTTCCCTGGTACAGAAGGAAGAACTATGCTTTCCGTAATAAAATCATCTTCATGCATGCCAATGCACCATCTCATGCTGCAAAGAATACCTCTACATCAATGGCTGCTATGGGGATAAAAGGAGAGAAAGTCATGGTGTATCCTCCCCTTACCTCAATCCTATTGAGAACCTTTGGAACATCCTCAAGCAAAAGATCTATGAGGGTGGGAGGCAGTTTACATCCAAACAGCTTTGGGAGGCTATTCTGACATCTTGCAAACAAATTCAAGCAGAAACTGTCCAAAAACTCACAAGTTCAATGGATGCAAGACTTGTGAAGCTGCTATCAAATAAGGAGTCCTATGTTAAAATGTAACGTGACCTGTTAAAATGTTTAAAAAGTTAAAATGTTTAAAAAGTTTGATTGAAATAGCTTTTGATTTCAGTAAATATGTTGCAAACACAACAAATGACAATTTTCCGTTCTTTACAACCAATAAAGTGTTTTGAAACTTACTGTGCGTAATAATTTGGAACAGTGCATTGTAAGTTTTTTATTTTGAAAAAAATACTGTTATCATTAGGAGGTTTGTTCAATAAAATTTGAATTGTACTCTTAATAGTTGATAACATGAGAATTATGCTGACTGTTGTTTACATCAATTATTTAGGTAAATGAGAAAGATATCATTGGCATAATAATTTGGAACAGGGTGTAGGTGTAATTCTTTTTATTTTTGATAATTTTGTTTATTTTTTTATAATCTTAGTGTTTTGTATTTTTCATAATTTAGTATTTATTATTTTTTGTAATTTTAGATTTTTTTAATTTTTTCGTAGTGTTAGGTTTTTTTACATTTGTAATCTAAATTTATTAATTGGTAGTTTTTTTTTAATTTTATTAGAATAGTAATGTTAAGTTAATTTATAGTTTAAACTTAGTTTTTTTTTTAGTTCACAGGTACGTTTTTATTTATTTTAAGATAGTTATATTGTCATTTTAATTTAAGGGGGTGTTAAGTTTAGGGGTTAATAGTTTAATTTAGTGTTTTGTGATGTGGGGGGCCGGCGGTTTAGGGGTTAATAGGTTTATTTTAGTGTTGGCGATGTCGGGGAGTGGCGGATTAGGGGTTGATAACTTTATTTAGTGGCGGCAATGTCAGGGAGTGGAGGATTACGGGTTAATAGCTTTTATTAGTGGCGGCGGAATAGGGGTTAATGACTTTTATTAGTGTTGGCGATGCCGGTGGGCGGCGGACTAGGGGCTTATGTTAGGGTGTTAGGTTTAAATGTAACTTTCTTTTCCCCATAGACATTAATGGGGTTGTGTTACGGCGATCTCCATTCCGCACTTCAGGTGTTAGTTTTTTTTCTAACACTCTCTCCCCATTGATGTCTATGGGGAAAAGCGTGCACGAGCATGTAAAATCAGCCCTTGGCTTTTGTGCGGTATGGAGCTTAACGCACCATAACGCACAGCACAAGGAGGCTTTTCAGTAACTCATAACAAAAGCACTATAGAGAGTAAAATAATGCATTTTTTAGGCGTTATTTTCGCACACTGTTTAGCGCAAAACTCATAATCTAGGCGTGTGTAAATTTGTAAATTTACTTCAATCTATTTTGTTATCCTCTGTCAAAAACCATACCTATTTAGGGTCAGCAATAAGCAATATTGGGAGCTAGATGATGATTGGTGGTTAGAAGTGCACTTTAAAAAAAAAAAGCTATAGTTAAAACTAGAAGATATTATCTAATTCATATACGGCTAGATTTAGAGTTCTGCGGCCAAAGGGGTGCGTTAGCTACGCGTGCTTTTTTTCCCCCGCACCTTTTAAATACCGCTGGTATTTAGAGTTCACAGAATGGCTGCGTTAGGCTCCAAAAAAGGGAGTGTATAGCATATTTACCACCACTGCAACTCTAAATACCAGCGTTGCTTACGGACGCGGCCAGCTTCAAAAACGTGCTCGTGCACGATTCCCCCATAGAAAACAATGGGGCAGTTTGAGCTGAAAAAAACCTAACACCTGCAAAAAAGCAGCGTTCAGCTCCTAACGCAGCCCCATTGTTTCCTATGAGGAAACACTTCCTAAGTCTGCACCTAACACCCTAACATGTACCCCGAGTCTAAACACCCCTAACCTTAAGTTTATTAACCCCTAATCTGCCGCCCCTGCTATCGCTGACCCCTGCATATTATTATTAACCCCTAATCTGCTGCTCCGTACACCGCCGCAACCTACGTTATCCCTATGTACCCCTAATCTGCTGCCCCTAACACCGCCGACCCCTATGTTATATTTATTAACCCCTAATCTGCCGCCCCCGCTATCGCTGACCCCTGCATATTATTATTAACCCCTAATCTGCCGCTCCGTACACCGCCGCAACCTACGTTATCCCTATGTACCCCTAATCTGCTGCCCCTAATACCGCCGACACCTACATAATATTTATTAACCCCTAATCTGCCGCCCCCAACGTCGCCGCCACCTACCTACACTTATTAACCCCTAATCTGCCGACCGGACTGCACCGCTACTATAATAAATGTATTAACCCCTAATCCGCCTCACTCCCGCCTCAATAACCCTATAATAAATAGTATTAACCCCTAATCTGCCCTCCCTAACATCGCCGACACCTAACTTCAAGCATTAACCCCTAATCTGCTGACCGGAGCTCACCGCTACTCTAATAAATTTTTTAACCCCTAAAGCTAATTCTAACCCTAACCCTAAACGAAATAAATTAACTCTTATTAAATAAATTATTCCTATTTAAAGCTAAATACCTACCTGTAAAATAAACCCTAATATAGCTACAATATAAATAATAATTATATTGTAGCTATTTCTTTCATGTAATTAGCAAGAGTCCATGAGCTAGTGACGTATGGGATATACATTCCTACCAGGAGGGGCAAAGTTTCCCAAACCTTAAAATGCCTATAAATACACCCCTCACCACACCCACAATTCAGTTTTACAAACTTTGCCTCCGATGGAGGTGGTGAAGTAAGTTTGTGCTAGATTCTACATTGATATGCGCTCCGCAGCAAGTTGGAGCCCGGTTTTCCTCTCAGCGTGCAGTGAATGTCAGAGGGATGTGAGGAGAGTATTGCCTATTTGAATGCAGTGATCTCCTTCTACGGGGTCTATTTCATAGGTTCTCTGTTATCGGTCGTAGAGATTCATCTCTTACCTCCCTTTTCAGATCGACGATATACTCTTATATATACCATTACCTCTGCTGATTCTCGTTTCAGTACTGGTTTGGCTTTCTACAAACATGTAGATGAGTGTCCTGGGGTAAGTAAATCTTATTTTCTGTGACACTCTAAGCTATGGTTGGGCACTTTGTTTATAAAGTTCTAAATATATGTATTCAAACATTTATTTGCCTTGACTCAGAATGTTCAACTTTCCTTATTTTCAGACAGTCAGTTTCATATTTGGGATAATGCATTTGAATTAATCATTTTTTTCTTACCTTCAAAAATTTGACTCTGTTTTTCCTGTGGGCTGTTAGGCTCGCGGGGGCTGAAAATGCTTCATTTTATTGCGTCATTCTTGGCGCGGACTTTTTTGGCGCAAAAATTCTTTTCCGTTTCCAGCGTCATACGTGTCGCCGGAAGTTGCGTCATTTTTTGACGTTATTTTGCGCCAAAAATGTCGGCGTTCCGGATGTGGCGTCATTTTTGGCGCCAAAAGCATTTAGGCGCCAAATAATGTGGGCGTCTTATTTGGCGCTAAAAAATAAGGGCGTCGCTTTTGTCTCCACATTATTTAAGTCTTATTTTTTCAGTGCTTCTGGTTGCTAGAAGCTTGTTCTTTGGCATTTTCTCCCATTCCTGAAACTGTCATTTAAGGAATTTGATCAAATTTTGCTTTATATGTTGTTTTTTCTCTTACATATTGCAAGATGTCTCACGTTGCATCTGAGTCAGAAGATACTACAGGAAAATCGCTGTCTACTGCTGGAGCTACCAAGCTAAGTGTATCTGCTATAATTTTTGGTATCTGTTTCTCCAGCTGTTGTTTGTATTGCATGTCATGACAAACTTATTAATGCAGATAAAATTTCCTTTAGTACTGTTACATTACCTGTTGCTGTTCCGTCAACATCTAATTTTCAGAGTGTTCCTGATAAACATAAGAGATTTTATTTTTTAAATCCATTAAGAAGGCTATGTCTGTTATTTCTCCTTCTAGTTTACATAAAAGTCTTTTAAAACTTCTCTTTTTTCAGATGAATTTTTAAAATGAACATCATCATTCTGATACTGATAATGGTTCTTCTGGTTCAGAGGTTTCTGTCTCAGAGGTTGATGCTGATAAATCTTTGTATTTGTTCAAGATGGAATTTATTCGTTCTTTATTTAAAGAATTATTAATTGCATTAGAAATAGAGGATTATGGTCCTCTTGATTCTAAATCTAAACGTTTAAATAAGGTTTTTAAATCTCCTGTAGTTATTCCAGAAGTGTTTAATCTCCCTGATGCTATTTCTGAAGTAATTTCCAGGGAATGGAATAATTTGGGTAATTCTTTTACTCCTTCTAAACGTTTAAGCAATTATATCCTGTGCCATCTGACAGATTAGAGTTTTTTTGGGACAAAATCCCTAAGGTTATGGGGCTGTCTCTACTCCTGCTAAATGTGCTACTATTCCTACGGCAGATAGTAATTCATTTAAGGATCCTTTAGATAGGAAAAATTGAATCCTTTCTAAGAAAAGCTTACTTATGTTCAGGTAATCTTCTTAGACTTGCTATATTTTTAGCGGATGTTGCTGCAGCTTCAACTTTTTGGTTAGAAGCTTTAGCGCAACAAGTAACAGATCATAATTTTATAGCATTATTATTATTCTATAACATGCTAATAATTTTATTGGTGATACCATCTTTTGATATCATTAGAGTTGATGTCAGGTATATGTCTCTAGCTATTTTAGCTAGAACAGCTTTATGGATTAAACTTGGAATACTGATATGTCTTCTAAGTCAACTTTGCTTTCCCTTTCTTTCCAGGATAATAAATTATTATTTCAACTGTTTCTGGAAGGAAGGGAACTTTTTTACCAAAGGATAAAAAATCTAAGGTAAATTTAGGTCTAATGATCATTTCGTTCCTTTCCTCACAATAAGGAACAAAAGCCTGATCCTTCATTCTCAGGAGCGGTATCAGTTTGGAAACTATTTCCAGTTTGGAATATATCCAAGCCTTTTAGAAAACCTATAGCCAGCTCCTAAGTACCCATGAAGGTGCGGACCTTATTCCAGCTCAGCTGGTATGAGGCAGATTACGTTTTCTTCAAAGAAATTTTGATCAATTCCGTTCTCAATTTCTGGTTTCAGAACATTGTTTCAGAAAGGTACAGAATTGGCTTCAGTTAAGGCCTCCTGCTAAGAGATTTTTTTCTTTCCCGTGTCCCAGTTAACACAGCAAAGGCTCAGCATTTCTGAAATATGTTTCAGATTTAGAGTTGGCTGGAGTAATTATGCCAGTTCCAGTTCTGGAACAGGGGCTGGGGTTTTATTTTATCTCTTCATTGTACTAAAGAAGGTCAATTCCTTCAGACCAGTTTCGGATCTATCAATATTGAATCGTTATGTAAGGATACCAACATTCAAGATGGTTACTGTAGGACTGTCCTGCCTTTTGTTTAGCAAGGGCATTATATGTCTACAATAGATTTACAGGATGTGTATCTACATATTCCGATTCATCCAGATCACTTTTTGTGTCTGAGATTCTCTTTTTAGACAAGCATTACCAGTTTTGTGGCTCTACCGTTTGGCCTAGCCTCAGTTCCAAGAATTTTTTTCAAAGGTTCTCGGTGCCCTTCTTTCTGTAATCAGAGAACAGGGTTTTTTGGTATTTCCTTATTGGACAATATCTGGGTACTTGCTCAGTCTTCTCATTTTCGAAGAATCTCATACGAATCGACTTGTGTTGTTTCTTCAAGTTCATGGTTGGAGGATCAATTTACCAATCAGTTCATTGATTCCTCAGACAAGTGTAACCTTTTTAGGTTTCTAGAATAGATTCAGTGTCTATGACTCTGTCCTTGTCAGACAAGAGAAGTTTAACATTGATATCAGCTTGTCAAAACCTTCAGTCACAATCATTCCCTTTGGTAGCCTTATGCATGGAAATTTTAGGTCTTAGGACTGCCGCATCAAATGCGATCTCCTTTGCTCGTTTTCACATGCGACCTCTTCAGCTCTGTATGCTGAACCAATGGTGCAGGGATTACTCAAAGATATCTCAATTAATATCTTTAAACCGATTATACGACACTCTCTGACATGGTGGGCAGATCACCATCGTTTAGTTCAGGGGGCTTCTTTGTTCTTCCGACCTGGACTATAATCTCAACAGATGCAAGTCTTACAGGTTGGGGAGCTGTGTGGGGGTATCTGACGGCACAAGGGGTTTGGGAATCTCAGGAGGTGAGATTTCCGATCAATATTTGGAACTCCGTGCAATTTCAGAGCTCTTCAGTCTTGGCCTCTTCTGAAGAGAGAGTTGTTCATTTGTTTTCAGATAGACAATGTCACAACTGTGGCATACATCAATCATCAAGGAGGGACTCACAGTCCTCTGGCTATGAAAGAAGTATCTCGAATTTTGGTTTGGGCGGAATCCAGCTCCTGTCTAATCTCTGCGGTTCATATCCCAGGTATGGACAATTGGAAAGCGGATTATCTCAGTCGCCAAACGTTGCACCTGGGCGAATGGTCTTCACCCAGAGGTATTTCCTCAGATTGTTCAAATGTGGGAACTCTCAGAAATAGATCTGATGGTTTCTCATCTAAACAAGAAACTTCCCTGGTATCTGTCCGGATCCAGGGATCCTCGGGTGGAGGCAGTGGATGCATTATCTCTTCCTTACAAGTGTCATCCTGCCTATATCTTTCCGCCTCTAGTTCTTCTTCCAAGGGTATTCTTAATATTCTAAAGGAATGCTCGTTTGTCCTGCTGGTAGCTCCAGCATGGCCTCACAGGTTTTGGTATGCGGATCTTGTCCGGATGGCCTCTTGCCAGCTGTGGACTCTTCCGTTAAGATCAGTCTTTCTGTCTCAAGGTTCTTTTTTCCATCAGGATCTCAAAACCTTAATTTTAAGGTGTGGAGTTTGAACGCTTGATTCTTGGTCAAAGAGGTTTCTCTGACTCTGTGATTGATACTATGTGACAGGCTCGTAAATCTGTATCTAGAGAGATATATTATAGAGTCTGGAAGACTTATATTTCTTCAGGATGGTTTAGATAAAGGTTTGTCCGCAAGTTTCTTGAAAGACAAATCTCTGCTCTTTCTGTTCTTTTTCATAGAAGGATTGCTAATCTTCCTGATATTCATTGTTTTGTACAAGCTTTGGTTTGTATAAAACCTTACATTAAGTCAATTTCTCCTCTTTGGAGTTTGAATTTGGTTCTGGGGGCTCTTCAAGCTTCTCCTTTTGAACCCATGCATCCTTTGGTCGTTATATTACTTTCTTGGAAAGTTTTGTTTCTTTTGGCCATCTCTTCTGCCAGAAGAATCTCTGAATTATCTACTCTTTTTTGTGAGTCTCCTTTTCTGATTTTGCATCAGGATAAGGCGGTGCTGCGAACTTCTTTTGAATTTTTTACCTAAGGTTGTGAATTCTAACAACATTAGTAGAGAAATTGTGGTTCCTTCATTATGTCCTAATCCTATGAATTCTAAGGAGAAATCATTGCATTTTTTTAGATGCTGTTAGAGCTTTGTATTATTATGTTGAAGCTACTAAGTCTTTCCGAAAGACTTCTAGTCTATTTGTCATCTTTTCCGGTTCTAGAAAAGACCAGAAAGCTTCTGCCATTTCTTTGGCATCTTGGTTGAAATCTTTATTTCATCATGCCTATGTTGAGTCGGGTAACACTCCGCCTCAAAGGATTACAGCTCATTCTACTAGGTCAGTTTCTACTTCCTGGGCGTTTAAGAATGAAGCTTCGGTTGATCAGATTTGCAAAACAGCAACTTGGTCCTCTTTGCATACTTTTACTAAATTCTACCATTTTGATGTGTTTTCTTCTTCTGAAGCAGTTTTTGGTAGAAACGTACTTCAGGCAGTGGTTTCAGTTTGAATCTTCTGCTTATGTTTTTTCATTAAAATTTTATTCTGGGTGTGGATTATTTTCAGCAGGAATTGGCTGTCTTTATTTTATCCCTCCCTCTCTAGTGACTCTTGTGTGGAAAGATCCACATCTTGGGTAGTCATTATCCCATACGTCACTAGCTCATGGACTCTTGCTAATTACATGAAAGAAAACATAATTTATGTAAGAACTTACCTGATAAATTCATTTCTTTCATATTAGCAAGAGTCCATGAGGCCCGCCCTTTTTTTGTGGTGGTTATGATTTTTTTGTATAAAGCACAATTATTCCAATTCCTTATTTTATATGCTTTCGCACTTTTTTCTTATCACCCCACTTCTTGGCTATTCGTTAAACTGAATTGTGGGTGTGGTGAGGGGTGTATTTATAGGCATTTTAAGGTTTGGGAAACTTTGCCCCTCCTGGTAGGAATGTATATCCCATACGTCACTAGCTCATGGACTCTTGCTAATATGAAAGAAATGAATTTATCAGGTAAGTTCTTACATAAATTATGTTTTTAGGATTAATATTTATTTTACAGGCAACTTTGTATTTATTTTAACCAGGTACAATAGCTATTAAATAGTTAATAACTATTTAATAGCTACCTAGTTAAAATAATTACAAAATTACCTGTAAAATAAATCCTAACCTAAGTTACAATTAAACCTAACACTACACTATCAATAAATTAATTAAATAAAATACCTACAATTATCTACAATTAAACCTAACACTACACTATCAATAAATTAATTAAATACAATACCTACAAATAAATACAATTAAATAAACTAACTAAAGTACAAAAATAAAAAAGAACTAAGTTACAAAAAATAAAAAAATATTTACAAACATTAGAAAAATATTACAACAATTTTAAACTAATTACACCTACTCTAAGCCCCCTAATAAAATAACAAAGACCCCCAAAATAAAAAAATGCCCTACCCTATTCTAAAATTAAAATAGAAAAGCTCTTTTACCTTACCAGCCCTGAAAAGGGCCCTTTGCGGGGCATGCCCCAAAGAATTCAGCTCTTTTGCCTGTAAAAAAAAAACATACAATACCCCCTCCCAACATTACAACCCACCACCCACATACCCCTAATCTAACCCAAACCCCCCTTAAATAAACACTAAACCCCTGAAGATCTCCCTTCTTCACCACGCCGGGTTCACCGATCGATCCAGAAGAGCTCCTCCAATGTCTTGATCCAAGCCCAAGCGGGGGGTTAAAGATGTCCATGATCCGACTGAAGTCTTCATCCAAGCGGGAGCTGAAGAGGTCCATGATCGGGCTGAAGTCTTCATCCAAGCGGGAGCTGAAGAGGTCCATGATCGGGCTGAAGTCTTCTATCAAGCGGCATCTTCAATCTTCTTTCTTCCGGATCCATGTTCATCCCGCCGACCAGGCCCGGACTGAGCATCTGGCATGCCGGGCATTTGCCCGGTGGGCCGCGCGGTATTTGGGCCGCGCCCATTACCGCATTATACAATATATTTTTTTTGAGAATTTTTTTTATTTTTTATTATGTATTAAAAATTTATTTATTTTTGTAACAGTGACACACACTGGATTTTCAAAAGCAAGCTGGCACCGCTGCCTTAGCCAGCCCATTCCCTATTCCTCACGGCCGCACACACTCTCAGTCTCAAGTCAGAGATGAATGATATCTCAGAGATCCGCACCCTGGCACCACTGAGTGACAACATCCGGCATGCGGCTGCACTACATTGATGCCGCGCGCGCCGTGTCCATGTGAAACTCACAGTGGCTGTGTGTGTCAGACTCAGACCTGTCATCATCGGGAGAGTACTTGGCGGGAGATGACGAGTCAGACAGATGGGAGATGATGCCGGTCGGGCCCAGCAGCAGCCATCAGGATTTAGCAGGAGGTGATGGACAGTGGGAGCCGGGCGGCCAGGTGAGCAGAGAGGGCCTTTTTGTTTCTAGTACGCTACACTGTCACTGGCCCAGTTTTACTCCGGCTCTGCTGCTCTGCAGACTGCAGCCGACTATGGGGTTCGTTGGCAGGGATAGATAGATTACATGTGCCAGCAGCCATGGTGCAGTAAGACCATTTCTAGGGGTCTGTGTCCTACTCTGTGTCCTATCTCACAGCAGGCTGTCACACTCTGACTTGCCCAGCAGCTACATAGGGTGTGTGTTTGTTTGCCTAAGAGTGGGACTGTAGGAGAGTGTGCATTGGAGCATGTAAAAGTGCTCACAATTCTGTAACTCCGTCTCACACATGCATCTGATATACTGCGGAGAGTCGGACTGAGGTCAACACTGTGAGAGTGAGAGCTGCGGTAATGTGTCTGTGTGGGTCGTGGTTTGTGATTTGCGATCACATTAACTTTGATGCTGAGGGGTTTGCTTTACGGACAGCCAAATATGCCAATAGAAGCTTGCAAAGTGTGTGTTGTCTCAGAGAACACACACTTTGCAAGCTTCTATTGGCATTTGGCTGCAGCTTTGTTGTTTGTCATTCAACTTAAGTTTTGAGGGGAAAAAACTGCTAAAATATAACAATCCTATCAGCCAATCGGAATTCGAGGGACGCCATCTTGGATGACGTCCCTTAAAGGAACCGTCATTCGTCGGGAAGTCGTCGGTGAAGATGGATGTTCCGCGTCGGCAGGATGAACATGGATCCGGAAGAAAGAAGATTGAAGATGCCGCTTGATAGAAGACTTCAGCCGGATCATGGACCTCTTCAGCTCCCGCTTGGATGAAGACTTCAGCCGGATCATGGACATCTTCAGCCCCCGCTTGGGCTTCGATCAAGACATCGGAGGCTCTTCTGGATCGATCGGTGAACCCGGCGTGGTGAAGATAACGTAGTAAGATCTTCAGGGGCTTAGTGTTAGGTTTATTTAAGAGGGGTTTGGGTTAGATTAGGGGTATGTGGGTGGTGGGTTGTAATGTTGGGGGGGGTATTGTATGGTTTTTTCTACAGGCAAAAGAGCTGAATTCTTTGGGGCATGCCCCGCAAAGGGCCCTTTTCAGGGCTGGTAAGGTAAAAGAGCTTTTCTATTTTAATTTTAGAATAGGGTAGGGCATTTTTTTATTTTGGGGGTCTTTCTTATTTTATTAGGGGGCTTAGAGTAGGTATAATTAGTTTAACATTGTTGTAATATTTTTCTAATGTTTGTAAATATTTTTTTATTTTTTGTAACTTAGTTCTTTTTTATTTTTTGTACTTTAGTTAGTTTATTTCATTGTATTTATTTGTAGGTATTGTATTTAATTAATTTATTGATAGTGTAGTGTTAGGTTTAATTGTAGATAATTGTAGGTAGTTTATTTAATTTATTTATTGATAGTGTAGTGTTAGGTTTAATTGTAACTTAGGTTAGGATTTATTTTACAGGTAATATTGTAATTATTTTAACTAGGTAGCTATTAAATAGTTATTAACTCTTTAATAGCTATTGTACCTGGTTAAAATAAATACAAAGTTGCCTGTAAAATAAATATTAATCCTAAAATAGCTACAATATAATTATTATTTATATTGTAGCTATATTAGGGTTTATTTTACAGGTAGGTATTTAGCTTTAAATAGGAATAATTTATTTAATAAGAGTTAATTTATTTCGTTAGATAAAAATTATATTTAACTTAGGGGCGTGTTAGGGTTAGGGTTAGAATTAGCTTTAGGGGTTAAAAAATTTATTAGAGTAGCGGTGAGCTCCGGTCGGCAGATTAGGGGTTAATGTTTGAAGTTAGGTGTCGGCGATGTTAGGGAGGGCAGATTAGGGGTTAATACTATTTATTATAGGGGTATTGAGGCGGGAGTGAGGCGGATTAGGGGTTAATACATTTATTATAGTAGCGGTGCAGTCCGGTTGGCAGATTAGGGGTTAATAAGTGTAGGTAGGTGGCGGCGACGTTGGGGGCGGCAGATTAGGGGTTAATAAATATTATGTAGGTGTCGGCGGTATTAGGGGCAGCAGATTAGGGGTACATAGGGATAACGTAGGTTGCGGCGGTGTACGGAGCGGCAGATTAGGGGTTAATAATAATATGCAGGGGTCAGCGATAGCGGGGGCGGCAGATTAGGGGTTAATAAATATAACATAGTGGTCGGCGGTGTTAGGGGCAGCAAATTAGGGGTACATAGGGATAACGTAGGTGGCGGCGGTGTACGGAGCGGCAGATTAGGGGTTAAAATTTTTTAATAGAGTGGCGACGATGTGGGGGGGCCTCGGTTTAGGGGTACATAGGTAGTTTATGGGTGTTAGTGTACTTTAGAGCACAGTAGTTAAGAGCCTTCTGGGCTAACGCCGGTTTATAAAGCTCTTAACTACTGACTTTTATCTGCGGCTGGAGTTTTGTTGTTAGATTTCTAACGCTCACTTCAGCCAAGACTCTAAATACCGGCGTTAGAAAGATCCCATTGAAAAGATAGGATACGCAAATCGCGTAGGGGGATCTGCGGTATGGAAAAGTCGCGGCTGCAAAGTGAGTGTTAGACCCTTTCCTGACTGACTCCAAATACCAGCGGGCGGTAAAAACCAGCGTTAGGAGCCTCTAACGCTGGTTTTGACGGCTACCGCCAAACTCTAAATCTAGGCCATAATATTTAATAAAAAGTAAAAAATTGAAAAAAATGCTACAATTAGAAAATGTAAATCTGGCACTTTTTCACCTCTATTCCAATCAAAGAGTTACCATAAATCTAGCCAAAATATGTCTCAACATATTCAAGGTCACAGGTATGTATAAGCAGACAGTACAAACATTACACATTTTACCCATTCACTGCTTAGGGATCAATAGTTAGTAATGCAATATTCATAATGGTAGCCAAATATAAGACATTTCAAACCCTAAGTTATCATATTTTGGTTTCCATTACTTGAAAAGTAGTCATAGACTATACAAGGGTCAATAGATACAGTATATATGATCATATAGAGAGCAATGTCCCTTAACAGACTCAGCCAACTCCACTTTTTGGGCTTTGTCTGGGAGTAATAAAACAGAGCTTCAGAGTAATTGTTATGAAGAACAAAGCTTCCCTTTCTAGCATGCAGTGTGCACTGTAACTCTGAAATCCAGTAGGACCAGCTGTGCCCTTCTCTACCCTCCGTTAAGCATCTCTTCCAGGGACACTTTTAACTTGATGCCGCAAGTATCTAACACAATAGGCTCTATGGCTATTGTACAATTGGTATCGCTTGAGGCAATGAGTAGCTCGGCATGATCTCCAGCACTATCCTTGGTAGACCAATACTCTGTCTCAACAATAATTGACCTCTTTTAGAAAGTTAAACTGATGGCCTGCTTGAGCTCAAAAAATATTAAAATATAAATCAGTGCACCAATGGTCCTATTAATTTAGGCCTAGATTTGGAGTTTTGTTGGTAAGGACCCGCGTAGCTAACGCTGGCTTTTTTCTGGCCGCACCATAAAAATAACTCTGGTATTGAGAGTCCACATAAAGGCTGCGTTAGGCTCCAAAAAAGGAGCGTAGAGCATTTTTAACGCAACTTCAACTCTCGATACCAGAGTTGCTTACGGACGCGGCCAGCCTCAAAAACGTGCTTGTGCACGATTCCCCCATAGGAAACAATGGGGCTGTTTGAGCTGAAAAAAAACCTAACACCTGCAAAAAAGCCGTGTTCAGCTCCTAACGCAGCCCCATTGTTTGCTATGCGTAAACACTTCCTACGTCTGCACCTAACACTCTAACATGTACCCCGAGTCTAAACACCCCTAACCTTACACTTATTAACCCCTATTCTGCTGCCCCCGCTATCGCTGACCCCTGCATATTTTTTTTAACCCCTAATCTGCCGCTCCGTAAACCGCCGCTACTTACATTATCCCTATGTACCCCTAATCTGCTGCCCCTAACACCGCCGACCCCTATATTATATTTATTAACCCCTAATCTGCTCCCCACAACGTCGCCTCCACCTGCCTACACTTATTAACCCCTAATCTGCCGACCGGAGCTCACCGCTATTCTAATAAATGTATTAACCCCTAAAGCTAAGTCTAACCCTAACACTAACACCCCCCTAAGTTAAATATAATTTTAATCTAACGAAATTAATTAACTCTTATTAAATAAATTATTCCTATTTAAAGCTAAATACTTACTTGTAAAATAAATCCTAATATAGCTACAAAATAAATTATAATTACATTGTAGCTATTTTAGGATTAATATTTATTTTACAGGTAACTTTGTATTTATTTTAACCAGGTACAATAGCTATTAAATAGCTAAGAACTATTTAATAGTTACCTAGTTAAAATAATTACAACATTACCTGTAAAATAAATCCTAACCTAAGTTACAATTAAACCTAACACTATACTATCATTAAATTAATTAAATAAAATACCTACAATTACCTACAATTAAACCTAACACTACACTATCAATAAATTAATTAAATACAATATCTACAAATAACTACAATGAAATAAACTAACTAAAGTACAAAAAATAAAAAAGAACTAAGTTACAAAAAATAAAAAAATATCTACAAACATAAGAAAAATCTTACAACAATTTTAAACTAATTACACCTACTCTAAGCCCCCTAATAAAATAACAAAGACCCCCAAAATAAAAAATGCCCTACCCTATTCTAAATTACTAAAGTTCAAAGCTCTTTTACCTTACCAGCCCTGAACAGGGCCCTTTGCGGGGCATGCCCCAAGAAGTTCAGCTCTTTTGCCTGTAAAAAAAAAAACATACAATACCCCCCCCAACATTACAACCCACCACCCACATACCCCTAATCTAACCCAAACCCCCTTAAATAAACCTAACACTAAGCCCCTGAAGATCATCCTACCTTGTCTTCACCTCACCAGGTATCACTGATCCGTCCTGGCTCCAAAGTCTTCATCCAACCCAAGCGGGGGCTGGCGATCCATCATCCGGTGGCTGAAGAGGTCCAGAAGAGGCTCCAAAGTCTTCATCCTATCCGGGAAGAAGAGGCGATCCGGACCGGCAACCATCTTGATCCAAGCGGCATTTTCTATCTTCATCCGATGACGACCGGCTCCATCCTGAAGACCTCCACCGCGGACCCATCTTCTTCCGGCGACGTCCAACTGAAGAATGACGGTTCCTTTAAGGGACGTCATCCAAGATGGCGTCCCTCGAATTCCGATGGCTGATTGGATTCTATCAGCCAATCGGAATTAAGGTAGGAATATTCTGATTGGCTGATGGAATCAGCCAATCAGAATCAAGTTCAATCCGATTGGCTGATCCAATCAGCCAATCAGATTGAGCTTGCATTCTATTGGCTGATCGGAACAGCCAATAGAATGCGAGCTCAATCTGATTGGCTGATTGGATCAGCCAATCGGATTGAACTTGATTCTGATTGGCTGATTCCATCAGCCAATCAGAATATTCCTACCTTAATTCCGATTGGCTGATAGAATCCTATCAGCCAATCGGAATTCGAGGGACGCCATCTTGGATTGCGTCCCTTAAAGGAACCGTCATTCTTCAGTTGGACGTCGCCGGATGAAGATGGGTCCGCGGTGGAGGTCTTCAGGATGGAGCCGGTCCTCATCGGATGATGATAGAAGATGCCGCTTGGATCAAGATGGTTGCCGGTCCGGATCGCCTCTTCTTCCCGGATAGGATGAAGACTTTGGAGCCTCTTCTGGATCTCTTCAGCCACCGGATGATGGATCGCCAGCCCCCGCTTGGGTTGGATGAAGATTTTGGAGCCAGGACGGATCGGTGATACCTGGTGAGGTGAAGACAAGGTAGGATGATCTTCAGGGGCTTAGTGTTAGGTTTATTTAAGGGGGGTTTGGGTTAGATTAGGGGTATGTGGGTAGTGGGTTGTAATGTTGGGGGGGGTATTGTATGTTTTTTTTTACAGGCAAAAGAGCTGAACTTCTTGGGGCATGCCCCGCAAAGGGCCCTGTTCAGGGCTGGTAAGGTAAAAGAGCTTTGAACTTTATTAATTTAGAATAGGGTAGGGCATTTTTTATTTTGGGGGTCTTTGTTATTTTATTAGGGGGCTTAGAGTAGGTGTAATTAGTTTAAAATTTTTGTAATATTTTTATGTTTGTAGATATTTTTTTATTTTTTGAAACTTAGTTCTTTTTTATTTTTTGTACTTTAGTTAGTTTATTTCATTGTAGTTATTTGTAGATATTGTATTTAATTAATGTATTGATAGTGTAGTGTTAGGTTTAATTGTAGGTAATTATAGGTATTTTATTTAATTAATTTAATGATAGTATAGTGTTAAGTTTAATTGTAACTTAGGTTAGGATTTATTTTACAGGTAATTTTGTAATTATTTTAACTAGGTAGCTATTAAATAGTTCTTAACTATTTAATAGCTATTGTACATGGTTAAAATAATTACAAAGTTGCCTGTAAAATAAATATTAATCCTAAAATAGCTACAATGTAATTATGATTTATATTGTAGCTATATTAGGATTTATTTTACAGGTAAGTATTTAGCTTTAAATAGGAATAATTTATTTAATAAGAGTTAATTAATTTCGTTAGATTAAAATTATATTTAACTTAGGGGGTGTTAGTGTTAGGGTTAGACTTAGCTTTAGGGGTTAATACATTTATTAGAATAGCGGTGAGCTCCAGTCGGCAGATTAGGGGTTAATAATTGAAGTTAGGTGTCGGCGATGTTAGGGAGGGCATATTAGGGGTTAATACGATTTATTATAGGGTTAGTGAGGCGGATTAGGGGTTAATAACTTTATTATAGTAGTGGTGCGGTCCGCTCGGCAGATTAGGGGTTAATAAGTGTAGGCAGGTGGAGGCGACGTTGAGGGGGGCAGATTAGGGGTTAATAAATATAATATAGGGGTCGGCGGTGTTAGGGGCAGCAGATTAGGGGTACATAGCTATAATGTAGGTGGCGGCGCTTTGCGGTCGGCAGATTAGGGGTTAATTATTGTAGGTAGCTGGCGGCGACGTTGTGGGGGGCAGATTAGGGATTAATAAATACAGGGGTCGGCGGTGTTAGGGGCAGCAGATTAGGGGTACATAAGTATAACGTAGGTGGCGGTCGGCAGATTAGGGGTTAAAAAAATTTAATCGAGTGGCGGCGATTTGGGGGGACCTCGGTTTAGGGTTACATAGGTAGTTTATGGGTGTTAGTGTACTTTAGAGTACAGTAGTTAAGAGCTTTATGAACCGGCGTTAGCCCAGAAAGCTCTTAACTACTGACTTTTTTCCTGCGGCTGGAGTTTTGTCGTTAGATTTCTAATGCTCACTTCAGCCACGACTCTAAATACCGGAGTTAGAAAAATCCCATTGAAAAGATAGGATACGCAATTTACGTAAGGGGATCTGCGGTATTGAAAAGTCGCGGCTGAAAAGTGAGCGTTAGACCCTTTTTTGAGTGACTCCAAATACCGGAGTTAGCCTAAAACCAGCGTTAGGAGCCTATAACACTGGTTTTCACGGCTACCGCCAAACTCCAAATCTAGGCCATAGTGTGCAAAACGTGATATAAAATATTAGTGATCACATAAGATTGTGTATAAACTTAAAATGGTAAGCTTTGTAAACTGCAGTCCTACATTGGATCAGAACGGTAATGGTGGAGTTAATCCGGTAATGGTGGGGTTAAACACTCATCCCAGAATGAACTGTAGACAGAATGCTAGCAATATGCATATAGAAAATACAAAAGTAAAGATACTTAGTAACAGAAATGTCCATTAAAAGTTCAATTCTTTGCTGTATGTATCCAGCTGGCAGAAGGCAAGATACTTCTTCAACCGAATCCTGTTGGTGACCCAAGACGAAAAACATAATTTATGTAAGAACTTACCTGATAAATTCATTTCTTTCATATTAGCAAGAGTCCATGAGCTATTGACGTATGGGATATACATTCCTACCAGGAGGGGCAAAGTTTCCCAAACCTCAGAATGCCTACAAATACACCCCTCACCACACCCACAAATCAGTTTAACGAATAGCCAAGTCACTTTTGGGGGATAACCAAATACTTATGTTTAAACAATAATTTAACAATAAAATAATCTAGGACATGGGTCATCAGAGGTTTTGGAACTACATTTCCCATGATGCTCAGCCAGCTGAAATGCTGGTTGAGCATCATGAGAAATGTATTTCCAAAACCTCTGTAGGTCCACAATTGATTACCCCTGATCTAGGATATTACAGCATATTATCATTGCTTACATGTGTCATTTTAAGGTCAAAAGATCTACGTAACTAAAGTTAATATCTGAAATGGAAAACAAAACCAGCTGCAAATGTTTAATTATAACATTTATACTGACTTAGGTTACACATTTAGCAGAAAAACATAATTTATGTAAGAACTTATCTGATAAATTCAATTCTTTCATATTAGCAAGAGTCCATGAGCTAGTGACATATGGGATATACATTCCTACCAGGAGGGGCAAAGTTTCCCAAACCTCAAAATGCCTACAAATACACCCCTCACCACACCCACAAATCAGTTTAACGAATAGCCAAGAAGTGGGGTGATAAGAAAAAAGTGCGAAAGCATAAAAAATAAGGAATTGGAATAATTGTGCTTTATACAAAAAATCATAACCACCACAAAAAAGGGTGGGCCTCATAGACTCTTGCTAATATGAAAGAAATGAATTTATCAGGTAAGTTCTTACATAAATTATGTTTTCTTTCATGTAATTAGCAAGAGTCCATGACCTAGTGACGTATGGGATAATGAATACCCACGCAAGAGTCACTAGAGAGGGAGGGATAAAATAAAGACAGCCAATTCCGCTGAAAAATAATCCACACCCAAAACAAAGTTTAAATCTTATAATGAAAAAAACTGAAAATATAAGCAGAAGAATCAAACTGAAACAGCTGCCTGAAGAACTTTTCTACCAAAGACTGCTTCTGAGGAAGAAAACACATCAAAATGGTAGAATTTAGTAAAAGTATGCAAAGAAGACCAAGTTGCTGCTTTGCAAATCTGATCAACCGAAGCTTCATTCCTAAATGCCCAGGAAGTAGAGACTGACCTAGTTGAATGAGCTGAAATCCTTTGAGGCGGAGTTCTACCTGACTCAACATAAACATGATGAATCAAAGACTTTAACCACAATGCCAAAGAAATGGCAGAAGCCTTCTGACCTTTTCTTGAACCAGAAAAGATAACAAATAGACTAGAAGTCTTCCGGAAATCTTAGTAGCTTCAACATAATATTTCAAAGCTCTAACTACATCCAAAGAATGCAACGATCTTTCCTTAGAGATCTTAGGATTAGGACACAATGAAGGAACTACAATTCCTCTACTAATGTTGTTAGAATTCACAACCTTAGGTAAAAATATAAATGAAGTTCGCAAAACCGCCTTATCCTGATGAAAAATCAGAAAAGGAGACTCACAAGAAAGAGCAGATAATTCAGAAACTCTTCTAGCAGAAGAGATGGCAAAAAGAAACAAAACTTTCCAAGAAAGTAATTTAATATCCAGCGAATGCATAGGTTCAAACGGAGGAGCTTGAAGAGCCCCTAGAACCAAATTCAAACTCCAAGGAGGAGAAATTGACTTAATAACAGGTTTTATACGAACCAAAGCTTGTACAAAACAATAAATATCAGGAAGACTAGCAATCTTTCTGTGAAAAAGAACAGAAAGAGCAGAGATTTGTCCTTTCAAGGAACTTGCAGACAAACCTTTATCCAAACCATCCTGAAGAAACTGTAAAATTCTAGGAATTCTAAAAGAATGCCAAGAAAAAAGATGAGAAAAACACCTGGAAATGGAAGTCTTCCAGACTCGATAATATATCATCCTAGATACAGATTTACGAGCCTGTGACATAGTATTAATTACTGAGTCAGAGAAACCTCTATGACTGAGAATCAAGTGTTCAATCTCCATACCTTCAAATTTAAGGATTTGAGATCCTGATGGAAAAAAGGACCTTACGATAGAAGGTCTGGTCTTAACGGAAGAGTCCACGGTTGGCAAGTAGCCATCCGGACAAGATCCACATACCAAAACCTGTGAGGCCATGCTGGAGCCACCAGCAGAATAAACGAACGCTCCTTTAGAATCTTGGAAATCACTCTTGGAAGAAGAACTAGAGGCGAAAAGATATAAGCAGGATGATACTTCCAAGGAAGTGACAATGCATCCACTGCTTCCGCCTGAGGATCCCTGGATCTGGACAGATACCCAGAAAGCTTCTTGTTTAGATGAGAAGCCATGAGATCTATTTCTGGAAGTCCCCATATTTGAACAATCTGAAGAAATACCTCTGGGTGAAGAGACCATTCGCCCGGATGTAGTGTTTGGCGACTGAGATAATCCGCTTCCCAATTGTCTATACCTGGGATATTAACCGCAGAAATTAGACAGGAGCTGGATTCCGCCCATACAAGTATTCGAGAGACTTCTTTCATAGCCAGGGGACTGTGAGTCCCTCCTTGATGATTGACATATGCCACGGTTGTGACATTGTCCGTCTGGAAACAAATGAACGACTCTCTCTTTAGAAGAGGCCACGACTGAAGAACTCTGAAAATTGTACGGAGTTCCAAAATGTTGATTGGTAATCTCGCCTCCTGAGATTCCCAAACCCCTTGTGCTGTCAGAAACCCCCATACAGCAACCCAACCTGTCAGACTTGCATCTGATGAGATCACAGTCTAGGTTGGAAGAACAAAAGAAGCCCCCTGAACTAAACGATGGTGGTCTGTCCACCACGTCAGAGAGTGTCGAACAATCGGTTTTAAAGATATTAATTGAGATATCTTTGTATAATCCCTGCACCACTGGTTCAGCATACAGAGCTGAAGAGGTCGCATGTGAAAACGAGCAAAGGGGATCGCGTCCAATGCAGCAGTCATAAGACCTAGAATTTCCATGCATAAGGCTACCGAAGGGAAAGATTGAGACTGAAAGTTTCGACAAGCTGAAACCAATTTCAGACGTCTCTTGTCCGTCAGAGACAGAGTCATGGACACTGAATCTATCTGGAAACCTAAAAAGTTTACCCTTGTCTGAGGAATCAACAAACTTTTTAGTAAATTGATCCTCCAACCATGTTCTTGAAGAAACAACACTCATAAAAGACTGGAAAGGTTCTTTCTATTGAAAATGAGCAAAGGGAATTGAATCCAATGCTGTGGCCATAAGACCTAAAACTTCTATGCATATATAGCAACTGAAGGAGACTAAAGGTACCGACAGACGGAACCTAATTAAATTATCCCTTGTCTGATAGAGACAAAGACAGTGACACAAACTATCTGCAAACCTAAAAAAAGGTGACCGTTGTGTGAGGAATCAAGAGCTTTTGAAAAAAAGATCCTCTAACTATGTCCTGAAGAGCAAGTGAATCATATGAGATTCCGCATCCTCAGAAAATAATCTGAATGAAAACAGAAAAATGGAAATATGCATTTATTGTATCTAATGAAAACAAATAATGCTATCAATGACCATAAAAAGGCAAAATAGTTTGAATAAAACTCCAAAACCCGGTTCCTAAAAAAGGAACTGGAAGAAATACCCCAGAAGATTCCAGGTCTGAGCAGCGCTTGAACCCCATGGGTGCCCAGCCATGCTTCAACAGTACCCAAAATATATAGGACAGAAACACACTTAAAGAAAGTGTTAGCCTTACTGGAATAAAATCAAAGAAATTTGGACAAAATAAATTTCAAAGAAGTCAACCTGCCTCTTACCAGCCAAGCTGGAATACGGCACGTACATCGCAATATTAGGGAGCTGATTTCGAACTCCAATGATAAACATGTTACTTGGGAAAGAACTCAGGAATTTGTTCCTTAATAAGAACAACCACAAAGTTTTAGTCTTAGAACTCAATCTTGAAGCCCAGAGTAACAGTTAAGAATTGAATCCAATTATAAAACAAATAATTGATTATCTTAGAACAAAAGAAATATGGATTTTTTTTTATTTATTTTTTTAAATCACAAAATTCTTCTAGCTAAAATAGCTAAAGACATAGATTAACCCTCATTTGTGAAAATATTCAAAAAAAATGAAGACACAAATGAAATTATTAGCATGATAATCCAGCTAAAAGGACCAGTCAATACAGTGGACTTGCATAATCAATAAATACAAAACAACAAGACAAATGCAACAGCACCTAATCTAGTAAATGTTGTCCCTTTAACAATGCTAAAATAAATCATAATTTGATACTTGAAGCAATTGCAATAGCCAAATAAATCACAGGACCAAGAAAAGTACCTGAAACTAAATAATTTTCCATAAATAAGATACAACTATCTAAAGGAAAATAAACACTATTTTGCTATAGAAACAATAGCATAATTAGTAGAAGTAGAGATAGCCCCAATAAATTGGAGAACCCTCTAAATTGAATTTAACTGCTGGCAAAGAATATAGTTTAAAACCTTTGAAGAAGGAATAAAAGAAAATTCTCAGCCTATTCCATTCCCTAGTATGGGGATTTGGAAAGAAAACCTCTGAAAACACAGAAGAATAAATAGGCAGAAATAGTGTCAGCTAGTCTTAAAGAACTAGTTACCTTAATATCCAAAATAATCAACACCTTTTCAACAAAGAACAAATGTACTTTAATAATAGAAAAATAATAAAAAAAAGTAGATTTGTTAGTGTCAATATCTGATGAAGAACATTTCTGAAAGAGAAAAAACATCATCAGAGAAGGATAAATCAGTATGTTGTTGGTCATTTGAAACTTCAATAATTAAAAAAGAAGTGATAAAGACCTAAAAAAATTTATTAGAAGGCACGAAGTCAGACAAAGCCTTTAAAATAGAATCAGAAATTTTTTTCTTATAAATCTTCTAAATATTTCTTGTACATAAGATGTAAGAATGGAAATATATAAAGCATAAATACTAATGGATTCTGCATGTAAAAGTATATCATAATAACTTATTACAAACCATAGCTAAATATAAACATTTATAACATTTAAAATAAATGAACTTAGCTTTGGTAGAACTGAAACTCAGTTAAGCGTTTTTCCAGAAGTGGCTTCTGATTCAGGGTCAATCTGAGACATCTTGCAATATGTAATAGAAAAAACAACATATAAAGCAAAATTGATGAAATTCCTTAAATGACAGTTTCAGGAATGGGAAAAAATGCCAATGAACAAGCTTCTAGCAACCAGAAGCAATAAATAATGAGACTTAAATATTGTGGAGACAGCAATGACGCTCGAAATGGCGCCACATCCGGTAACGCCGACATTTTTTGGCGCAAAAACGTCAAAAAAATGATGCAACTTCCGGCGAAACGTATGACGCCGGAAATGACAAGAAAATTTTTGCGCCAAGAAAGTCCGCGCCAAGAATGACGCAATAAAATGAAGCATTTTCAGCCCCCGCGAGCCTAACAGCCCACAGGAAAAAAGTCAAATTTTAAGGTAAGAAAAAATTGATTAATTCATATGCATTATCCCAAATATGAAACTGACTGTCTGAAATAAGGAACATTGAACATCCTGAATCAAGGCAAATAAATGTTTAAACGCATATATTTAGAACTTTATATAAAAGTGCCCAACCATAGCTTAGAGTGTCACAGAAAATAAGACTTACTTACCCCAGGACACTCATCTACATGTAGTAGAAAGCCAAACCAGTACTGAAACGAGAATCAGTAGAGGTAATGGTATATATAAGAGTATATCGTCGATCTGAAAAGGGAGGTAAGAGATGAATCTCTACGACCGATAACAGAGAACCTATGAAATAGACCCCGTAGAAGGAGATCATTGAATTCAAATAGGCAATACTCTCTTCACATCCCTCTGACATTCACTGCACACTGAGAGGAAAACCGGGCTCCAGCCTGCTGTGAAGCGCATATCAACGTAGAATCTAGCACAAACTTACTTCACCACCTCCATGGGAGGCAAAGTTTGTAAAACTGATTTGTGGGTGTGGTGAGGGGTGTATTTATAGGCATTTTGAGGTTTGGGAAACTTTGCCCCTCCTGGTAGGAATGTATATCCCATACGTCACTAGCTCATGGACTCTTGCTAATTACATGAAAGAAATCTATATATAAAGTGAGACAGAAGAAGGCGCCAACATAGTGCACAAATCAGTAGGATCAGACACGCTAAAGTCACAAGTCGAAATATACTCACAAGATATCAGACACTTGAGAAGTGTCATAATAGCCTCCTGGACCCTCAGAGTCGTCCAGCTAACTCCCACTCCAATGTGGTAAGATGGCTAGTCAAATCCGTCCTCTTGCTTCAGGCAGACTGTGTCGGCTTAGATGGTTCTCCGTATTCCAAACTGCTGACAGGACTGCAATAAGCTCCGGATACAACTGTGGGATATAAGCTCACAAGCTAGAGCCACTGCCAGGATATATGTTTGCCGGGCAATTGTACCAAGTGGTAAAGATCAATAGATAGATAATTATAAATACCATAAGGTAAAGAGCAATAACTGCATAAATATCAAAAGAAGTTTGTGGCAAAAAGTCTCTAGTTGTATTAAAAAAAGACTTTATTAGGCACAACATTTCTCGGTCTGTACGTGACCGTTTCCTCAGGTGCAAAAAGTGTATAATAAAACCACAGTAACCACAAACTTATAAATCCCTAAACCGGCGTCTTCAAAATCACACCGCGATTGCGTGTAGGTGTGTCCGTAATCTGGAAGTTCAATAGGTGTCTAAAACACCAATTAGGTGTTGAGTGCTAAACACACCCCTCTAACTTTATCTGCCGTAGTATTATTGTTATTTATAAAACTACATATACAAAACTAAATATCCATACATAATTACAACTGTTGGAAATAAGTGTTGTTACATATTATAAACTTATTAGAAAAAAGTGTTGTTGCAAAATATAAACTGCCATATCGGACAACCTACTATTCGTAGCGTAATGACAGCTACTTACAAGAGATCATATGTTGTACATTGTCCCTCTAAGAGGATACTAGTATGCTTACCAATCTAAAAAAAACACATATTAACACAATACCATCATGTATAATCAACATTCATATAAAATATGTAAATATATATACACACCCATGTAATAACATGTTACTTCATATTTAAAATACAAAAATGTAATAAAATGTAAATAATACTAACATTAGGAAAAAATATATTAAGGAAAAATATATATATATATATGCACATACATATAGTCCTATTATAAGGTTAGATTGGTAGGATGATTTCCTCCACTAACTACAACTATATAAACCTATACTGTGTGTACATTGTTTCTAATGCATGTAAATGTCAGACCCAAAAAAAGGATCTCAAATATCCCCACTGAAAAACCTGAATAATTATCTCAAGACTAGAATCTGTGTATGGATGTGACCAAATTCTTGTCACATTAGGTGCAATTCTATTATGATTCCACAAGGGTGTAACTAGTCTTGTGCCTATTCGTTACTATTAAAAGATGGTCTATCAGGTCATATGTACAAAAAAACATATAATATATTTTTTTGAAAAAATCTTTTTATGTGTATAGTTTAAAAAAATATATAATCATATGTACAATGTTTAAAAAAACCAAAGCATCCACCATACCAGTGATGGTGGTGAAATATTCGTTAATTGTAACTCTAAGTGGGCACAGATGGACAAATCCATCTCTAACCACCCCGGGGTTCCTATAGTATTATAAAAAGTAGGGGAAAAAATATATAAAAATGTATATAAAATGTATCCATGTAAATGACTGCTCAATAGTGTTCAATCAAAACAGGATATATATGCTTAATAAAAAAATCATCCATAAAAAATAAAAAATAAAAATTGTATTGATAAAAAATGAGGATTAATAATAAGACCATGTTGTGCAACCTTATATAGGGTGCCTATAACATAACATGATGATATTATAGATATATATTCTATATTTGTGGACCCAAAACACTTCAGTTAAAAGCAGCCATATCAATATTTGCATTCAAGCCGCCAGGAGACAAGGTACGAAGTTTCCATATCCAGTATGTCTCCCTTTGCCTTAAATGCAAATATCTATTCCTGCCCCATTTGGGGATAACCTGTTCTAATGGAAAAATGCAAAACGAATTTGGTGCACCTATATGGCAATGATTGGCATGTCTAGGTACACTGTGGTTTGCAATATTTTTACTGATATTTCTCATGTGTTCCCCCCATCTTTTTTTGAGGGGTCTCGAGGTTCTCCCCACATACTGAACCCCACAGCTACACTCTAACAGATAGACTATAAACGCTGAATCACACGTAAAGTGTGTTTTAATATGAAATTTTTCCTTTGTAACATGTGATACAAATTCAATTATCTTGCTGTTAGTGTGTTCACAGAGACCACAATTGGCCCTATTACATTTAAAAAAACCAGGTTTACCTAAAAATCCATTACCTATTTTAGTAATTTTTTTACTAGTCGGATGACTCTTTTTCATTACAATTTTACTGGGAGCCAATAGATTTTTCAATGTTGGGGCCCTTCTAAAAGTACATACTGGCGAGCTCCCTATACTATTCCTCAAAAGAGGGTACGCTGACAGAATGTGCCAATATTTGCCTAAATTTTTTTTAATCTTAATATGATTGTTATTATATTGTGTTATAAATCTGACCTTTTAAAAAAATCATAACAATATGATTTTGAAGACGCCGGTTTAGGGATTTATAAGTTCGTGGTTACTGTGGTTTTATTATACACTTTTTGCACCTGAGGAAATGGTCACGTACAGACCGAGAAACGTTGTGCCTAATAAAGTCTTTTTTTAATACAACTAGAGACTTTTTGCCACAAACTTCTTTTGATATTTATGCAGTTATTGCTCTTTACCTTATGGTATTTATAATTATCTATCTATTGATCTTTACCCCTTGGTACAATTGCCCGGCAAACATATATCCTGGCAGTGGCTCTATCTTGTGAGCTTATATCCCACAGTTGTATCCGGAGCTTATTGCAGTCCTGTCAGCAGTTTGGAATACGGAGAACCATCTAAGCCGACACAGTCTGCCTGAAGCAAGAGGACGGATTTGACTAACCATCTTACCACATTGGAGTGGGAGTTAGCTGGACGACTCTGAGGGTCCAGGAGGCTATTGTAACACTTTTCAAGTGTCTGATATCTTGTGAGTATATTTCGACTTGTGACTTTAGCGTGTCTGATCCTACTGATTTGTGCACTATGTTGGCGCCTTCTTCTGTCTCACTTTATATACTGCTTGAGCTCCCATGAGGTCTCATTGCCTTCCTTTGTTGCATTTGTAGCTGGGAGTGCGACAGGTGCCAATAGCTTGGGCCCCTGAGCCTCCCCACCCCCTGCTCCGCAATTCAAAAGTTCCAAATTGATAAGGGTTCAATAGAAATTTCGTCATAGGAGAGGCCAAAAGCTGACCTCGATGTCCATGAAGGCCAATGGGTGCTCATATAGCAGGGAGCTAATCTTATCCAGTAAGTAAGTGACAGTCCCCATATTTGAGAGTATACTGGTCAAAAAGATTAAAGAGCATCACTGTACTCACTAACCCAGTTTCCTGACTTTAGATGGCGGCACGGATCTTGTCGTTTTAAGCTGTACCGCTCACTTTTTGGCCTCCCCTCAAAACTTGTAATACCGGCCCTATAGAAGTCCCATTGAAAAAGGACTTTTTGAAAAGTGCGGTACTGACTTTGCGTGACGGTTAAAAAAGTGTGCGGTACAGCTATTCTGACAAGTTTTTGCAATCCTAGGATGGGCAATATGATATACCCTAATGTACTATAAATAATGTACTAATGAAGTGAATTACGATAAAATAATAAAATAGTGTTTACTATATATCTAAGAACTAAAGAAAAATGTGAATACGTGTTTGTGATATACATAACAGAGTACACTTGAAGGGACAGTCTAGTCAAAAATTTAACTTTTAGGATTCAGATAGTGTTAGTTCATGTGTGTCATGAAGATAACATTGTGCTCACTCCCGTGGAGTTATTTAGGAGTCTGCACTGATTGGCTAAACTGCATGTCTGTCAAAAGCACCAAGATAAGGGGGCAGTCTGCAGAGGCTTAGATATAAGGTAATCACAGAGGTAAAAAGTATATTAATATAACTGTGTTGGGGAATGGGTAATAAAGGGATTATCTATTTTTTTAAACAATAAAAATTCTGGTGTAGGCTGTCCCTTTAATAAAAACTGCCTATGTGAGTCACTGAGTGAGAAAATTGACAAAACTGATGTGAAAAAGAAAAACTAACATAAGTAGGTATTAATACCCTTATGATAATGATGGAAAAATTAATTTCATGTGTGATGTAAATCTGATTTGCTTAATTTTTTCTTATTACGGGTAGTGCTCCCCATTTTATAGGCGAATATGCCCAGATCTGATGTGTTGATTATAAGAAACAAAAATAATTGTTTTGTTCGTTCATTCCTCTAGGATATACAGAGTTAAGTAGATAAATCCACTTACATTTTGCTTGAAGTAATACTTTTTCTAAGTTGCCACCTCTGATACCTAGGCTAATTTTCTCTACCCCCATGCATTGGAGGTTGGTAGGATTAGACCAGTTAAGTTGTAACACTAGTAATTTCTGTTTAATTTTGATGACTACGAGTGCCCAAGTGCTATTATTAGGGTTGCCAGGTCTCCTCCACAAAAATACCGGACACCGGGGGGGGGGGGGGGCTGGAATTTAGTAAAAAGAACATACACACACACACACACACATATATATATATATATATATATATATATATATATATATATATATATATATATATATATATATACAGGCAGTCCCCGGGTTACGTACAAGATAGGGACTTTAGGTTTGTTCTTAAATTGAATTTGTATGTAAGTTGGAACAGGCACTTTTTTTAGGTGAAACTCTAGCCAAACATTTTTTTTTTTGTTTTGGATAGCATAGGATAAAGTTTGTTTTGCTATCTGTGCCCCTGTTCAGAAAATTTCACATCACTTTCTGTCCTTGTGACAATTGGATTTTCAGTATTTTGGATTATCCTGGAAAGAAGGATTGACGATAAAGCTCTATTTTCTCTGTATGTAAGTACGAGTTGTACTTAAGTCGGATGTCTGTAACCCGAGGACTGCCTGTATATATATATATATATATATATATATATATATATATATATATATATATATATACACACACACACAGATATATACAGTGCCCTTGACTAATATTGGCACAGATTGGTTATTATACAAAGAAGGCAGATGCCATTATACACCTTATACTCAAAAGCAATCCATCTCTTGTTGGTTAGAGGGACATTAAATAAATGGCCTTTTCTTTAAATAATTTATTTGTTACAGAGTGTATCATATATATGACTTGACTTTGTATTCTAGTCAGAGTAGCAAGCACTAATATCAGTAGTCACAAATTCTGTATACACATATGCTTTATAACACCACAAAGCCTCTAAACTTAAAGATACTTCTTGGTGCAGAAATACTGCTTAGTTTTACCTATCAAATCCAATTCTTATCTATAGATCCTCCAGAAATCAACTTTCACTGTACAATATCATCTGATAAGCAACTAAAAAAACAGTTTTCAAACAATTGTAGAGCATATAGAGCCTATAAGGTGACTTAAAAAAGTATTGGAATTGCTTAAATAATTGCATTGAAATTCAAAACGCTATGTAGGAATTAGAAACACTGATAACTATGAAAGCCAGATGCATGTAACTGTGTAAGCAACATCCCTCTTGCTAAAAAGGCGCATCAGAGAAGCCTCTTTTTCTGCCAGGTGAGCCTAACATAATACAAACTTGTGAACTTACAAGTTTAAAATTGCTGCTGCAGTCTGCATGTGTCAGCGCGGGTCTTCTCACTGATGTGACATCACGGGCGTGATCACGTGACATCCGACGCTCACAGCACGCACAGGCACAAATCAGGAAGAAAGTCATGCCCACTTCCTTCCTGCTTGTAGTCCGGAGTTCGCGCAAGCTAAATACCATGCTAGAAGGGGTGCTGCAGTGCTGGTTGAGGAGGGTGGAAGTAAAAACACGGGCTTGGAAGGTTGGGTTAGGTATAGCTATTAGCTGGTGGATGCGGCCAGGGGTCCGGACCGGATCACATAAAAAAATGTAAACACTTTTAATCATCTTAAAAGCAGCCTATGTCCGTTTTTTTAACACAAAATACCGGGCAGTAACTTAAAATACCGGACTGTCCGGTCAAATACTGGACGCCTGGCAACCCTAGCTATTATGTACACGCTTTGTGTAATGTTATCTTGACATTACTAATTCCTTGTTCAATATTGACTGTGTACAGCACCTCTCCCCCTTAACAATACTTCATTCTCTAGAGTATCCACAAATACACTCTATGATCATTTAAAATAGGGGACTACTCTGGGTAGTGCCGCTATTCTCTCTTCCTTGTAGTAACAAATCTGTGTGGTAGTCTGCCATGTGGCTTCCCTGATGAACTTAGGCAAAGGATGCAATCCAATCTTTAGCTCCTGTATTTTGCCAATACTGTGTGAAGAACTGCTTACAGATATATGTTACGTTATGGTTA
Source organism: Bombina bombina (assembly GCF_027579735.1). Taxonomy (NCBI): domain Eukaryota; kingdom Metazoa; phylum Chordata; class Amphibia; order Anura; family Bombinatoridae; genus Bombina; species Bombina bombina. The sequence goes on along the minus strand of NC_069503.1, from coordinate 752,031,690 downwards.
CTATCCTCAAACTTAGACTAAAATTTCTAAAATGAATTCAGGAGCTTCACTAAGTTGCTTGCTGCCGCATCAGGTGCTGGCTCCACCCCCAAAATTTTCACCCTAACATACAAAGCCCTCACCAAAACTACACCCTCCTATATCTCTGCCCTTGTCTGCAAATACTCCCCAACACGCCCCCTCTGCTCTGCTAGTGCTTCTTTTTACCTTGCTAGGTTTTAAAAGCTATATCCTTTACCTGCCATTTTCTATGGCTGATGTTGCTGCTGTTTCAACTTTTTGGTTGGACAGTTTAGTTATCACATCTTGAATTGTCTAAGCATTGTTGTGTTACTTCAACATGCTAATCTTTTCATTTGTGATGCTATATTTTAGGTCATTTTTAAATGGTATTAAATCCTTTCTTTTTAGCCATTCTTATTGGAAGAGTTTTATGGCTTAAATCTCTGATATAGTGTCTACATTTAGATTACTGTCTTATCTTTTTAGAATAGTAATTTTTTTGGTTTTCTATTGGATTTTATTATCTACATTATTACCGTGGGAAAGGGAGTTTTTTCTGCCCCAAAATAAGATATCTAAGGGTAAATTTTAAGCTTCCAATTATTTTTTCCTTCCCCTTCGGGCCTCTGGCTCTAATTAGAGATTTACTCAGAATTTGAATAAATCCAAGCTTTATAAATAAAACCAAAATTCAAAATTCAGTCCCTAAAACTGCACGAAGGTGCAGCCCTTAAGCCGGTTCAACTGGTGGTGGGCAGATTAAATTTATTTCAACACATTTGGACAGGTTTCTGTTCAAAATCAGTGGATTCAGAATGTTGTTTTCTCAAGGGTATCGAATAGGTTTCAGAATAAAGAACTCCCATGGGAAGATTCTTTCTCTCCCATGTTACAACAAACCCTGTAAATGTTTAGGTTTTTTCAGAAATGTTTTTCAAATCTAGAGGTGACTTTTTCAGTTCTTCTGCAGGAATGGAGTTTGGTTTTTTATTCAAATCTATTCATTGTACCAAAGTAAAAAGATTAGTTCAGACCAATTCTGGATCTGTTTTTTACTGAAATCTTTTAATCGTTTTGTAAGAGTCCCTACTTTCAAGATGGTGACTATAAGGACTATTCTGCCTTTTGTTTAGCAAGGTCACTTTATGTTCATGACTCTCCCCTAGTTTTAACAGCTTCAAGCACTCCCTAAAAACTCTACTATTCAGGAATGCACACAACCAACACTAACCTTTCCTAACGCCATTGCTTTCCCCTTGAACCCCTTAGATTGTAAGCCTATGGGCCCAGCTGTTTACAGACCGCTTCATAAGAGCCGACTACAACAGTGAAACTCTCGGCAGGGCCCTCTACCCACTTGACCCCTACAAGAGCTATCCTGTACACCGACTATGTTTACAGCGCTGCGGAATCTGTTGGCACTCTACAAATACCTGATAATAATAATAATAATAATAACAGGACGCTTATCTTCGCATTCCAAATCATTCAGACCACTATTATTTTCAGAGATTCTCTTTTCTAGATAAGCATTACTAATTTCTCGCTCTTCCGTGACAGCTCAGAGATTCTTCAGTTTTTGTTTTTTGTTTTTGTTTGTTTTTTACAATTTTATTGAAATATAATTGCGATACAATAAGACACAGTTTCTAGGAACAATTATGCAGTTGGTAAGTAGTTGCCAGCATCCCCACGCTCTATAAAGGTCCAGCTCAGAGATTCTTGTCAAAGGTTCTCTGTGCGCTTCTATCTGTAATCAGAGAGCAGGGTATTGTGGTTGTTCCTTATTTGGACGATATCTTGTTATTAGCTCAAATCTTTTCATTTAGTAGAATCTCACTCAAAACAATTAGTATGGTTTCTTTAAAGACATGATTGGAGGATCAATTTACAAAAGAGTTTTTTTGTTTCCTTAGACAAGGGTCACCTTTTTAGGTTTCCAGATAGGATTCAGTGTTGATGATTTTTTTTCTCTGACAGACAAGAAATGAATGAAGTTATTTTTTTGTCTAGACCTTCGGTCTCTATTATTCCCTTCAGTGGCTACGTGCATGGAAGTTTTTGGTCTTATGACTGCAGCATCGGGTACGATTCCCTTTGCTTGCTTTCGAATGAAGCTTCTATAGCTTTGCATGTTGCACCAATGGTGAAGGGATTATTTTCAGATATCACAATTGATATACTTAAATCCCAACATTCTATTCACTCTGATTTGGTGGTTGGACTATCACGTTATTGTTCAGGGGGCCTCATTTGTTCATCCTACCTGGACTGTATTCTTAACAGATGCAAGTTTTCAAGTTGGGGAGCTGTCTGAGAGTCTCTGACAGCACAAGGGGTTTGGAAACCTCAGGGGGTGAGGTTACTAATCAATATTTTAGAACTCTATGCTATTTTCAGGGCTCTTCAGGCTGTTTTCAGACAGACAATATCACAATAGTGACATATGTCAATCATCAAGGGAGGGACTCGCAGTCTTTCAATTATGAAGGAAGTATTTCAGATACTTTCTTGGGTGGAATCCAACTCTTGTCTATTTTTTGCGATTCATATCCCAGGTGTAGACAATTGGTAAGTGGATTATTTCAGCTGTCAGACTTATATCCGGGGGAGTGGTGTCTCCATCCAGATGTGTTTTTTTCATCTTGTACAGATGTGGGGTCTTCTATAAATAGATCTGATGGCCTTTCATCTAAATAAGAAGCTTTCCAGATACCTTTCCAGGTCCATGGATCCTTAGGCAGAGATGGTGGATACCTTAGCAGTTCCTTGGTTTTTACCAACCTGCTTATATTTTTTTCACCTCTGGTTCTTCTTTCAAGGGTAATCTACAAGATCATAATGGTTCAATCTCATGTGTTTCTGATAGCACCAGCATGGTCTCATAGGTTTTCATATGCGGATTTTGTCCGGATGTCCAGTTGCCAGCCTTGGCCACTTCCTTTAAGGCTAGACCTTCTGTCTCTAGGGCTGTTTTTCCATCAAGATCTCAAATCTTTATATTTGAAGGCATGGAAATTGAATGCTTAGTACTTAGTCATAGAGGTTTCTCTGAATCAGTAATTAGCACTATGGTACAGGCTCGTAAGTCTGTTTCTAGGAGAATTTTTTTATCAGGTTTGGAAAACCTATATTTCATTGTGTTCCACTCATAATTATTTTTTGCATTCTTTCAGAATTCCTAGGTTTTTAGTTTCTTCCGGATGTTTTGGAGAAGGGTTTATCTGCAAATTCTTTGATGGGTAAATTTCTGCTTTCTCTGTCTTCTTTCATAGGAAGATTGCTAAATTTCCTGTTATTCACTGTTTTGTTCAGGCTTTGATTTGTATCAAACCTGTTTTAAATCTATTTCTTCTCCTTGGAGATTCAACTTAGTTATGAAGTTTTTTTCAGGCTTCTACTTTTGAGCCTTTGCATTCTCTGATTATTTATTACTTTCTTGGAAAGTGTTATTTCTTTTGGCTATCTCTTCTGCTAGAAGAGTTTCTGAATTATTTGCTCTCTTTTGTGAGTTTCTTTATCTGATTTTTCTTCAAAATTAAGCTATTTTGCGGAATTCATTTACATTTTTTGCCTAAAGTTGTGAATTCTAACAAATTCAATAGGGAATTTGTTGTTCCTTCTTTGTGTCCTAACTCTAAGAATACACTTGTAAGGTTTTCTCATTTTTTGGATGTGGTAAGAGCTTTGAAATATTATTTTGAGGCTACTTAGGATTTCAGAAATACTTCTAGTCTATTTGTTATTTCTTCTGACTCCAGGAAGGTCAGAAGGCCTCTGTTTTTTCTATGTTATTTTGATTGAAACTTTTGTTTCACAAAGCCTTTTTGAATGCGGAGCAGTCTCCGCCTCAGAGAATTACAGCTCATTTTACTAGATCAGTTGCCTCTTCTTGGGTTGTCAAGAAAGAAGCTTCAGTTGATTACATTTGCAAAGCAGTAACTTGGTTTTTCTTTGCATATTTTTTTTTAATTTTACCATTTTGTTGGAAGCAGCCTTGGTTAAAACAGTTCTTCAGGCACTTATTTTAGATTGTTTCTAGTGCCTTTTGATTTTAGTTTTTTTTTTTTCAAATTTAAGAAAACTTAAGCGGATTTAGCTGTTGTTATTTTATCCCTCCCTCTCTAGTGACTCATGGATTTCCACATCTTGGGTATTATATCTCATACGTCACTAGCTCATGGACTCTGCCACTTACATGAAAGAAAACATAATTTATGTAAGAACTTACCTGATAAATTAATTTATTTCATAGTGGCAAGAGTCCATGAGACCCATCCTATTTTTGGTGGTTATGATTTTTTTGTATAAAGAACTTTATTTTTTCCAGTTCCTCTTTTTGTATGCTTTTTGCTCCTTTTTACACCTCACTTCTTGGCTACACATTAAACGAAGGTATGAGTGAGGTGGGAGGTGTATTTATATGGATTTTGAGGTTTGGGAAACTTCGCCCCCTCCTGGTAAGAATGTATATCCCATACATCACTAGCCCATGGACTCTTGCTACTATGAAAGAAATGAATTTATCAGGTAAGTTCTTACATAAATGATGTTGTTTTATGTGACTGGGTAATAATCCAGCACAAATAAATAATGGACAATGATGGTCGATGATTGAATTTTGATTATTTTGTAACAACGTAAATAAGGTATTGATATATTTTCACATGTTGATTTTGGATTGGATATGGTATGATATGTGTTACACCTTTAACCAGTAATATATTTTTTAACTTGGATAGACTTGAATGAGGGTGTTTGACAGAACAACCCTCAAATTGGTTGCCGATATTTTATATATACCTCTTCCTATAGGACGATATAGATACGTGATATTTTGTTAATAAATGGTGGGATATTTTATCTCCCCTTTCAAGCAATTGATTGCTGTTATGATGATGTACTCATAGGGAGAATGATTCTTTAAGTTATGGCATTAGATCGAAAATCTAAACATAAAAACCTTGGACCAGACAACAGTTTATGTTGGGGTCCCTTCAAAATCCAAAGAAAAAGTACAATATAGATGTCAGGTTAAGTCCGGAGTCTGACCCAAATGCTAGAGTGAACTTAAATAACACACTAGCACACTGAGTATAACCCAGGACGTGATCCCACGACAACCTCTATAAAACAAGGTACTCACACAGATAGTAAGGGTATCCTTGAGGTTTAGGAAGGGGTACCAGGTATCTTGATGGTAGGTAGAGTGGGATCAGGCAAAGGCATAGTCAGTTCAGCAGAAATTGGCAACATGAGATCAGGCAGTTTGGGATTAAGCAAAAGAGTAGTCTGTGAAGCAGAGGTTGGCAACTTATAATTAAGCAGTTTAGGGTTAACCAATAGCTTAGTCAGAGTAGCAGAGTTAGGCAACTTGTAATCAGGCAGTTCAGGGTTAAGCAATAGCGTAGTCAGTGAAGCAGAGATTGGCAACTTGTAATCAGGCAGTTCAGGGTTAAGCAATAGCGTAGTCAGTGAAGCAGAGTTTGGCAACTTGTAATCAGGCAGTTCAGGGTTAAGCAATATAGTAGTCAGTGAAGAAGGGTTTGGCAACTTGAAATCAGACACAGGATCAGCAAACAAAGTTTGAGTACTCACAGAAGCCACAAAGATAAAGACAAACGGGCACCAGGAGAACGAGCCGCCGGAATAAGAAGCCCGCCTGACATCATCAGAGGGGAATGGCTCACAATGTACGTAACGTTGCTAGGCAACGCAGTACAAGCCGGAAGAACCGGACGGAGCGAGCGTGACAGTAGAAATAGATAGAAACAAAAAAAGAGCTGGAAGCAGCCGCTTACATAAAACGTAGCATTTATTTAGTCAATAAGTAAAAGTCCATGGAGGAACATAGATACACTGAGAAAAACAGTATACGTGTTTCGGCTAAGCGCAGTACTCACTACTGCTAAGGATTTGAGTCCACATAAGAAATTTAAAAAGGGTCTACTTGACCCCTATTGGATAAAAAGTTCATTCAAAACACACCTCTAAATGACGTGTCTAAGTGTAGTGTACCTAAACCATATTTACATACAACACAATTCATGTCCCTTTGCTACATAGTAAGTAAACATATTGGCAAATAAATACATTAACAATATTTGATTCGCAGAAATAGAATGCATTACGCTGTGAAATACTTCATTGAATGTCATAGAGAAACGGAATGAGTATGAGGTAAGCATAGATAAATCCACATAAGTAGATAAATTAAATAAAAATAGATATATATACAAATAATTATGAGATGAAAAAACATTTGATAAGAGAATATATATGTCAATATACATATATATATAATTGCATGTATATATGCATAGTGGATGATAAATAGACATTACCGAGATATATTGAATACATATTGCTGATAGTGTGAGCTGATACCAGTAAATGACCAAATGAGGCCATAACTCTAATATGAGTACAAATACAGGCGCTACATATAAAAATAGTATAGTATGGGGTAAAGGATGCGCCATATATATTAATCGAATTTTAATATACATATGTTGTAGAAAAACACACTATTATAAAATAGAGTGTGCATAAATAGCTGCATAATAGATACACATGATATTATAGGGACTCAATCAATTGTAGAGTGTATATGGATACCATAGCTAAATACTGCTCAAATAGCAGTGCCAAGTCGATAATGTCAGCTGAATAATGGGAGAACTTTTTACTCCCAATAATTTATTAAATCATATTCAGCATTGAGGCCCAAAGGGACCTTAGTAGACAATTTAAAGATCAATAGCATCTCACGTTTTTCTAAAAGCCTCTGTCTGTCTCCTCCTCTTTTTTGGATGGGGTATGTAGTCTATAGCAAAGCATCTGAATGATGAAGCATCTTTGTTATGTTTGGTATAAAAAATGTTGTACTATAGGTGAAGAAGATTTGCCCACATTAAAAGGGACAGTATACACTCATTTTCATATAACTGCATGCAATAGATACTACTATAAAGAATAAGATGCACAGATACTGATATAAAAATCCAGTATAAAACTGTTTAAAAACTTACTTAGAAGCTGTCAGTTTGGCTCTGTTGAAAAGGTAGCTGGAAAGCCCACTGCAAGTGGCAAATAAGACCCTCCCCCCCTCCCCCTTCTTTTGCATATGAAAAGACCCTTTACACAAACAGGAGCAAGCTGGAGAAGGTAGCTGACAGTATTCACATAAAACTTTGGGGCTTGGTTAGGAGTCTGAAAATCAGAGCAATGTTATTTAAAAATAAGCAAAACTATACATTTATTTAAAAATAAAACTTTATGGGCTTTATAAATAGATCATCTACAAAACATTTATGCAAAGAAAAAATGAGTGTATAATGGCCCTTTAATAGTGGACAAATGTTCTCTGATACGGGACCTGATGTCCCTAGTCGTAAGTCCAACATATTGAATGTTGCACAAAGTGCAAGTTATCAAGTAAATGACATAATTGGATGTACAGTTTAAACAATAATTAATGTCAAATGATCGATGTGTAACTGTAGATGTGAATATGTCAGATATGACAATATAATCACAGGCTTTACATCGTTTGTTCCCACATCTGAACATGCCCTTAGATGTCAACCAGGAACTCATTGTGGCACGAGGATTGCTCAAGACTGTGACAAATAGTTACCTAGTTTTTTATTGCGGCGATACGAGCATCTGATCCCTTCGGATACCCAATTTATGATTTTATCATCTGCCACAAGAAGTTTGAAATGTTTCTTGATGATATCACATATAGACTGATAGTCAGAACTGAAATCAGTTACAAAGGTAACTTGATCAGATTTTTTGATTTGTTTTTTGTCCTTTTCCTTTAACATTAAATTGCGATCAATTTTTTGAACTTCACGAACAGCCCTATTAACCACTTTCTTAGGGTATCCCCTATTGTCTAAATGATCAAGTAAATCTTTCTGATGTTTAATAAATGTTTCATGAGTGGAACAATTTCTCTTGGCTCTAATCAATTGACCCTTTGCTATAGAATATGTTATTTTTTTAGGGTGACAACTTTTTGCATTCAATACCGAGTTGCCTGATATGGGCTTCCTGTATATGCTACTCTCGATTTCGCCTTCCTCTGTTCCCTGTAAGGAAATAGCAAGGAAATGGATAGTTGTCTCATAAACCTCTGAAGTAAATTTAAGGTTAAGATTATTGTGATTAATGTACATAAGGAATCTTTCCTTGTCCTCCATTGTCCCTTTCCAGATAAAGAGAAGGTCGTCTATAAAGCGACCGTAGTATGAAATATTGGGCCTGAAGGGGTTCAAATCCCCATAGATGTGGGACAGCTCCCACCAACCCATGTACAGGTTGGTGTATGAGGGGGCAAATTTTGCCCCCATTGCTGTCCCACATCTCTGGAGATAAAAAAAAACCCCTCAAAGTAATTGTGACACAGGAGAAAGCTTGTGACCTCAATTACATACTTTTTGAAGTCATCACTCAGATTGGAGTAGCTGGTTAGGACAAAATCAAAAGCCAAGAGACCCAACTCATGGGGTATAGATGAGTATAGAGCAGTGACGTCTACTGTCATCCAGCTATTAGTGGAATCCCATTGTAACTTGTTCATAACTCTAAGAACATATTTTGTGTCTTGTAAGTAACTCGGCAAAGCCTGAACCAGAGGACACAATATGGCATCAAGCCATTCTGATATGTGTTCAAAAAGAGATCCAATTCCACTAACAATTGGATGACCAGCAACCTGAGACAGGGACTTATGCACCTTGGGGAGATGTTGGAACGCAGGAGTCACAGGGAATTCAACATATAAATAATCCAGAAAATAGATATTCATCTGTTGCACAAAAAGATAAAGATCGATCTGCTAAAGTTCCTTATTAAAATATATATATCATTTTTTTTAATGCAAGTTTAATGGAGAATTCAGGTTAACAATGTGCATAAATAAAAACGTATTAAATGGCTTACAATAGTTTCATAGTTAACTATATATATTTGAAGTATGGCATTGCAGAGAGTCTACTTTTATCCAGATGTTTAATTGTCCGTATACAAGTCTATGCCCCCTCAATGAATGAGTGGGAAAAGTTCTGGATGGATTAGGAAGTTCTCAAGGGTCTCACTGTTGGCTTTAATTATTTTTAACATTTTAAACTGTACATGTAATCATACACAATTTTAAATAAAGATTAAATAAGCTGTTACCTTTTGTTGTCTGAAACTTAGAGAGTATAGCAGCCGGGCTACATATGTCCGGAAGTATGAGTCTGATTATAGGGGGAAGAATAATGTTAGAGTAATTCAAGTGAAAGGAGGATGGGGGGGGGGGGAGAGGTCAGTGGGAAAATGGTAGACTTTTTCCCTTGCGTGCTGTAATGTTTAGTGGTCTAGTGTATTGAGGTCCGGATTAGAGGGGAGTTCCCTCCCAAAGCATGAGCATCATTTTGTGAAAGTCAAGTTTTCCTATCTTGAATTAATTGTACCTTTCTAATTGTAATCGATTGGCAACATGTTTCCTCCATTCAGGAAGACTAGGGGTGTTGGTAGTTTTCCAGTGTCATTTCTTTAGCTCCATTGATCATTATAATGAAGAGTGACTTTTTGTGACTATCGTTGAACTTGGGGAGATCGTGGTATAGCAGGTGGGCAGGGTTAAGCTGGATTATCAGTCCTAATATCTTATTGATTTCCAAGACAATCTCTTTCCAGAACTCCCCAATGGCCACGCAACTCCACCAAATGTGAATCATCTATCCTTCTTCGCCACAGCCCCTCCAGCACCTACCTGAGTTTAGGGTAAATCCTTTTCAGTCTTTGGGGCGTTAGGTACCATCTACTCAGAAATGTATAATGTGACTCTTGGGTTCTAGCAGATATAGAGCATTTCTTGGTGAGGTCAAAAATGTTGTTCCATTGTTTAGGGTCTAAGTCTTGCCTCAGCTCTTTGTGCCAACCATGTACATAAGAGGGTAAGTTATTGTGGCCACTGTGTTGTATTAAGTCGTAGATGAGGGAGATAAGGTGTTTTGGGGGTGTTGTTTGCATGCAAAGTTTTTCGTAGGGAATTAGTGATCTTATAAGTGTGGGTTTATGTCTTTGAAAGGTGAAATAATGTGTCAGTTGGGCATAATGAAACCAAGATGTGAAAAGTGTAGGATCCCATTCCTTAAGTTCTTGTTGAGTTTTAAGTTTATTCTGGCTGATGGCATTGAAGATGGCAGTTTTTTTTAGGTGGATTTGAGGTTTGGAGTGGCGATGGGGAAGTGGATACCAATGGCAAAATTATCTCTAATCAGTATTAATGGGGAATGTGGCGTTGAGATCCTGCTTTGTGTGGTGGCAATTTTGGCCCACTCTTTGAAGGCCTTTTTAAGTAGTGGGTAGGATGTCAGCACTAGTGGTCGCTGTGCAGGTGGGGTCCACACCAGGGAGCCGACATTGCTTTTATGTAAATGTCGGCATCGATTCATACTCATGCCTTATGCGCTGGGTAATGGCACTATTCTACCAGATGCTGTAATAGGATTGCCTGTCTGTATACGTGTAGGTTGGCTACTCCTGTGTCTCCTGTTGAACGTGTCTTGTAGAGAGTTTTCTTGTTTATTCTGGGTTTTGTTCCCTGCCAAATATAAGATTCAATCACTTTTTTGTATGTGTTGGATATGTGGGATGGAACGTGACAGGGGGATGGTTTGGAGAATATATAATACCCTGGGGAGGATATTCATTTTGATAATGTTATATATATATATATATATAGTCTTTTTTCCAGCTTGATAAGTCTTGAATTATATAATTTTTGAGTTTTTTATAATTAGTTTCAACTATGTCTGCTAGGCGGGGTTTAAGAGTGATGCCTAAGTAGCATATCTCGTTTTGGACTAATTTAATTGGGCAATTTGTCAGGGAGGGGAGGAGGTTCAATTGTGGTTCTGAAATGTTGAGAAGCTCTGATTTGTTAAGGTTTAGATGGAAGTTGGAGACTAAGCCGTATTGTTTGAATTCTTCCAGCGCTACTGGCAAAGATTTGGTCGTGTTGGTTAGAGTAAGAAGGACGTCATCTGCGTACATGGCCAGTTTGTGTTTTGTGTACTGTATCCTAATACCTTCTATTTTGGGGTTGGAACAGATTTTTCTAACTAGGACTTCAATTGTTAGGGCAAAAAGAAGAGGGGAGAGAGGACATCCCTGTCTCGTCCCATTTGCTATTGTGAGAGAATCCGATAGAGTACCGTTAACATGTATTTTTTCATTGGGTGAGGAGTAGAGAGAGAGGAGATAAAGTTCATGAATTTCGATCCAAAATTCATTTTCACTAGAGTAGAGAACATGAAGGGCCAGTTAACCCGGTCGAAGGCCTTTTCTGCATCAGTGGACAATAGGGAAAGTGGGATGGAACATTTATGTGCGTGTGTGATCATTTGGAGTACTTTAAGGGTGTTGTCTCTGGCTTCTCTGTCTGGGATAAATCCTACTTGGTCAGTTGAGATTAGTTGGGGTAGGAATTTATTAAATCTATTGGCTAACAGTTTGGCCAGAATTTTTATATCTGTGTTAAGCAGGGATATTGGGCGAAGGTTTTTGGGTTTTGTGGGAGGTTTGCCGGATTTTGGAATCACAACAATATGGGCTTCCAACATCAAGCTGGGTAGTGAGGCCGATTCAGATGTGCGGTTGTACAACATGTGGGTGGCCAGGATGTGAGCAAGTGTTTTATAGTAGGTAGCTCCAGAACCATAGGGGTCTGGACTCTTACCCAAGGGAAGGTCTTTAATAGTGTTTAGGATTTCAGAGAGTGTAAATAGGTCCTCTAATGATGCTCTATCTTCCTCTGAGAGCATTGGGAGGTTCACTGTGGCCAGGTAGTCAGCTATTGGTGATGAACGTGGTGTATAGGGGAGTTTTTTTGTGAGTGGGGGTTTGTCCGTGTCTAAATTATATAATTTTTTATAGTAGTTTCTAAATGACAGTGCTATGGTTTTTGCATCTTGTTGTGTCCTCCCTTGGGAGTCGGTGAGTTTGTGTATATAAGTTTTAAGTTTCCTACGGCATGGGCGCGGGATAGTAGTCTACCTGCTTTGTTGCCTTGTTCAAAATATTTTTGTTTTAATAGGAGCATTTTTTTTCTTTGATGTTCTTATAATAGGTGGTACATTAGGTTAGTTTTGACTTGTTCTAGGGCAAGCGAATGTTTAGGATTTAAGGGGTATCTTTTCTGTAATGATTCATTTTTTTGAAACTTGGAATAGTAGGGTTTGGAGTCGTTCTCCTTTTAGTCTGGTTTGTTTAGCTCCGATTTTTCGTGTAGTATTTTAGTAATGTTGGATTGAGTTATGGGGTTGTGTAGAAATGTGTTATCCAGTTTCCACACAGTCGGAGACCAGGGTGTCTGGCCAGATGATGGTACATGTAACAGGTGCATGGTTAGACTAAGTTATAGGTTTGATTGTGCTATCAGAGATGGTTGTTAAACCCAACATGTCAGTGAAGATGTAGTCTATCCTTGAATATTTGTTGTGGGGATGTAAATAGAAGGTGTAGTCTCTGGTATTCAGGTGGGTTGTGCGCCAGATGTCATGGACTACAAGGTCTATTAAGAGGGTGTTTAGGGTTTTGAGGGTCTTAGTGGTGGTGCTGGAGGAGCCCTCCGAAGTGTCCAAAGGTGGGTTGAGTGAGACATTGAAGTTGCCACCCATGAATAGGATGCCTTTTTGTAGTTCCAGTATCTTCCAGGTGATTTTTTTATGGAAGGGTCCCTGTGAAGTATTTGGTAAGTATAAGTTTATGATAGTCTTTGGTGTACCATTTAAAAGGCCTATTATGATTAGGTATCGACCATCTGGGTCTTTTTCAATGTGAGAAGTCTAGAAAGAGATCTTCCTGTGGAACAGGACTCCCACCCCGTTTTTCTTGGTCGAGCCTAACACAAATTATGCTAAAGGGTAGTCCTTTTGGAACCATTTAGGTTCTTGGCCTTTTTTAAATTGGGTTTCCTGAAGGAGTAAGATATCTCCTCCCATCCTTTGGAGGTTATTTAGTGCTATAGATCTCTTCCCTTGGTTGTTTAAGCCTTTGACATTGATAATTTCTGTGCTGTGTATACTATTTCGACGTGCAAGTCGTGCCATGTTGGAGGAGAAGGTAATATAAGAGAGTGGGAGAAGAGGTAGAAGAATTTGGGTTTAGCTATCTTGTTGGAGGTGCTGAGGAGTTTAGGAAATTATATCGTTCTCAACAGTTATGGGACAGTCTATGCCAAAATAAACTTTCATGATTCAGATAGAGCATGTAATTTTAAATAATTTTCCAATTTACTTTTATCACCAATTTTGCTTTGTTCTCTTGGTATTCTTAGTTGAAAGCTTAACCTGGGAGGTTTATATGCTAATTTCTTAGACCTTGAAGCCCACCTCTTTCAGATTGCATTTTAACAGTTTTTCACCACTAGAGGTTGTTAGTTCACGTATTTCATATAGATAACACAAGACGTTATCTGGGAGCAGGCACTGATTGGCTAGACTGCAAGTCTGTCAAAAGAACTGAAAAAGGGGCAGTTTTCAGAGGCTTAGATACAAGATAATCACAGAGGTTAAAAGTATATTATTATAACTGTGTTGGTTATGCAAAACTGAGAAATGGGTAAGAAAGGGATTATCTATCTTTTAAAACAATAAAAATTCTGGTGTAGACTGTCCCTTTAAGTAAAAACTAAGCAATGACATGCTATTCAACAAACAACAAAACAGTAAAGATATATTCTTCAATTACAAAGTAAAACAATAGAACAGTTAAAACAGTACATTTGCTTTTTTGAACATATTGATGTTGAACAGCGATAGGTATATATGATGGGCTGTGGTATACGATGCGTGTTGATTGAGTGCTATTGAGAAGTTAATTTAAGGTGATGTTAAGGAGAGGAAGCAGTGATTACACTTGTGTAAGTGAATCTGTGTATTTGCTGCTATGAGGTTGGTGTTCAGTTTTGTGTCGGTCATCTTGGTGAGGGGTTGTGAGGCCAGCGGACCTGGTTAAGTGTTGGTGTCTTTGGGGTGATGTCCTCTAGATGAACTGGAGGTTTTGTAGGTATGGTGGGTGTGTGAGTGTACTGTTTAATACAGATATAGATACTTTTATAATTAACATTTGTCAACTTATCTGTTGTTTCTTGGATTGACTACATTGGAGAATTCAAAGTCCTGAGATGTTCAGCCTGTTCCCTAAGGCCGAAGATTGGGGCGAGTGCTTTTCAACTAGCTGAGGGGGTTACAGAGATTCTCATGTTGGTGAATCAGGCTGGGGAGTTGACACTGTGGCGGGGCCGTCTTGAAGATGGAGTAAGGAGGAAGGAAGTTTGATGTTGAGGCCCAGGTTTTTGTTGAAGTCTGGTAGGTCTGATAAGCTGCGGAAAGTTGTGGTGATCTTATCTTTGGTTGCGACAATGCAAGTTGGAAAGACCCACCTGTATTGGATGGTGTCGTCTCTGAGCACAGTGATTATACATTTTAGGCCTCTTCACTTCTGCAGGGTGGTAGAGCATAGGTCCGAGAATACTTGGATTTCTATGCCAGCGTGGAAAAGAGGATGTTTAGCTCTAAGGCCTCTTAGGATTTCTTTGTCCCTGAATGATAAGAGCTTTACTATAACATCCCTTGGGGGAGCTTTGTTGCTGGGTTTGGGACGAAGGGCTCTGTGGGCTGTCTCGATTGTAATCTCTGGTGATGTTGGGGTACCTTTTGTGGTGCGAAAGAAGTCCTGTAAGTATCCCTGGAGAGCAGTTGGGTTAATAGATTTGGGGATTCCATGGATTCTGAGGTTGTTTCTCCTGCTTCTGTTCTCTAAGTCTTCTATTCGATCCATTAGATTTTGGATCATATCTGTGTGTATATGCATGGTTTCCAAGTGTTGTTACATATCTGTTTGCATTGTTTTCTGCTTGTCTTCTAGAAGTGTGACTCTTTGTTAAACTGCATTGATGTCTTTCCTCATTTCCCCAAAGAGGTTTTTAACCTCTTGCATTACCTCTCTTATGTCTTCTTTTGAAGATAGGTGCTTGATGTCATCTTTCGTATTGTAGTCAGTGGGGTTAGATTCTAAGTTGTGAATCTGATCTTCCACAGTTTGTCGAATATTTGGTTGATTTTCCCTTGGGGGTGTGAGAGAAGGGTCCGCAGGTTTGAGGTAGTTAGTCATCATTGACAGTATTTGTTCTTTGGGTGCTTTAGAAGCTTTTTTATTTGGCATTACCAGTTGTTTATACAGAGGTGATTTTGTTGTTCTTGAAATGTCAGGTGACACTGAAGCCTAGTTTGTGGTTAGGGCACACGTTTATTTAATTGTAGTAACCGTTACTTCTTCTAGTGGCTGAGGCATGGAAACTAGTGGGCTACGGGTTACTGGGTTGTACCCTTTGTCGCCGGGGGGGGGGGGGGGGGCTAGGTTGGTTGGATCAATAAGGTGATGGGATTTCTTTACTATGTAAGTGGGTCTGTTTTTGTATTGAATGCTGCTTGTCTGTGGTAGCAGGCTAAGTAGCTTTTCTATATGTTGATCTGCCGGAACATCTATGTTATTGTTTGAGGCAAGTATTAAATGTTTTGCAGCTTGTAGAAGGAATTATGGCCTCAGGTTGCTATGTGCAAGGGATTAGGTTGATAAGGACCATCTTGGAAGAGGGGTTAAGTATAAACAAAACACCTTCAAAAAAGAAAAGTGAAATAGGTGCGCTGGTGAAAAAATTAAATATATGCTTGCAAATTAAATAAAAATTTGTGCAATTACTCAATCAAATCAAATCATAAAAACAATTGCTTAAAACAAAATACAATCAAACATTTGGTGTGCAAAATAAAAAATATAAAATATCAGAAAAGTACTTAAAGTCCTGAAAAACAGTCAGGGAATAATGATCAGTGTTCCCTAGAAAGTGTTTTGTAAACACCAAGCTCCAGGGGTCTGGAACACAGGTAGGCAACTCTTCTCAGGTGAATGGCCGTTCACTTTAAAAAGATCCTAGAAGACAAATCAACAGAAGGCGCCCATAGCGTAGTATAGACTAACAAGATGAAAGCAACAAACAATGGATATAAATTCACTCACATTTGTTGAAGCACTGCCAAGAGCTATATGTGCAGGCCAGATATTCAGGAGTAATCTGGCTAACTTGCCTCTCGTATCAGGAACTGGAAGATAAGTCTCCTTCCCAAAGGCGAAATTATAAAAACTGGATCCCAGGTCTGGTATAATGTCGGTTAATTTTACTGCATCAGTCCCAAATCCAATAAAATGTGCAAAGGATGTTTAGATATAAAAACGTATTTAATATATCAAAGTATATCAACGGCGACGCGTTTAACAGTATCACACTGTTTCATCAGGCTGATATTACAATAACATTTATGCAAGTCTTTTAAACACATAAGGATCTAATAAAATAAACATAAAAATCGTCGTCCCCCCATTAAAATTTGTGCCATACATGTGCTTAAGTAAAAACACTCTGTGGCGAAAAAGCCACAAACTATGATGTAACATTTCTTTCGATAGTTGTGTATGTATACAAAGTAATACATCTCATCAAAAGTTACATTTATAAAACATCGTAAATACTATGTTGCTAAAAGTGTTTGAGTTTCCAACCTGATGTTCGCAAAGTTTCATTGGTTGCTGGTATGCACACATAAGCCTCTGTTAGCCAATCACACACCATCAGACCAAAATTATGTCACTTTTAATTGGTCGGTAAGTGGGCTCGGCAAGTACGTGTGCAGGCCAGAAAATAAACAAAAAACAGCTGATATGCATGATCATAGCGTGAAATGGTCTATATGAGGTGAGCAAGTGAACAAACCCAATGACTTGTATGACGTGGTAGCTTAATTTGGCCAAGATAAACATTTAATAATCAGTTTGCGGCTATTTTTTATGTGATATACAAAGTTGTTAAACTCAGGATCTATATTGTCTGTTAATTTATACAAATCGTCAAATTCATTCTAAAAAGAATGTCAGTATATAATACAAAATAATATTAGTAGCTGATACAGCCGTAAGCAGAAAAAAATGCATATAGAAACATTATTATTATAATTATTATTATAGGTTATTTGTAGAGCGCCAACAGATTCTGCAGCACTGCATATGTAGCTAGTAGTGATGATTTAAACAGGGCACTGACAAGTTTATGTCCTATACCACAAAAGTGAGTTATTCATTACAAAATCATGTGACCAGTGATTCTACATACATAATATACTTGTTAACTTGCCAACTTTGTGGAAATTAATATGTTGGCTGCACGTGTAGAAAAATAAGAGACAGGTGGAACGAACACTTTCGTAATATGAAAAATAACTTCAAATTTCATAAATTCCATAGCGTTCCTAGACATTGTAACTTGGTACACAGTGGAGACACAAACATTTTTAATATAACCCCTATTGGATATATACCAGCATCCCACTCATACAATAGATTCAATAGACTTAGGCAGAGAGAAACCTTTTGGATCTTTAGATTAGATACCACTTTTCCTAAAGGTCTCAATATGAATGTGGATTTGGCAGCGTTCCAATGATTAAATAGATATATAAATCCAGATACATATAATCTGGACTTACATTAGTATAAATTACATTAATTCATTCTTATCACTGACACTTTTTTGTCATTTTCCGTTATTGCATTATTCATTATTACACTATTTATGCATTTATATAGAGGTATACCATGACTTTTATCAGATTTAGCCAATATATGACCTTTACCATTGGATATATAACATCAGGGGTATACCAAACTCAAATAACAAAGGATATATTATCCATAGCTCAAATAAATTTCTATATCCAGACATGCAAATGAATAACACTTTATCGATATTTTATAAATAAACTATTTACGAAATGCACTTATGAATCTATACACGTTATAGTTAAGATTATTAGTATTTATTAGAAAATGTATTTATATTCACTACACAATATTTTTTTTTTTACAAAATCATCACTACTAGCTTCATATGTTTCTATGTGCAGTTTTTTCTGCTCACGGCTGTATCAGCTACTAATCTTATTTTGTATTATTTGTAAAAAAAATAACGGGTTATATAGATCCTGAGTTTAACAACTCTGTATATCACTTATAAAAAATAACCGCACACTGATTAAGTGTTTATCTTTTGATTGGCCAAATTAAGCTACCACGTCATACGAGTCATTGGGTTTGTTCACTTGCTCACCTTATATAGACCATTTCACGCTATGATCATGCATATCAGCTATTTTTTGTTTATTTTCTGGCCTGCACATGTACTTGCCGAGCCCACTTACCGACCAATTAAAAGTGACATAATTTTGGTCTGATGGTGTGTGATTGGCTAACAGAGGCTTATGTGTGCATACCAGCAACCAATGAAAGTTTGCGAACATCGGGTTGGACACTCAAACACTTTTAGCAACATAGTATTTACAATGTTTTATAAATGTAACTTTTGAGGAGATGTATATCGAAATAAATGTTACATCATAGTTTGTGGCTTTTTTCGACACAGAGTGTTTTTACTTAAGCGCATGTATGGTGCAAATTTTAATGAGGGGGAGACGAGTTATGTTAATTTTATTGGATCCTTATGGGTATAAAAGGCTTGCACAAATGTTGTTGTAATATCAGCCTGATACTGTGAAATGTGTCGCTGTTGATTTATTTTGATATATTAAATACGTTTTTATATCTAAACATCCTTTGCATATTTTATTGGATTTGGGACTGATGCAGTAAAATTAACCGACATTATACCAGACCTGGGATCCAGTTTTTATTGTTTGCCTTTGGGAATGAGACTTATCTTCCAGTTCCTGATACAAGAGGTGAGTTAGCCAGACTACTCCTGAATATCTGGCCTGCACATATAGCACTTGGCAGTGCTTCAACAAATGTAAGTGAATTTCTATCCATTGTTTGTTGCTTTCATCGCGTTAGACTATACTACGCTATGGGCACCTTCTGTTGATTTGTCTTCTATGGTCCTTAAGTAATTCTGTTCAGAAGATGGCAGCCACAGAGAGTTATTATCAATTTTCTGTAGTGTGAGGGGCGATCGTGATAGTAAGGGAGAGGGTCCCTTAGTCTGGGCTCTACAAATTTTTGATGTTCTGAATAAGGGTCTTGTTATAGGTATTTAGTGGTCACTAGTCCCCTTTTTCTGTTCTATGCAGATTTAGGCTTATTTGTTGTGCTCTTTATTGGAGCTTGTCTCACGGCTGTGAAGGCCCGCGTCTGAATATATGGTGAGCAGGTACCTTTGTGTGCTATGATCAACAGCAAAAGCTGATCTGCAAGGTGCTTCCTGACCTAGCTTGTGTGTGTCAAGCATGTGTTCACTTCACTATTGTAACGGCTGAGCGTGTCTCGTGGTTATGGAGGAATGCACCTAAAATTAATGGTGTGCATGTACCGCGATCTACAGTGCTAGCTAATTTGCAAGGTGCTCCCTGTTCTGAATTGTGTGAATCCGACATGTGTGCTCTTTGTCGTTATCACCGCTGAACTGAGGGCTGTGTCCTTATGTGGATATTGTTACTGACACACCGGCGTGGTTATCCGGTCCCAGGTGTGATCCGAGTAGGCCCTTCCTCAGCTTTCCGAGTCGCGAGGTAGATCATCTCCTTTGCGCTTAATAGAGCGTTGGTTTCATGCATTGTTGATGCCAGGAATCCTCCTGTCGATGTTACAGCACTTTTGGGCTAGTTTTAGATAGGTATGATGCCCAGTATGGACAGCAAATGTACTTAGGGCGTAGGAGCTACTCACTTAAGCGGCCATATTACTGTGCGGCCAGGCTCAGCCCTGCTATTAAAATAATTTTAATAGATAAAATGTGTATGCAAAATTAAAAGCTCAAAATATCTAAACATTATGTCCAAATTTATAATAAAGCACAAGTCTTCAACACTGGTAAAAACCATGAAGTAGTTGCGGTTGTGGAGTATATGTAAAAAATAAACAGATAAAATGAACCCCACATGTGCAGACAACACAACATAAGTGCCCTGGCCCCCCAAGTTATGCACTTACTGGGAGACTTCAATACGCTGCATTTGTATCCCCTGCAGACATGTCTTCATGTCAACCTCTTTGGTCTTGCTACAATCCTGTAAGTACAAGTGGTACATCCAATGGTAAGAATCGGTGACTTGACCTGCAACCTCCTTGCATCTTCAGAGGAAGTATAAAAATAACGTAAAGCAACTTGAATGAGCCATTCAAATCAACGTGTTTCGTCCATGCCCACTGTCCTTTTTCAATTTGATTGATAATATATAATCTCTTTGCTTGGATAGGCTTAAATAAGGGTTGGCTTGGTGATTAATGCCTACTAAATTAAAGCCTAAATTGCCACCTCCCAATGCAAACTATAACTACACTAACGCCTAACCAACCTCTAAACTTTACAATAAAATAAAAAAAATCTGTTACAAAAAATAATGTATCCAAAAATGAAAAAAACACCATTATACCTAACACTAATCTACATGCCCCATAAAACAAAGCTACCCAAAACAAAAAAAAACACTTTAACCCTAATATTAAAATAAATTACAATAGCCATTAAAAGGGCATGTTGTAGGACATTGCCCTAAAGATAATTCAGTTCTTTTACAAAAAAAATTTTAACCCACCCCCTCTACAATACAAGCAACCCCCCACCCCTCAGTATAATAAAACCTATCCTAAAAAAAACCTGTCCTAAAAAATAAAATTTAAAATCATAAGACTATTCTTCAAAATAAAAACCCACCCCAAAAAAGACCTAGCTAACCCCAAAGGTTGTACTCATCGATCGAAATCTGGCTCCCCTTGATCCAACGTTGGGCCCTCTTCATCCTGGCACCAGGGGCCCATCTTCACGGTGGAGGTGGACTTTGCCTGTCTCTTTCACTGCCTCTGCTTTGCAATCTACTTCCATGCCAGGGCCCCCTTCATCCTGGCGCCGGGCCCATCTTTGCAGCAATGGAGAAGGACTTCGGTGTACTTTTCTAGGGCCCCCTCCATCCTGGCTCTTGGTGCCCATCTAAGCGGCAGTGGAGGAGGGCTTCAGCGGACTCTTCTGGTGCCTCCGTTCTGCAATTTTCTTCCATGCCAGGGCCCTCTTTATCCTGCTTCTTGGTGCTGGGGGCCTTATGCAGCTTCTTATCTTCACCTCTTGTCCTAGAGCACTGGTGTTCATCCAGTTGCCACTGCACACTGAATTTCCAGAAGCATGGAACCCCTTTATATAGGGGTACCTCTTCATCCCTATTGGATGTTTTTAAATGAGCCAATCCCTATTGGCTGATTTTAATCAGCCAATAGCATGAAAGTAGCGCTTTTAAATTCTAATCATCCAATAGAAAATTATAATTAGAATTTAAAATAAAATACTTTCGCCGACCAATGGCATGTATGGTAAATGCCTCTCAGCGATGCTGGGAGCTTGTAATATTTCGACAGGCTCCCTCAATATAGCGGAGGATCCCTTGGAATATTTCACTGCCTCATAGCACTTTCAACCATTGGGGACCAGGAGAGGTGGTCATGACAGGGATCTATAATTAGGATTTCAAAAAAGGGGGGAGTTCCAAACAAACACAGTCCAGCTATCTGCCTCTTTCCGTAGGCCGCTTATATCACATACTAGTATAATAATAATAGTATCCCCACTGTTGTCCACTGTAGTAAGTAAACACTTGTATTTGTGGTATTCAATTATAGTTGTGTCACTTATGGGCAAAACACGCTAATCCCCTGAGCATACACACTTGTACAGACAATCACTCTTCAAAAACAGATCCTCAATCTGGATCATCAAGGTAAAGTATTACCATTGTCCTGGTGTGTGTCCCTGGTTATCACCTCTGTACTGCAATCCTGGAGCCGTTTGCTGTGCTGCCTGGAACAACCATTGCCTTCGAATCCTCATTTGTCCACACTCGCGGATGAGCGCATTTCCTGGTCATGTGACTTCAATGATTTCACTCAGTTTACAGTTTCCTCCAGTGTAGTGGATTGTCTAGGTGCCCCAAGCGGGATAGGCTCAAATGGGGATAACACATATCAATGGTCCTGTGATACTAGTACTCCAATGTCTCAATGGTTCACAGTGAGGAAATATACAAAACATGTTTGCTTTGTCTGATTGGGCTATGAGCAGTGGCAGTGCAGCTTCCACCTCACTGGCTCTCTGGCTCTGAGATCCACAAGAAAAACGAAGGCAGCCAGGAGGTGTAGAATAAAAATCAACTTTATTTGAACATCAATTGATGTTCAAATAAAGTTGAATTTTATTCTACACCTCCTGGCTGCCTTCATTTTTTTGTGGATCTATAATTAGGAAACATACTAGATCGTTTTGGAACAAAAGCACTTATGATAAATACTTGACTAAACACATTTTTCCAAGAGGGCTGAGAATAAGACTATTTCCAACTTATGTGTTTCATATCGATTCCTTCAAGGAGAGGTGGGAACAGGCTTGAATTAATTGTTCTGAAATTTAAGTAGTGATTCTTTTTAACTATGAAAATAAAATTATGTTGGGACTGGCTACACAGATTAATGAGTGAAATTAGAAACTTAATAAGTTTGAGTCTTTGGATACGTCTATAAAAAGGGAATTGGATACGTATAAAAGGGAATTGGAAATTACTCAAACTAAATGTGCTAAGATAAAAAGGGACTTCAAGGATTTTGAATGGGGGAGGGTGTTTAACCTGGGACGATAGACAATTGAGATGTAGACCTATTAACACCACACCCTCGACCCAGGTTAACAACTTTTAAGATAATGAATCCTCAGCAGTAGAGGAAAGTGAAACTAAAAACACCTAGCACTAATAGAGAGACACAAAGTTTTTAGAGAAAGACAAAGGATTGACTATGGACAGAGGAACAAAAAATTACAAACCAGTAAGGGAAAAGGAGGAGGAGATATTTGAGGGACAAAATAAAATGGGGATATAGGATAGACAACAAATACAGGGGAGAGAGGATTGGTCTACGTGACCAAGATGGTGAATACTCCCCATGATGGATTACAGTTAATTACTTTAACTTCTAGAATTTTGACTCCTAATCATATCAAAGTGCTATCTAGAGGACTCTCATTCTACACAACCTGACAGATTGATAAATTCAAATTAATTAAAAATTTGCATTTGTTTTGTAGAAAAATTGCCTTAAAAAAATGTAAACGGAGGCGGAGCTTGCCTGGGAAAGAAGATGGCCGCGTAGTGTGACAGCTCCGAGTTGAGGCAGACTAACTCACCCATCTAAATGCTTTCTAGTGCTGGATAAATGACTCTAAAGTAGAGAGCAACATGCACTGAATCACGGAGCAACCTTTGGAACAATCAAAACTTTACATCGATTCGTTCAAGGTGCAACACGCAGGGCCTAATCCGCAAGACTGCCACCGCCACCCTCACATAACCCTGTATGGATCCAGTGTTCACCAGAGAAACAGGTGATAGTTCACGTTGCAGGGGCTTCAGGGACGCTTTAGAGACGCAGCACAGTCGCTCCATAACCGACATGTTGGATCCCACATGGCGTGTTCCGTGCAAGTACACGAGAGCCACATAGAGGCATGAGAATCCCATATATCACTGTGCCTACAGGAGACATGCAAGTATAGTCATATGGGTTGAGAACACATACATCATAACAGTGCCTGTCATTCCTTTTATAATGGTGCTTACGAACTGACCTCCTGCTTTAGCCTTATATTTTCTACTGCTACCATTGCAAATACACTAATAAAATTAGCAAAAAAGCTTCATGATCAGTGTCAAAAGCTGGGCAACACTTGAATACGCAAGGGAACTTTCATCCCTATCTAAAGGGCTATCTCTGCTAATACTTAACATATAATTGCCAGCCATATCTGTTATTACACATTACGGAGATTTCCAGTCAGGGATCACTTCCTCCTTTTCCTCTTTATAGGTCCTGACCACCCACGTATAATATAGACATATTATTACTGCATTGCTGGCTAGTCTTGATCGAGAGATCTCAGTCTCCCTAAAATGGTGGCAAAAAATCAGCTAAGACAGACAAGGCCTTGAAAACTCAACTATCCACCCCTGTCTCAGTTACCTTATTCTTCCAACCCCAGGATAATACACAGGGGGATACCATGGAGCCCCGAGCGCAGACTGGTACAGACACTAATCCTTCCAAAATAGCGCTCACTGTGGATTATGCCAAACAACTAAAAGCAGACATTGCAAACTTGCCAAATAAAGCTGACTTTGACTCCCTGAAAGTTCTTATCAAGAAGGAGATAACTTCCCTACGTAAAGAAATTAATGAAATTGGACAAAGGATGGGAGACGGGAAGACACGCAAGACACTATAATGGAAATTATAAGCAACATTAACACAGGTGCATCTATGCAAGACTCCAAAATCGACTCCCTCCAAGACAAAGTGGATGATCTTGAAAATAGGAGCCGAAGGAACAACCTTCGGATACGGGGGATCCCAGAAACTGTTCACACACCTGACTTGCAAGAATATCTGCAAGGCTTGTTCAAATTCATTAAAGCTGATCCTCAGGCACAACCTATAGAATTGGAGAGAGCCCTCAGAGCGACGTTACCCAACTCACCACATTGTGATGTTATCATACGCTTCCTAAAGTATAAAGAAAAAGAATTATGGTTCAAGGTTCGTCAACTGCCCCACATCCAGTACTTGGATCATACTTTACAACTTTTCATGGACTTATGCCCAACAACGATACAGAAAAGGTGAGATTTGAGATTTCTTACTAGAACCCTGCAAGAAAAACATATTAAATATAGGTGGGGCTTTCCCTTCAGCTTAATTGTAACCAAGGATGGCCATACACATATCTACAAGGGTCAACAGGACTTGGACTCTTTTACGAAGGGCTTTGGCCTATCTGTGGAAGAAAAACAAGCAGGATCTCCAGCGGGTCACTCCAAATCCCTTCATGAGGAACAGCAGAAAAATAAGGATCTCTCTCTCAACTGGCACAAAGTCCCCTACAAAAAAAGCAAAGACAGGACACCTCCTTCTCCTATACCGAATTCGGACGACGGACCCACCTGAACTTTCTATCTTTGGAAGTGGTTATATAATAACTTTTTGCATAACCTGTCGTTCAGTGTACTTTGCACGGGTCAACTGAGTGACACTAGAACTTTTAACCAAGAGCAAGCCACAGAAGCTAGGTTACTGTATGTTTATCATTTCCATGATCAGATTCCCTGATGATTAGCAGTTAATTTACAGGTTATATAGGTTTGTAGCCATCTATCTCTGCTCCTGTACATGTTTAATTCTAAGTTTTGTCGTAACAACCTTTACCAAGGACTGTAGTCTTAAACGCAAGGCCTGTGGAGATGGACTTACGCTTTGCTCAAAATTATCCACAGCAGAGTAATTAGTCAAAATATTTGTAAGTCTCTACACAAATGCCCCCCTTGCCTATGTGATTATCCCCTAGTTCCCAGTTATATATAGTTAGACTATTATTAAATGCCTTAATAGTGCGGTATCATAGCATTAGGGCACCCAATATCAGAATCACTTCAAAAGGTTAAAGGGACAGTCTAGTCAAAATTAAACTTTCATTATTCAGATAGGACTTGTAATTTTAATAAATTTTCCAATTTACTTTTATCATCAAATTTACTTTTTTTCTCTTGGTATTCTTAGTTGAAACTAAACCTAGGCAGACTCTTATGCTAATGTCTAAGCCCTTGAAGGCTGCCTCTAATCTTATGCTTTTTAAATTCCTTTTCAACACAAAGAGATTGAAAATACATGTGGGCCATATAGATAACACTGTGTTCAGGCACAGGGAGTTATTTAAGATTTAGCACATTACAATGCTAAATGCAAGACAAAAGATAATAAAACAGTCACAGTCATGTGATCAGGGGGCTAGAAGAAGGTTCTTAGATACAAGGTAATCACAGAGGTAAAAAGTATATTAATATAACTGTGTTGGTTGTGCAAAACTGGGGAATGGGTAATAAAGGGATTATCATCTTTTAAAACAATAACAATTCTATTGTAGACTGTCCCTTTAAGTTTATGGTTACCCCTTCTTCCTGTTTAACATTTCATGCCTAAGGTACCAGTTTTATACCAGGTAGAGTTTATACCTTTCCAGTTTCTCAGTTTTATCTGTTTCAAGGTATATGCAGTGGCTTAATCAGCCTACACCACGATACTGGGACACTATTATGCTCTGTTCTACTTATTTGAATCTTCAGTATAACAGGGTGGGGAGTCTTTCTCTGCCCAACAGTCCTCCCACCTGATTGGAGATTCTGTCTTATCGATTGTCATACCTGTTATGGTTTTTATGTTTTATTGTTTTTTTCTATTTTTATTTGTTTGCATTCGGGTAGATTACGAGTTTTGCGTTAATAGGGGTGCGGTGCAAACGTGCAGTTTATTCTCACCGCTCACTTACCTGCAGCGCTGGTATTACGGGTTTTTACAAACCCGGCGTTAACAGGCAAGAAGTGAGCGTAGAGCAAAATTGCACTCCACATTATTATTATTATACTTTATTTATTAAGCGCCAACATATTCCGCAGTGCTGTCCATGGATACAATTCATTTAAATAAAACAATACAAGACTTGTGAGATACAGGACAAAATTTACAAACACATACAGGAGGGATTGAGGGCCCTATTCCCGTGGGAACTTACAATCTAGAAGGGTAGGAGGTTGAGAAACAGGAGGTGAGGACTGCAAGATTGAGAAAGATGTTAATACAGAGTTAGATGAGGAAAATGTTAGGTAAGTGAAATTAATTTATTATTGAGTTGGGGGGGGGGGCGGAGCCAGCTACAGAAGAGACAAAACACACAATTCATGGGCTCCTGAAAAACTAATAGATTTAGGGGCTTAAACAATACATTTTAGCAAAGTTTCTGATCTATATCATAATCTGGGTAGAGCAACTTTTACAAAGACATATCTGATGAGACTTTAAACGCTTACAGCGACATTTATCCGGACCTCAGCCGATTACAACGACCATGAGGTTACAGTGATTGTTGGCCTTACAGACGCTCTTGATATATGTGGAATTCTCTACTACAAGACCAAATATGGAGGATTTCTGTGTGCAGGTACAAGCACTGCTTGATAACTTTGCAGAGAAGATGCAATACAGCCTCGATAACCTAACACTTTCTAGCAGAACTGAATCTACAAAGTAAGTCAATACAATGTGGGTAATGGCGGATGGCAAGGACCCTGTCAGGAACTATGTGTTTATTATGTTCCTGCACTTCTCATTTAAGTTCCTGATCATGTAACTATCCTCTCCTATTTAAGGATCATTCACCCTATTAATCTTGCTTGGTAATTTGAAAGGATAACTTCTGTGTCTGTTCTTCAGCTTTACAAAGATCAGTTATTGCCTTTGGAAATTGTATCAGCAAGATTCAGCATAAAACATATGGAAGAACATCATCCCTTTCTGTCATGATATATGTGCTTCACTTTTATGCGCTACATAACGAGGTGTTTGTCTTACTTTTCAGTTACGGCTCAGACACGCAGTCTCTATCCCTGCTACTCGGCGTGTGACGTCACACCCGCCCGACATTTCTCTGAGCTACAACCACAGCGATCTCTCTCCTGTGTTCACCTCACCCAGCCGCTTGTGTTTAAAGGTTGAATTGGACATCTCAGCTACTGTAAACATCCAGCTTCAGCAACCTCTCATCTGGAACAAGTCTTCAAAGTATGACGGTATTCCTTACTTAACATTTAGATGTAATTACTGCTGCTACAAAGTTGCTACAAATTGAATACAATTAAATACCGGTTATTACGATACTAAACAGTACAGCAACGCAATATGAGGCTATGCTATCTTCATGTACGATATTTTCCTGCATATCATAAGTCTGTATGAAATTAACATCTAGCTTTTACCTATTATAGCTTAGCATATACTATAATACATAAGATTCATTGAGATTAGTATTTTGCAAAACTTGTCACACTGAGTTTTTCAATCCAAAAGCCTTATCCATATATAATTACATATTACTAGTTTTCCGCTAGCAATCTTTAGCTATTTTCATAATTAATCTATTCTCTTATTTTCCTATATCTCTTTTAATGACCCCATCATAGGTCACCCTCTGTCAATGAGCAAACTATGGGTTTTTATTCTATCTAATTACCCTAGGTGTGGTGTGAGACTGAGTGGAGAGATCAAATAGGAATATTGCATATAAATATATATAGGGTATCTTTATATATAACCTTACAGACCCTATAGTGAGCATGGACATTGTTAACATGGCAGATTCCATGCTGAAGTTCACAGAGGAGGGTGAGAGTCCTTCTGTGATATTACAGTTTGATATTCCTCATGTAAATCCCCAACATTGGGAGAGAGCATTTGCAGCATTTCAGCCTGAGCACAGAGCGGAGACCGTCATACTAAATTTATTTATACCCGCTCAATCTCCTGCTGTCCCATATTCGGATCCTACAACAGCTTTAAAATTACTCTAAGCCGAGCGACCAAATAGATCTCTGTACCACTAAACCATCAACCACTTGGACCCCCCAGATCATCACGCCGGCACCGGGAAATAGAAAGTGGACACTCATTGCAGTTGCAACCTCAGCCTTGCTTGCCTTCCGCTCCAGATCCAGCCTTCTGAGAGATACTAGTCTGTGACCATTTATGTGGTGTCAGGGTACAGGTAAATGACATTTATATATATATATATATATATATATATATAGGTATCCAAAACACCAGAACTCGCCCACAGAGGAAAACTGCCTGGGTGCAAATTTGTAGAAGATATGCAGCCAAAAGAAAATGCACTCTCAGGACTTTCATAGACAAGTTACTTTTATTTCTGTAACGTTTTCGGAGGTCTTGCCTCCTTCATCAGCATCTGATGAAGGAGGCAAGACCTCCGAAAACGTTACAGAAATAAAAGTAACTTGTTTATGAAAGTCCTGAGAGTGCATTTTCTTTTGGCTGTATATATATATATATATATATATATATATATATATATATATATATATATATATATATATATATATATATATATATATATATATATATATATATATATATGTGTACTAACATAGATATATGTAAATAGGGCAGGGGAATGTGTTTATGTATGAAACCATATTTTTATCAGGTATTACTGAAATAGGGTTGAAATTCTGATTCAGGATTTGATTCACAAAACCCCCACAAATTGAATAAACATTTCAGGACTAAATTGCAGTCAGGATGTCGCCAGAGACTTTGACACTAAAGCATTTGCTCTTTAGTTGGAAGTGCAAATTTCATAACACTCTTTACCCCATGCAGTGAATGAGGACGAAATGTCTGGAATCTCTCTTTCAGGCCTGATGAGACTCGTGGGGAAGAGCAGTGGGGGTTAAAGAAATGGCTTTTAACAGCTGCTTGTTAAGTGACCCATACTATGTAACTGCTGACACTTGAATATACATAATGTAGACATGATGTCTGGGTTAGAATAACACACAGTGAAAGCACATGGCTTACATTGTAATTTCAAATCTCACTGTTCCAAATAACTGTATTTAGATTTCAAGTAAAATATACTTCTAGGAAAATATATGTTTTAATGGATATGAAACTGTCTATTTATGTGATATTAAATATTAACACATGAATATATATATGTGGGAGATGAATTAAAATGTTGGAATAAATTAAAAAGCAATTGCAATAAACCCATTGTTAAAAGACAGCAGAGAAATTAATACATGTGTGTGTGTGTGTATATATATATAGATATATATATATATATATATATATATATATATATATATACATATATATATATATACATACATACATACATACATACACACATGTACATATATTCAGACAACATATTATATTAAATAAATAATTGCTATATTGAATAATAACTACATTAACAATATTGCAAATAGACATATGAATGCTTGAATCATTTCTAACAATTATTTCCCTTTCTATTGCAGGCATCAATTCATATATGCAGAAATTGTAAAATGTGAAGCATGCTGTATTTACATGAATACAATGTCAGGATTTAAATATTATCAATCTTGAATAGTTAGCAGTATAAATTGCTTTAATATAATATAATGGTGTTTGGTATAGAATTGATCAGAAAATTTATAAGATACTACCCTATCTAAAATTAATATTATTATTTGATTTATGCAGGAAGTTATGGTCTGATAAATAACCACTTCATAGAAATATTGTAAAATGTGTAGAAATGGCTAGGTGAAACTGTTTTGTGTTTGTCACGCTGCCACCCGAGGGCCAGAACCCAGTATAACAGTTAAAAGATTTAACTGTTTAAAGGATGCGTTTCCATAACAACAATATATACTAAACCAATTATCCAATGACAAGGGACAAGCAAAAAGGGCGTGAACGAAACAGGTCCTCAATGATTATATAACAGGAGTAGTCAATGCAGAAAGGGAAAGTTGTTCTGTAGAATAGTGATCTGATTTTGGCTGCCATCCTTGGGAACATTTCACTGAGCAAGAAGCTGGAAACTTTACCTTGATGTATGCAATAACTTTCCTTCAAATGAGATGACCTAAAGACCGCTACAAATTGGTTCAAATTGGTGATGTATAATTGTTCTAAAAAAATTTTAAAACTTGAAACAAGGGTTGTTGGTGAGAACATAGTCAATTGTATTTAATAGATTTAGAGAACAGTCTGTATTTTTGCTTATATTCATAGCCCTGTGTAGGATCAAGTTTATCTTTTGTATGCTAAGAATTAATTTAAAGCAATCGTTCACAGTAAGAATATATGTATTTTTAGTATCCTAATTAGAATTGTATTAGAATAAATTGCAGTTAAATAGCTGAGTACATATATTGATCTTGTTCATATAAACACTGTTAGAATTATACCAATCTGAATTTTTAGTGGTTTATACTTTAGTCTCACTGTGTTAATTGAATGAAAGGCTATTGTAAATCGGGCTAGTTTTAAAGGTAAACTGTTATAAGCTTTATAAGAAGTATAGCATATCTTAATAGTTGTTTTTAACGTGTATAATATTGTTTCATATCCTGGTATTACAAATATATTCCAATATGCTCATAGATATTAACTAATAAAAAGAATTCAGATATTTAGATTAATTTAATGGTTTCTAGTAGATGCATATTGATTGAGGGTTGATATTTTTAAAGGATAAATTTTAAATACATTGTATTATAACCCTGCCATAGGCTGATATATTATTTGGAGAGCACTACTGAATATTCTTATAAATATACT
Organism: Bombina bombina; assembly: GCF_027579735.1. NCBI lineage: Eukaryota > Metazoa > Chordata > Amphibia > Anura > Bombinatoridae > Bombina > Bombina bombina. The sequence goes on along the minus strand of NC_069503.1, from coordinate 752,000,349 downwards.
GACAGTGGAGTCATGCTTTATTACTATTGCAGGTTCGTACTTATCAGCTGGTCCTAATGCATGGCTGGAGCCGATCTGGAATCGGTTAAATAAAAGATATACACTTTTTTCTATTCCCGTGATAGATCCATCCTTTCACATATGAAAGTTCCAATGAGCGACTCAAGACAAATATCACTTTAATTGAAGGCACCATGCTGGATTACTTTAATTGTTTTTTATATAGCAGTCTCTATTCTCACATCCTGCTGGGAAAATAGGACACAAACTAAGTCGCTGATTACATTTCATCTTCAGAGACACTAACCTATATAAGGACTACTAGCTGGACATAAAAGGTTTTTTGCACCCCAAGTTTGCTTTTTACTTTAGGAAATGTTGTTCCTTGTTCTCTGGTATTAAGGCGGAGATATGTTTGTGTGGTTATACTTATTTATATTTGATGTTCTGGGGGCACTGTGTATCTAGCAATATTTATGTTCTGATTATAAGCTGCTTTTTCACTAAGATGTTAAGATAAATATGCTCATTATACACTTAAATTTTTGTTTAAGATGTCTTTTGTAAGAACAACTTATTTCGTTACAACTATTTAAGAAAGGCAATGGGCTTTCACTTTTATATATATATATATCATAGTATATTATATGCTACGTTTAGCTACAACTACTTATAAGTTCTCTTAGACATTTCTAACCCTATTTATAACCCTATCGGTGGAGCCTAATAAGTATGACTCTCTTGTTTAGTGTGTTTGTGATTATTTATTGGGTTTCCTCAAAAGATATAAACAAGTCCTTGGTGGTGTATTCCACTTTCATAGATCAGCTTGATGCATATTAGCTTATAAATGATGGAAATCAATGTGTGTTATCTATAAAGTTGGGTATTATATGTTTTATTTCAGTATTTACCTGTTGCTGGGTGTAGGGCCCACACTCAGGGGACAGGACTTACACTTGCATTTTTACCCTGAACTAATGTATATAACAATATTCTTTACATGTTTGGAAGTATTCTTAGCTCTATATTAATTCAAGAACTAAATTCTTGTTTAATCACAGTCCCCTATATACCAGTGTCTAACCAGAAATACCATAATGACCCCACTAGTTTCATCTTTGTTAATAAGCCTTATAAGATTATTTTTGTTATGTAAACCAGCTGGCATCCTACCCCCCCCATCCCCATATAGTATTCTGTTTTTTTGTGATTTAGACCAGAAACTTATTTTGCGGTTTCCCTTGTGACTTACCGCACTTATCCGTAATATACTCATTTAAATAACTTTATATACCTAAGTTACTCGTTCAAGTTTTTAATGGTTTCTATATTTTTTCTATATATATTTTAATATTTTATTCTCACAGCATTATAGGGCCATATAAAAGATTTAATTTAAAGGAAAGAAAGCAAACAAAAAGTTCTTTAATGTTACAGCATATTTCTTTTTGGTTTCATTTGTCATTCTGTTATATAGCTGTTCAACGCTACTATGTTTATGCAACTATGTCATTTAGAACAAGAATTCATTTTTTTTTTTTTAAACCTAGTTCTTTTGTTCACCACTGTTGGTGCTTACTCCATTATACACAGCAGTCTTCAGGGAACATTTAAAGGAAGAAATATTAGGGCAAAGCCTGACAGCACGAGGTAGAGTGTTCCAGAGGGTAGGTGCTGCATGACAGAAGTACTGCATTCTAGCATGAGAGGAGGTGATAGTTGCGGATGCAAGGAGCAGGTCATTGTTGGACCTTAGTGGACGGGCTGGAGTATACTTGTGTATTAGAGAGGATAGGTAGAGGGGAGCGGTGTTGGTGAGAGTTTTGTATGTAAGGGTGAGAATTTTGAATTTGATTCTGCTGTGAATGGGGAGCCAATGAAGAGACTCACAGAGAGGTGCAGCAGATACAGATCGACGAGAAAGGTGGATCAGCTTGGCAGAGGCATTTAGGATGGATTGAAGGGGGGAGAGGCGGGAAAGAGGAAGGCCAGTGAGTAGTTTATTGTAGTAGTCAAGTCGGGAGATAACAAGGGAGTGGATTATTTGCTTTGTGCTGTCAGCGCTCAGAAAAGGGTGAATTTTGGAAATATTGCGTAGATGATTGCGGCAGGATGTAGAAAGCGATTGGATATGGGGATAGGTTTGAGTCAAGTGTGACTGCAAGGCAGCGGACTTGAGGCGATGGGGAAATGGTGATGCCGTCAACAGGGATAGAGAAGTCAGAAGTCGGCATAGAGCTTAAGGGGGGGATAAGAAGGAGCTCAGTCTTGGACATGTTAATCTTTAGGTGGTGAGAGGCCATCCAGGAAGAAATACCAGATAAGCAGTTGCTGACATGAGAGAGGACAGAGGGAGAGAGAGCAGGGGTGGAGAGGTAGATCTGGGTATCATTAGCATAGAGGTGATATTTGAAGCCATAACTGTTGATAAGTTTACCCAGCGAAGAAGTATAGATGGAGAAGAGTAGAGGACCCAGAACCGATCCTTGAGGTACTCCAACAGACAGAGGCATAGGAGAGGAGGAGTTGGCGGCAAATGACACAGAAAAAGATCTGTGAGAAAGATAGGAGTGAATCCAGGAAAGAGCAGTGTCACAGAGGCCAAAAGAGCTAAGGGTCTGTAGGAGGAGGGGGTGGTCAACTGTGTCGAAGGCAGCTGAGAGGTCAAGTAAGATGAGTATAGAGAAGTGGCCAATATTTTTTAGCAGAGAGAAGATCGTTTGTGACCTTGGTAAGGGCAGTCTCAGTTGAGTGTTTTGGGCGGAATCCGGATTGCAGTGGGTCAAGCAAGGATTTGGCGGACAGGAAGTGGGTTAGGCGATTGTAAACTAGTTTTTCAAGGAGTTTTGATGTTAGTGGAAGCAGTGATATGGGGCGGTAGCTTTCAGGAGAATTAGGGTTGAGGGAGGGTTTTTTGAGTATGGGAGTGACTTTTGCGTGTTTGAAAGAAGATGGGAATGAGCCGGTAGAGAGAGAGATAGGTTGAAGATGTGGGTAAGAGCAGGAGTGAGGGTGGAAGATAGGAAGGGTATTAGATGGGAAGGGATAGGGTCGAGTGGGCAGGTAGTGAGGCGTGAGGAAGATAGTTAGGAAGAAACTTCATTCTCAGTGGCTGGATGGAAGATACAGAGGGTGGCAGAGGGAGTAATTGGGCCTGTTGTTGGAATATTGCAGGTTGGTGTTGGGATGTTGCTTCGGATAGTACGGGTTTCGTTTAAAAAGTAGTCTGCCAGGTCTTGAGAACTAAAGACAGCTGGGGGTGGTGGAGCAGGTGGGTAGAGGAGAGAGTTAAAAGGTGGAGAAGCATCATTTAGGGTTTGAGGAAAGAGTAGATATGAGAGAAGAGAAGTAAGTTTGCTTGGCTAAGTGACACACTGCACTCCAATACCAGCTCTGCTTAAGTGAGCTGGTTGTACATGATTGTGCACGATTTCCCCATAGACATCAATGGGGAGAGCATGCTGATAAAACGTCTAACACCTGCGAAAAAGCAGCGTAAAACTCAGTAACACAGCCCCATTGATTCCTATGGGGAAACTAAAGTTATGTTTACACCTAAAACCCTAACATGAACCCTGAGTCTAAACACCCCTAATCTTACACTTATTAACCCCTAATCTGCCGCCCCCGACATCGCTGACACCTGCATTATACTTATTAACCCCTAATCTGCCGCTCCGGACATCGCCGCCACCTACATTATACTTATTAACCCCTAATCTGCTGCCCCCAACATCGCCGGCACCTACATTATATTTATTAACCCCTAATCTCCCTCCCCCAATGTCGCCGCAACCTACCTACATTTATTAACCCCTAATCTGCCGCCCCCAACGTCGCCGCCACTATATTATATTTATTAACCCCTAAATCTAAGTCTAACCCTAACACCCCTTAACTTAAATATAATTTAAATAAATCTAAATACAAATTCCTATCATTAACTAAATTATTCCTATTTAAAACTAAATACCTATAAAATAAACCCTAAGCTAGCTACAATATAACTAATAGTTATATTGTAGCTAGCTTAGGGTTTATTTTTATTTATTTTTTATTTTTCAAACAAGCTTTATTTATAAAAGAAGAAGCATTACATAAGAATAATAGAGCTTAAAAACAATATATAAAACTGCAAAGTTCCAGTCTTTTAACAATGGGTTAGACCCTTTCTCCTGAACATTGGTTAACTCTAGCTTCTTTAATGCTTGACTTTGAGCTTGCTTCAACGAGTAAAATTACCCGTTGTGTAAGTTAAATAACATCTATATGGTTTCATATTTGTTGAAATTTAACATCAGGGTTATATGAACTGTAACACTTATGAACTCAGCTTCTTTGCTACATACTGCTGAGTTTTAAATTCCTGAGGTTGACACCATTATCTCATGAGTTGCAAGTCTACCAATCCTGAGATAATGATATCTTTCAAGATTTAGCAACTCATCCACCCTGTTTCTCCACTCTCGTAAGCTTGGTATCTGAGCCTTCTTCCAGTATTTAGGAATCAGACCCTTTGCACTATTCAGCATGAGCAAGAGAAGTAGATATTTGTCCTCTCCAATTACCTTGGGGAGGCCATGATAAATCAGGTATGAGGGTTTTGGTGGAATAATTACTCCCAGTATTCTGCTCATGTCTCCCAGCACCTCCTTCCAGTAGGATATTATATGTGGGCAGCTCCACCAAACGTGAAGAAGAGTTCCCTCCTCTCCACAGCCTCTCCAGCATCCCCCACTTGTGTGTGGGTAGATTTTTTGCAGTCTATGGGGAGTAAGGTACCATCTACTAAGTAATTTATAATGGGCCTCCTGTAGCTTCATGGACACTGATGCTCTCCTAGCTCTACCAAAGATTTTAAGCCAATCCTTATGCTCTATCTCCTGTCCCAGCTCTGTCTGCTAAGCCAGTGTATAGTTCAGAAGGGTGATTCCCTCCTTTGACATGAGGATTTTATAGATCTGGGAAATAAGGTGGGTCGGGGTCTGTGACATCACACAGAGGGCTTCAAATGGCGTCCTATTCCTAGAGAGTGACGCTTTATCTTTGTGTGTATCAAAGTAGTGCTTTATCTGGAGGACTTCCGTTTGAGGGAGGAGCAAGCAAGGTGCTGCACGCCGGGCTGCTCCCGCTTCCAGCCTGGACCAACTACTCTCGTCTTCAAGCGTCCCTTGGCCGTGGGATTTACGCCGGCCTGGGCACAGGATCTTGTGATCCATGAAGTGGAAGTCTGATATAGTATCTATTTTGCTTCGTGACTGAAGCAGGTTGCTACAGTAACTTCAGGACATTCAGTGATTGTTGCGAGTAAAGGACAGCAGCAGCTGTTAAAATTGCTACAAATAACAGCTGACTATTTTCAGATAGACTCTGGATTTTACAGGGGAATGTTACACTCTGCAGCTGTTTCCTTTTCCCCCATATATGATATCTGCAAGTGGTAAAAAGATACAGTCCTGGATGCTACAGCTTAACCCCGGTACATAAGGAGGCATCAGTGGCGGGTGTGCCTACTAGACTCCCTGACCCCCTCTGTTGTGCTGGGAGCGCATAATTAACAGAGGTTAAGCCCGAGTATCCTGTCGGCTATCTGCCGTAGACTCACTGGGATCGCCTGAAGGGGACAAACCCCCTAGAGGAAGTGAACACTGAAAGACCCGGTCCCTGCAGTATAGAGCAGACTCGACACCGGGAGGAGGAAATCGTCAAAACTTACCTCCCCGCAGATCCTCACTGGCTGGCCTGTAGGCCCACATTCCAACGGAGGTGAATTGTCCGGTAGCTCCCTGGTGAGCTTCAGACCGAGGTGACAGCGGGTGAACCGGTAGCTGTTTGGCGGAGGAATACGGCCATCCCGGGGTCCTACGGGGTCCTACGGCGACAGCGTGGGGCGTGGCTCTAGTAGAAAGGTTTGCCCTGCGGAGAGCGAGTGGGGCGCTCGGATTCCTGATCTAATGGAGGTCGCCTTGGAGCGTGGCAAGTAAGCTTGAAAGCCTGAATACAGGAGGGTTAAAGGGCTGGTGATAGTGCGCTGGAGCGCTTCCGCCTGCATCTCTAAAGGTACATTTTCTAATTTCTTGCACTGGCGGTGCGCCTCGGGTAGAAAGCTGAAAATAAGCCCACCAGGTGATCCGCAATATTTTTTCACACGCCCGGAATACGGTTACATAAGATGGGTAACAATGCTACTTACTGTCTGCATGAATGAACTGTTACAGGGGGGCCACGGTAATTGTTGGATTATAAGGGACTTTCATTGAATGCCTCTTTCTGGCTGGGGTGTCTTTGTCAGCCTATAAGTGAAGCGTTGGCAGTGCACATACCTGACGTGCATATATATAGTTTCATCTGGAACATTATTATCTGGACTCATGGACATATGGCTTCTTAATTTAAACTTTAATTAGTATGTGAAGCAAATTGTCTAGTTACATTGGTATCTGGTAGTGCTTGATATCTTCTAATACTCTTTTTGAAGCCAGAACAGGCTTATTGATTGTCATTACTCTGTTCCCCTTAAATTCTGGAGTGAACTTAAACGCTCCAAGTTACTCTATACAATTTTTTTATATATTAGAATTATATTGATTATAAGTATTAACTAAGAGGAGTAAGGGTCGATATAGATAGGGAAGCTAGTATTTGTATTAGTCAGATAATATAATTGTAAGAATTTCTTGGGCGCTTTAATAATCCAAGGAGCATACTTAACTGCTCTCTAACTCTTGAACTTCTACACAGAACTTGTCCTCTACAAATTCCTGCTATTTAGGCCACCCTTCATTTCCCTTCTTTTTTTTTTTTCTTTTTTCTCACTCTTTTTACCTCACTCTTATTTTTCCTTTTTCCTTTTTTTTTGGTTTTCTCTCTCTCTCTTTTTCTCTTCTTCTCTTTCATTGCCTTTCACTACATGTAGAGCTCTTGCCAGAGCTCATCCCACATAATCACTAGCACGTGGCACTGTTTTTTTTTTTTTTTTTTTTTTTTTTTTTTTTTCACGCTGCACTTTTTTTCTGTTGCTGCTGTTCTCATTATTTCCTGAGATCTTTGTTATTTATTCTGTCCCACTCCTGTGGGGACCATATTTAGGCTCACGTAATTCACGTATTTGACACACACATTTTTGATCACAATAAACACTAGTGGCCATATAGCAGGGCTTATAGGAACTCAAGTATATGGATAAATTTATTTTATCAGCCAAGAATTCTCCCTCTAATATGCCTGTTAGACAGAAAGAGAAAAAAATGGCAAAACAGATATTAGATACATCACAATCACAAGTTGAGACGCATTTTGATATGCAGGAACTCTTATGTCAGATCACCAAGACAATTACTTCACAGATGAATGACATGAAAATGGAAATTAAGCAAGACATAAACAGTCTCACATCTGAAGTTAGACAATTTTCTACAAGACTCTTGGAGATAGAAACTAGAATCTCAGATATTGAAGACAAAATTAACATAATTGAACCTTCTAACCTTGAATATAATAAGAGATTGGACAAATTGCAGGGCAGGGTGGAAGAGCTGGAAGACCGATCTAGGCGTAACAACTTGAGAATTATTGGTCTTCCAGATGATAGTAAGTATACGGACCTGATGCATTTTGTCACGGTCACTCTTCCACTGAGCCTTGGAATTAATATCGATACACCAATCCACATAGAAAGGGTGCACAGAACAGGTGTAGCCCGTCAAGTGAGAAAAGATAATTTTCCTACCAGACCTATAATTGTCAAGTTTCTCAAATTCCAAGATAAGGTACATTTTCTTAGGCAATATAGGGAAGTCTATCCTCTCATGATAGAGCAAGCTAAAGTCCTGATTTTTCAGGACTTTTCCAGTGAGACAGTGGCAAAACGTAAAGATATGTCACCTTTTTGTTCTAAATTATTAAAAGCAGATTACAACGTCAGGATGATATACCCGGCTAAGTTAATAATAAGAATGGATGGCACGCAGGTGGTACTTAACAATACCAGTGAGGCGCAGGCTTTCTGCAAAGAGCAGGGTATACAATGAATGAAGAATTATAAATATAGTGTTAAAAATACCTCAAATCAGTATACATGGATTTCCAGGAAGTGATTAGATGCGTGGTTAGGATGGATGGATACAAGTGTGGGGGGTCAACCACCCTTTTTTTTTTTTTTTTTTTTTTTTTCTCTCTCTTCTTTCTCTCTTTTCCCCTTCTTCTCTCCCCCTGTGCCTCTCCTCTGTCCTTCCCCGACTATGGGTATTGGACCTTGGAGGTTTATCTCGTCTCTGTTAAGAGTTTAGTATGAAAGCGTTAACTCTTCTGTCATGGAATGTTGGCGGGATAACCTCGCCAAGAAAGAGAAAAGCTATTATCAAGCAATTAGGCCTATATAAACCTGACTTGGCAATGCTTCAGGAAATTCACCTAAAAAACTCAGAGATAATGAAATTAAAAATGAAATGGGTGGGAGAAGTTGTTGCTATCCCTGGGGAAGATAGGAAGAAAGGATTAGCAATTCTGATTAGTAAACATTTGGACTATGAGATTATGGGCTTAGAAGAGGACAGGGGCGGGAGATTTCAAATTTTTAAATTAAAGATTAATCACATTCCCTACATAATTTGCAATGTATATGGGCCCAATATAGTGGATGGTCAATTCTGGAATAGACTTATCGAGAAATTATTAGAATATACTGGACAAAATCTAATAATAGCTGGGGATTTAAATCTTACTCCCTCTCCTAATCTAGACAGAGCTGGAAGGAAGGATATATATAGAAGGGATAGGAAGACACGAATATTTCAAAAATTCTGTTCCCAATTAGGGGTAAGGGATATCTGGAGGGTCCAACATCCCGATACTAGGGGATACACTTGTATGTCTTCTAGTCACCAGTGTCTTTCTAGGATAGATTTATTTCTGATCTCAGAGGCCCTAATGGGATTGGAATGTAAAACCGATATTAAAGATATCCTCTTGTCAGATCATGCAATTATTTCACTTGAATTTGGCCCTAATGCGTTTAAAAAAGGAGAGAACAATAGAATATTTTTTCCCAAGCACCTAGTTTCAGATACTCAGTTCCAAAATTTTCTAAAGCATAAATGGATAGAATATCACAATTTTAATAGAGGTTATATAGATAAAACTGAAACATACTGGGAAGCTGCTAAAGCTGTACTTAGAGGACACATTAAAGCTTATTTATGTAGACTCAAAAAAAAAACTAAGCAAAAAGAAATACAACTTTCTAACACAGTCAGAAATAAGTACAACACTTATATCTCCTCTAGATCTAGGGGGAATTGGATCAAATATAGTAATGCGAAAACTCAATGGGATATTTTTTTAAAACAAAAAGCCATGCAAGAAGGTTTAAAGCAAAAAGCTCTATATAGAGGATTCACAGGAAGAGCGGCTAAATACTTAGCTAGAATCTCTAAACCGAAAGATAGCAACTTAATCGCGGCTATTAGACAGAATGGGTTTAGATATACTCAGACAGAAGAAATTAAAAAAGCTTTTCATAATTATTTTCAGGGTATTTATAAAGCAGAGTCCTGTCAGGACTCGGACGGGGAGGCGCTTTGGTCTAAACTAATTTTACCTATGATCTCACAGGAAGATCTCCAAAATCTGAATGCAGTAATCACAGAACAAGAAATAAATCTGGCTATTCAACAAGCCAGACTCAATAAGGCTCCTGGACCAGACTGTCTCCCTGTCGAGTTCTATAGAATTCTACAGGAGGAGGTGACTCCAACATTATGTAGTCTATTTAATAAATACTATAGTGCAGAAATAGGATGTTCCAAATATTTTACTGCATCTAATGTTGTGCTTATTCTTAAAAAAAAAAAGGACCCAGAATTGGTAGATTCGTATAGACCTATATCGCTTCTTAATTCCGATTACAAATTCCTCACATCAATTGTAGCTAATAGATTACAGCCTATCCTACAAAGTATCATACATGAGAATCAGGTAGGGTTTATGCAAGGAAGAAGCCCAATCAAGAATTTAAGGAAAACAATGATTATTCTCGATTACTTCTGGAATAAGTCACAGGGGACATCTAGGAAAGGGTCTGATACTGCTATAATAGCGCTGGACGCAGAGAAAGCGTTCGACTACATAAGTTGGAGTCACCTATTCATGACACTAGGGAAGTTCGGTTTCAGAGGACATTTCAGTAAGTTTATTCAGTCAATATATAGTACTCCAGTTTCTGCTATAGTTATAAATAATGTAGCTACAGCCCCATTTCCGTTACATAGAGGAACAAGGCAAGGATGCCCACTATCCCCTTTACTTTTTAATATTTCACTCGAGCCGCTGGCTATTATGCTACGGGATCAATTAGAGGGCATCAATATAGGGGAATATAAATTCATCCTTTCATTATATGCAGACGACTTACTAGTGTTTCTGAATAATTTAGAAGTTAATTTGCCGAAATTTACTGCTATTATGAAACTTTTCAGTGCTGTATCTGGTTATAAAATTAACTTCACTAAATCTGAATTACTATGGATATCAAAACCAGTTAAAAACAGAATCAGACATCCTTTTAAAGAAACTAAACACTTGAACTATTTAGGCATAGTGCTAAGTAAGAATCCATCGGAATGGTATGATTTAAATATAACAAGTTGTCTTAAGACAATACAAAACCAAGTAGAAAATTGGATTAATTTACCAATATCATTAATACCTCGTATTATGCTAATTAAAACAATAGTATTTCCCAAATTTTTGTATCTCATACAGAACATTCCTCTTAGGCTTAAAAATAAGGATGTCTCGAAATTTAATCAAATAGCATCTAAGTTCATATGGAAAGGGGCAAAACCACGAATCGCCCTGACAAGATTAATGAATGATAAATTGGCAGGAGGCTTAGCATTCCCCAATATTCAATACTATAATTGGGTTTCTCTACTTAAATATGCCATCGATTGGATCACTGAGAAACAATACTTCACTTTTTATCAGTGTGAATCAAGCATTACTGCTCCATTTAATTTGAAGGCTTTATTACATTGTCCAATTAAAAAGTTGCCCAGTAATGTAGATAATCTTTTGACATTTAGGAATGTAATTTGGGCATGGCAAAAATACTGCCTTGAAATCCAGGTGAACCCAAATGCTACGGAATTTCTACCGATTCAAGGGAATCCTGAGTTCCAACCAGGATATGACTCTCAAGTCTTCCAGAGATGGGCGGGGAAAGGGTTAAGTTATGTCAAACAGTTGCTGTTGTCAGATGGTACAATTGATTCATTTGGCTCCATTTGTTCTAAGCATGATATACAAAGCAAAGATTTTTTTGCGTATTTACAGATTCGACATTATATAGTAAACCTCCAAAAAGAATTCAAACCAGACTGGTCAATGGGTCCACTAGCAAGTGCTGTGAAAATATATCAAGCGGGTAGATTTTCCATTTCTACTTTTTATAAAATTCTGAATTCTAATAATAAAGCAACACAAATCAGGTATATACGGTTAACATGGCTAAAAATTTTTCCAGATCTAGATGTTTTGGATATACAGGGAAGCCTTCAAATAATTAATGACTCCTGGGTACCTACAGCCTGGCGCGAGTCACACTTAAAAATTTTATATAATGTATATATTACTCCTAGCAAAATATCTATCTGGTCTAAGAATGCCCAGCTTTGTTCAAGATGCAGTAAGGAGAACGCAGATATCTTGCATTGTCTATGGTCATGTCCCAAGATATCCCAATTCTGGGGTAAAATATCCTTCTGGATTAAACAGACAGTTAATCCTACATTTACCATAACTTGTAGAGATATTCTTTTTCTGGTTAGATACTCAACTAGATCTAAGGAATATAAATTACTTAACACTATATTGATATTAGCTCGAAATTTAATTTTCAGGCACTGGAAAGCGTCATGGGCGCCCAATTTCAGTGAATTTAAGAAAGCAGTCACTATGCAAATAATCTTGGAACAATATAATATCTCAATTACGAATAATGATCAGGTGCTGGCATTCATTTCCAAATGGGAGGGAGTAATCAGATCACTCCCGAATAAAACCCAAATTCAAATAATTAAGCCAATAAACAGGTCTACCCTCATTCTTCAAAACATCTTGGCAGGTCACTACCCTGGATGGTGGCTGACCGGCATGGCTGAGGCAGCGACACCGGGGGAGAGGGGGGGGGTAGGGGAGTAGAGGATCGGGTGACTCTGGTTGCTATTTCCTCTCCCTCTTTTTTTTTTTTTTTTTTTTTGTTTTGTTTTGTTTTGCTCTGCTCTGTCCTGTTCTATTTTGTTTTTGTCTTTTGTTGCTTGTCATTTATTTAATTTCTATAATTGATGCGGAGGCAGTCACCCCAGAAGGATGATTGAATGTGTTGAATTCCAGATATATTTCATTTATGTTTTATTAAAGAAGAAGATATGATAATTCGAATAATGGGTCAGGCTACTGGGAGAATTCTTGAGTTGATAGCTGAAGGGAAAATGTTTCTCTCTGTTAAGCTATGTATTATTATACTGAGTGTATAATTTTTCTCCATGGTTATTTATGTGAGTTAACTGAGATATGGCGCTGTTTTTTCCTTTTCCTGCATATATATGATCTCTGTAAGGATTTAATAGGATGTTATGAGGTAATCTATAACTAGATAGATATTTATCTTGTGTTTTCTCGAATTATCAGAAGATCTGTTATATCTATTACAAATTCTGTATGATGCTTTGTTGAATTGGTTTTTGCATGTGAAATCAATAAAAATAATATGTAAAAAAAAAAAGTAGTGCTTTATCTGTGTCATTCTAAACCATGAGGTAAAAATGTCTGGAGCCTGTTCTACTAGTTCTGCCTGCGTTTTGAGCTTGCCCTGGTGTAAAATGTTGGACATGGAGACCTCCTGGAGTGTATAGTATGTTCCTACAGCGTGTGGAGTGCTCTCGATTCCCAAATCCGGGTTCTCCCGGATGGGAGTGTTTGGCGAGTGGGGCGAGGACAGTTGTGGGCCTCCGCTAATTAATTTGTCCCATGTTGCGAACACCTCCGCCAACAGGGGGTATTGCTGTATTATGGATGGGCGATTTTTAGCTGAAACCCAGGCCTGTGCTCCCGTGTTACTACGTTTCAAAATATCGTTATCTATTTGCACCCATGCTTTATTGCATAGGTTCTGGCTCCATTCAACTAATCTCTGCAAGGATATGGCTCTTTGGTATTCCATCAATAATGGTACGCCTAGCCCCCTCTATCTCTAGGCAGGTAGGTAGTGTGCCTTTTAATTCTGGGCTTTAGCCCATTCCAGATGTAGGATTCGATAGCTGACTGCATTTGCCGGGACGTATGGTGTCGTTGGGGTGACCGGAACCGTTTGCATGATATATAACACCCTTGGAAGAATGTTCATCTTAGCCACCCCTATCCGCCCCATCCACGAGATGGTTTTATTTTTCCAGTTATTTAAGTCCTTAATGACATCATCTCTGATGCGTTTATAATTGATCTCTGCTATCTCATGGATATCAGGTGAGATTAGCATCCCCAGATATTTGATAGTGTGTTGTGCTATATTGATTGGGCATTCTATTAGGTGAGGATTGAACATTGCGGGTTGTTCTGTGATATTTAGTATCTCAGATTTCTGGGGGTTAAGGAGGAAGTTTGAGACCTCCCAGAAGGCGGAGAACTCTAGTAAGGCCTCTCTAAGTGAGCTGGGGGAATCCGACAGTGTCAATAGGATGTCATCCGCGTACATCGAGAGCTTATGCTCTATCCCAGCGATGGCGAGGCCCCTAATACGAGTATTGGCTCTGATTTTACACGCCAAGACTTCAATTGTAAGAGCGAACAGGAGCGGCGAGAGGGGGCAACCTTGCCTGGTCCCGTTCCGAATATTAAAGGCTTTTGATAACATGCCGTTAACCCTGATTTTGGCGTTTGGTGTTAAATAAAGGGACATAACCATATTTATAAAGCTGTTCCCAAACCCGAACCTCACCAGAGTGTGATTAATGAAAAGCCAATTCACCTGGTCAAATGCCTTTTCAGCGTCCGTTGTGACCAGGGCGAGTGGCTGATTATGAACTTGGGCATACGTTATCATTTGAAGAGTCTTCAGAGTATTATCTCTCACCTCTAGGGCAGGAACAAAGCCTTCCTGATCAGTAGAAACCAGGGTCGGCAGTAGCCTGTTGAGGCGGTTGGCTATGACCTTGGCCAGGATTTTCACATCCGAATTAAAGAGTGATATCGGCCGATAGTTTTCAGGTTTCTCCTGCGATTTGCTGGGCTTGGGGATAACTGTAATGTATGCCTCTAGCATGGAGCTTGGCAAGCTTGGGGAGTCTGATAGTGTATGAAATAGCTTTGTCAATATTGGGGCTAGAATGTCAACATATTTTTTATAGTATTTAAGGCCGAAGCCATCTGGCCCGGGACTTTTCCCTGTAGGGAGGTCTTTAATTGCTTTTTTAACCTCTATAAGAGAGACAGGGGAGTCCAACGCTTCTTTGTCATCCTCTGTGATTTTATGGAGCTCAGCTCCTTCGAGGTATTCTATGATTTTTCTTTCCTCCTGTTCTCGTCTTCCAAATTCTCGTCTTCGTTGTTTGCTTGTTTTATGTTATACAACGATTGATAATACTTTCTAAAAGGTATCCGCTATTGAGTTCGCGTCTGATTTAATGTTCCCTTCCTCGTCTGTCATTTGATGGACATGGGACTTTAGCTTTTTACGCGCCAGCGCCCTAGCTAGTAATTTTCCGGCCTTGTCCCCTTGCTCATAGTAGAGTTGCCTCAGTTTTAGTGCTTGCTTTTGGTATTCTTCCTGCAAGAATTTAACTAACCCCTCTCTAGCTGTGGTCAGTGTTTTCGTGAGTGTTTCTTCTGTCGGCTGCTCTTTGTGACTAAGTTCTGCCTTCTCTACCTGTGATAGCAGAGTTTGATATCCCTCCCTTCTTGCTTTTTTAAGTCTTGCCCCCCTACTGATAAGAAGCCCTCTGATGGTGCATTTATGTGCCTCCCATATAGTGGTGTCTGGTATGTGGTTATCTGCATTGAGGTTAAATAATTCAGTGATAGCCTGTTTAATTCCACACCAAATAGTGGGTCATCTATGAGAGTGTCATCCAGCTTCCACATATAGGGTGTTACTGGGACAGTGGGCCACAGGATAGAGCACCCTACTGGTGCATGGTCTGACCAGTTAATTGAGTAGATGTTACTGCTTTTTGTGATTGTAAGGCCTATTGTGTCCGTAAATAGGTAATCTATTCTAGTATATTTTCTATAAGGGTGTGAGTAGAAAGTGTCATTTTTGGCCGAAGGATGGTGTGTCCTCCACACATCTTGTATACCTAGGTCCGTCAGAGAGGTGATAATACGTTTCAGTGTCTTATGCGGAACGCTAGAGAGGCCATCAGATTTGTCCATCAATGGGACAAGAGGTGCATTGAGGCCTCCCCCTACATATAGGGTACCCACTTTCATCTCTAGAATTTTTACGGATGACCTTTGGCAAGAAGAGGTGCTGGGAGTGATTTGGGCAGTAGACGTTTGCTAAAGTGATTGGTCTATGGTGTAGTAGACCCGTGACCACAAGATATCTACCCTCCTGGTCTTTATATGTTTGAATAACCTGAAATGGTGTTTGAGCACTGAAAAGCATACCCACCCCATTCTTTTTGTTTGGCCTTGAAGCAAATATTGCAATGGGGTAGCGATGAGAGCACCACTTTGGTTCTTGGCTCACTGAGAAGTGCGTCTCTTGTATAAATACTATGCCAGAGCCCATTCTGTGCATATCCCTGACAATTATGGAGCATTTGGAAGGGCTGTTCATCCCCTTTACATTAATAGTGACAAGCTCAACTGGTAGCAGAATGTTCCGCTTCTGTCTTGGTGCCATACTGTGCGGGATGTTGTGTAGGGTATTAGGAGTCCAAGGATGTTGGGGTGAAGGGGTGAGGAAGAGGGAGGAGGGGGAGAAAAAAAAAAGGGGGGGGAGGGGGAGAGGAGAGTACAGGGTAGGAGAGAGTGTAAAGTAAAGGGAGGAGGCGTAGAGAGAGCAGGGGGGAGTAGTGGGTCAGAAAGGGATCAAGAATCTATAGGAAAGAAATTAGTAGGGGAAGTGGTATGCGTGTATGCCCTTTTATGTGCTATCTATCCAATAAAAGAAGCTTTTTATCATAGCTCATTGGTGCCGGTTCGTTTTTTTGGCATTTCACCCTGGCCAATCCATTTGAGTGCAAGGATTCTGGCTACTCTTTACCTTGTTGATTTCTCAGGGAATCCGGTGAAATTTCCCTGTACTATCCGTTTGCACCTGTTGAACCGGAACCTTCCTTCCCGGCCTTAGCTCCCGTGGGGAGCGCTGAAGAGGAGACACAGAGCAGAGCGGTGCTGCTGAGATAGCAGTGAAGAACAGCGCGGCACGCTGGGTGAGTGCACACACATCTCTGACAGAAGCGTTTACCAAAGGAATTCATCTTGTTAGTCTTCACTATGAAGACGAGAAGAAGCAATGTGTATCAAGTGACAAAAAAGAAATAAGTACTCTATTGAGTCAGACTTTAACAATTACTTCAACAAGTCAGGGGTAGTTGTCCCTGTTATTTCGCTATAAGTATAAACAAATGTACATAACTTAGTAAATTAACGTTCTCTAGTTACACAAAAATTCCTGGAGTGTAAAAAAGTGAGAGTAAATGCGGTGAAAACAAATCATAATAGCAGTCAAACACAACGTACATCGTTAAAGTTACTGAGCTGACATGTCATATCTCCTATTGCTAGCTTATTCCTTTATCTTGTATGTACTGTACCCGCCTTACTTTCAAGAAGTGCACACCCCAAGTACATGTTATAACTTCCTCACAATTTTTCTTAATATAGTTACATGTTTATCAATAGGGTGGCCTCTTAGTATTTTGCTACTGACTGCATTCCCTCCTCCTTATCAGAAAGATCTTAACATCAGACTTAGGGGATAAGGGTGCTAGTTTTGAATTCCCTTTCATTATATCATGTTGGCAGGCACGATCCTATTTAGATAGCCTGGTAGATATCAACCCTCTAAAGTGACCTTTACCAGTTAACTTGCTACAATGGGAGCGTCTGTCCTATCTAACTGTTCTCAAGTGTATTGCATCTACACTTCCAAACTTGAGCTTAAACTGTAAATACTGAAGGTAAGTATAAAACAATCAATAACAAGTTCACAAAAAATATAACATACGACCTGATAGGCACCCCTATAACATTTGTCTTGCTGGTGTACAGAGTGAAAGACTTGAGTCCTTAAATATCAGGAGTCCTTTATAAATAAGTCTATTGCTCTGCAGGTAGGCGATCTTCTCTAGGAGGTCTTTTTTGAACTCTACGAATGTCTTCACCCATGTCCTGTGGAGGGTTTATATGGAGGCCCAGTGCTTGGTTGAAGTTAGGCAGATCCTCTATTGTTTTAAGGACATGTGAAGCATTATTTTTTGTTGCTATCAAGCAGGTGGGAAATCCCCATCTATAAGGGATCTTTTTATCTTTGAGGACTGCCGTGACAAATCTCATATCTTTTCTCTTCTGCAGCGTAGTTGGGCATAAGTCTGAGTAGATCTGAATTATTGAACCTCTAAATTCAAGAGGTTGTGAGGCAGCTTCCTTTACAGAAAAAAGAGAGGAGTAGCAATCTTAGTCCATAGAGATGTTTGCTGTGCAATAGAATATGTTGAACGTGACCCTGAGGGCAGATATCTATTTTTAGTCTGCACTTTAAACGGAATACTCTATACTCTGGCCTCCATCTACACCCCAAACAAATACCATTCCTGAGGAAGTTTCTGAGACGGCTAGGCGAAATTAGGAGGGGCCACCTACTGATAGGAGGAGATCTTAATTTAGTCTGGGACCCTACTTTAGATAAAAAAACAACTAATATACGCCTGACAGACCGGAGTCTTACCACCCAGTCCAATGCGCTGCGCAAACTCATGTACCAACATGGCCTCTATGACATCTGGTGCTGTCTCCGACTGAAATGGATTACACTCACCACTCTAAACCACACAACTCCTACTCTAGGATTGATTACCTTCTATGCAACTCTTGGACTCTAGACCAATTCCACACCCCACGCATAAGGCCATGCCCCTGGTCAGACCTGGTTAGTGCGCGGTGCTCAATATTGCGTCCCCCTGACAGCAGACCTTCCTGGAGACTGCCAGACCAATTCCTCTCAGAAAAAGAGATCCCCCTACTTGTTGAGACAATCTCAGATTTTCTGAGACACAACGATACGGGGGACACGAGCTTGGGAATCCTGTGGGCCTCACTTAAAGCCTATCTCAGGGGTCATTTCCTAAAAAAAAGCGCACAATTGAAAGCCAAGAGTCAGATCCCCCTCGCTAAATTATATGCAGAATTAAGACAGATTGAACTGGCTAACAAAAGTACCCCTACCCCCACCCTTGCCGCCCGGGTAGGCACGATCACAGATGAGATCAATAAGAGAGAGCAGCTCCGGGTCCAAGCCAACTTATTTAGGCTTAAGCAATTATATTTCCATAAAGGAAATAAGGCAGATAGACTACTTGCCCGGAAGCTCAGGGATCGTGCTGTTCAGGCCAGAATCCCCATGATCAAAACAACAGCAGGCGTGGTCTATTCACCCAAAGATATAGGGAAGGCGTTTGCCGACTACTATACCTCGCTATACAACCTTGATAGCAGCTCTCCGGGAGCGTAGGGTAGCGATACGGCAGTTCTTGGTGAACTTGGACCTTCCTTCCTTAGATGATGATTCTGGAGACAATCTGACTGCTCCTTTCACCCTAGAGGAGGTCAAAACGGCCATCCTAACCTTAAAGCCCCATAAGGCTCCGGGCCCGGATGGCTTCACGGGTTTATTTTTCCATACCTTTGCCCAATTATTATCACCTATATTGCTTCGTCTCTATAATGAGGTGGCGAAGACAGGAGTTTTCCTTCATGAATTCCTAGAGGCCAGTATCCTAGCTATCCCTAAAGATGGGAAAGACCCAATGCTCTGTGGTAGCTATCGGCCCATCTCACTTATTAATGTGGATGTGAAGGTCTACGCTAAGGTCCTGGCGACCAGACTTGGAAGGCACTTACCCTCGTTGGTCCATTTGGTCCAAGTGGGATTCATACAAGGTAGGCAAGTTACGGATAACACCCGAAGATTGCTAAATATCTTTATGGAAGCGGCTGACATGGGACTGCCCCTCCTCACCCTGTCCATGGACGCGGAAAAGGCCTTTGACAGGGTGGGGTGGGAATATATGTTTGGTACCCTGGAACATTTTGGGATCCCTTGATTCTTCTGCACTGCTGTGGCCGCTCTCTATGCCTCCCCAACGGCTGTGGTCAAGGGTTTAGGTTTCTGTTCTCCTAAAATTATTATCAGGAATGGGACTAGGCAGGGGTGTCCCCTGTCCCCGCTCCTTTTCGTGTTGGCGATGGAGCCGCTTGTGGAGGCAATTAGGAAAAATCCTGCGATTCAGGGCCTTCAGATACACGATACCCTCCAGAAGTTAGCGCTCTTCGCTGACAATCTCACCCTTTTCCTAACAAACCCGTTCTTGTCGCTTCCTCCCCTCTTAGAGACCATTGACTCTTTTAGCAGAATATCGAACTATAAGATCAACGTGTCTAAAACAGAGGCCTACATGATTCACCTAGACCACACAGAACAGAGACGCCTTAAGAGACTCTACTCGTTCAAGTGGTCAGCGACTGGGATACGACACCTAGGTGTCTTCTTATCACATGACAAGGATACAGTGATACAGGAAAACTATAGTGTCCTATTAAAGGGGGTTGATGCTCGATTGAAATCGAAGAAATATGAGGAAATATCGTGGATGGGCAGAATTGCTGCTCTGAAGATGATGATCCTCCCCAAACTAACATACATCATGAGATGTATCCCTATCCCAGTCCCGGGGAAGTTGTTGCGCAACTTCCAAACATCATTCAATTCTTATATTTGGGATAATAAGAGACAGAGTTGCGGCAGCCACTCTTCAGGCACCGGTTGACCGGGGTGGGTTGGGCCTACCTAACGTCCAGCTCTATCACCAAGCAGCAATGATTTCACACGCCTCAGCCTGGGGGCCAGACCTCCCACCCGCGAGGTGGAGAGAGCTAGAGCAAGCATCCCTCCCAGCATTTATTGACCTCTCAGACTTGTTGTGGTTCCCCCCGCACTTAGCTTCGCAAATAACTATCTCTAATCACCTGATTAAAGACTGCCAATTAGCTTGGTTCCAGCTGCAACACAATCTGCTGATAGCCCAGCACCCCTCTCCTATTCATCCGGTCATGGCACTTCTACAGGGACTACCTAATGTCAGGCTTACAGCTTGGAAGAACCTGGAGGTCACCTCCTTAGGTGACTTTTACTTAAATGATAATCTCCTTTCATCCCAAGACATGGTCGCAAGGTTTGATATCCCTCGCTCTCTGGAGTTCGACTTTATGAGACTCAGATCCCTTATGAAGGCGTGGGGATTCCTGACCGACAAGATCAGGACACCCACCATCTGGGAGATTAGATGGAAAGCGGGCCTACAATTGTATAAGCCCCTCACTGCTCACTACAAATCCCTTCTAGGGCCTCCCACCCTTGTAAAAACAAGACATATGATTTCCTGGGAAACTGAACTGAGACTTACCTACACGACACTTGACTGGTCCAAGGCAATACTGATGACTAAATCTGCACTTCATTGTGTCACAATGTATGAACTTTATTTTAAGATCATTACCAGATGGCACTTAGTGCCGGCCAAACTTCGGACTCTGTACCCAGGCCATTCACCCCTATGTTGGAGAGATTGTGGAGAAATAGGCACTCCACTCCATGTGTGGTGGTCATGTGACAGACTCCGACCGCTTTGGTCTAAACTATGTGCGACCTGCATGGCCTTAGAACTCCCGAACCCGGACACCCGAGCCTAGCCCTTCTCCACATCGGAGTAAAAAACTTAGCGATCCATAAGAGATACCTACTTGTTTACCTGTTTACCTTGGTTAAAATGCTGATAGCCAGGAACTGGAAGAAACTACAGCCCCCAAGATGGCAGGCTGTGGTTGACTACTTACAATACATCAAATCGATGGAAGACTATGTCTTTCGGATGAGAAACCAGCCAGGAACCTCCAGCCTAATCTGGGAACCCTGGGAGACTTACCTGAAACAAACCTCTTAATTAGGCTTTTCACCTCCGAACACTGGTAGCCCACTTTGGACTACGTTCCCCTCTTGGTCCCTGAGGATGCACCTCATTGTGAATGTTCCGAGGTGCTCCTCATTTACTGACTTTCCCCCACTAGCAAACTCCCCCCCCACCTGATATTTTCCCCCCCTATCCCATCCCCTCCTCTTGTACCTTCCCCCCTCCCCCACTACATTCGCCCCTCCTCAATGAGTCTTGGGTGATCGACTCCAGCAGCATTGTATCCGCTCTTACATACAACATATATCTTCTGTTTTGTGTCCCGTAACTGTCAGGCTTTCTGAGTATGGCATTTCTTGCCATGTATTGACTAAAGTATAAAAACTTAAAATTTTATCAGACTACCACCAAACAATAAGATAATTGTGCGAGTTTGCACTAGATGACTGTTAATGGTTACTAATGACCCCCTTGCAACGTTTGCCGTTTCCCTTTGGATGTCATTTAACTCCTATTTTATCGTGTGTACTACCGCTACCAACTATGTAAAGAGAAAAGTGTATTGTTATGTGGTTTTCGCAATGTTCTTATCAATAAAAATGTACTTTCTAAATTCAAGAGGTTGCTGCGTTCTGGCTAGCCTTAAAATTTCTTCTTTTTCTTTGAACGATAGCAGCTTCATTATGACGTCTCTGGGGGGTGCTCTGCTTGGCGGTTTGGGCCTCAGGGCCCTATGTGCTCTTTCAATCTGTACCTCTGGTGCTGAATCATCTCTTTTAAGACGTTTGACAAATTCTTGTATGTAGGTCTGGAGGGAAGGAGGGTCGACTGCTTCTGGTATGCCCCGCAGCCGGAGGTTATTCCTCCTGCTCCTGTTCTCCAGGTCCTCTACATGGTCCATAAGAACCTGCACCGTGCCGTCTTGAGCCTGTATATAGCTATTTTGGTGTTGCATATCCGAGCTTAAGGTTTCTTGCTTCTCCTCAATTAGTGTGACCCGTTGATTTACTGCTGCAATATCTCTTTTTAGTTCCCCAAACATGGCTTTAAAATCTTGCATGGCCACCTTGATATCTTCCTTTGAGGAAAGGTGTCTGATATCTTCTTTTGTGATGTAAGATGAGCTATGCACCTGTCCCTCAGGTTCATGTACCTGCACCACTGCTGTTTGTTTTGTTGTGCCCTGGCCTGTGCTTCCTGCCATTGACCCAGGGTCAGCTGGAGTAAAGTAGTTTTCCATAGCTGAAGATTGAGTGTTTTTTAAAGGTTTAGCAGATCTTTTACTTGCCATTATATATGGTTATACAGTGTCCTCCTAGGGCCTTTATCCCCTCTGAATCTGTAGGGGCCTGTATTATGTAGTGTTTTAAGTATCCTTGTCTGAGAACAATAATCTGTAAATCACTATCTGGTCAGCTTGAGTCTGTAAAGTATTATTATACACTGCTCCTCTGTAGGTAATGATTCTCTAGCGGTAGCTATAATATTATAGGCCTGCTTATGTTCATTTGCAGTTTATAGTTTGTAGTGCAAGATTGTCTTGCAGGACTCTTATATGTTTTATAACTTAAGTTAGGTTTTATTTTACAGGTAAATGTGTATTTTTTTTAGCTAGGTAGTTATTAAATAGTTAATAACTATTTAGTAACTATTCTACCTAGTTAAAATAAATACAAACTTGCCTGTAAAATAAAAATAAGCCCTAAGCTAGCTACAATGTAACTATTAGTTATATTGTAGCTAGCTTAGGGTTTATTTTATAGGTAAGTATTTAGTTTTAAATAAGAATTATTTAGTTAATGATAGGAATTTTATTTAGATTTATTTAAACGATATTTAAGTTAGGGGGTGTTAGGGTTAGACTTAGGTTTAGGGGTTAATAACTTTAGCATAGTGGCGGCAACGTTGGGGGTGGCAGATTAGGGGTTAATAAATGTAGGTAGGTGGCGGCGATGTAAGGGACAGCAGATTAGGGGTTAATAATATTTAACTAGTGTTTGTGAGGCGGGAGTGCGGCGGTTTAGGGGTTAATATGTTTATTATAGTGGCGGAGATGTCCGGAGTGGCAGATTAGGGGTTAAAAATGGTATTATAGTATTTGCGATGCAGGACTCTGTTTAGGGGTTAATAGGTAGTTTATGGGTGTTAGTGAACTTTTTAGCACTTTAGTTATGAGTTTTATGCTACAGCATTGTAGTGTAAAACACATAACTACTGACTTTAAAATGCGTTAGGAATCTTGGCGGTAGAGGGTGTACAGCTAACTTTTTGGCCTCCCAGGCAGACTCGTAATACCGGCGCTATGGAAGTCCCATAGAAAAAAGCCTTACGAAATTTACGTAAGTAGGTTTGCGGTAAGGCCAAAGAAGTGTGCGGTACACCTATACCTGCAAGACTCGTAATAGCAGCGGGCGTAAAAAAGCAGAGTTAGGACCTGTTAACACTGCTTTTTCATCTTACCGCAAAACTCGTAATCTAGGCGATTGTTCGATTGTTTTTTGTGTTACTTTACTATGTTGACAATATTGACACTAAGGTCACTGTTAAATACTCTGAAATGCATGACACCAACCAAAACATCTCCCACCGTCACTAATCACCAACCACGCCCACTCCAATTCGATAGATCTTTAGGGTCTTCTCACTATTACGCCACCCTACTAACCTAACAACGCCTGCCCAGCACAAACGAAAACTAACCCTCTTAACAATTAATACTAAAGGTCTTAACAGCCCAAATAAACGAAACACTGAGCACTGAGAGACTTTAGACACCAAAGGGGAGATATAATTTTCCTCCAGGAGAACCATTTTATTTCTGGGAAGGAACCTAAGACTTATCAGTATAAATTTGGGGACTCTTATTATGCATCCCACAAGGTAAAGAAAAATGGTGTTGGGATTCTTTTTGGGGAAAATATACCATTCAAACTCCACAAAAAAAAAAAATAGAGATCCAGAAGGCCGGTATCTAATCCTTATAGGCACACTATATAATAGCCGGGTCACCCTAGCGAGTGTATATGCACCCAACTCTAATCAAGGTATATTCTTTAAGAGACTTACAAATATACTCTTAGAGGAGGGTAGGGGATCACTTATAGTGTGGGGGGGGGACTTTAATATTACTCTTAACCCAACCTAAGACACCTCCACAGGCTCGTAATATATTGCAGTCCTACAAGATGTATGGAGAATAACACACCCGGAAGATAGGTCATTACTCTCCTCCACAACATACCCACTTATGAATTGACTATATCATGATGGACGTAACAAGTCTCTCAACAGTCAAAAATATAACTATTTTACCCAGAGTTTAGTCTGACCATTCTATGATCACATGACATGGCTTACAGGTCCACTCACCCCCTATCAATGGAAATTAGACGAGGGAGTATTGGATGATCCAATACATTATACAAAAGTGGAAAACACAGTTATTGAATATTTTGATATTAACACAGACACAGTACAAGATGATAGGACCCTATGGGGGGCCCATAAGGGAGTACTCAGGGGAGAATTTATGAGTATCAAAGCCCATCAAACTAAATTGAATAACACAAAACTTAAGAAAATTCTGGACGTGATTGAAGATTTAAAATTAGCCCAACAACTAGACCCCAATAACCCTACTACCAAAGAGGACCTGGAAAGTCAAAGAAACAAAGTTAAAACCCTTTTACAACAAACAGAGAAATACAGTGGCGCTTACCAACCTCCGGGGACCTGTGTTCAGGGCAGCGTATCTTCAGCAAAAGCACCGGTCTCCTCGCTCTTCTCACTCCTCCCCACTTCCTGGGAGCCTCAGACAAGCAGACGCCAACGACACAGCGCCAAAGTAACAGTGGATCACTCAGAAACGACCTGGCATCACAAGGCGGTGAGGAAATAAAAGACTTGCAGGGGGGCCGATACCATAAAAAATAACTTTTAATCGTCAGTCAGCTTAAAAACAAAAGTGAGCCCACAGCTCACAATGGCACATAGCAGTTTTCAACAGAGGCAGAATAATGCAGTCATGTTTCATGTGGGGCTGCCACACTTGCTCACTGCTAACTAATGCCTCAGCTGAAACCTCTATTTAAAGAGGCTGAATCCAATTACCTAACAATTAAAAATCAATTGCATATCATTAAAAACAACTTGCCAAAATATTATTACTACTACCTGTCTAATCAGTTATAAATTAGAATAGTGTTTGCCACAGCGTTTAGACACAGTAATTCAATAAAAACACAAGTAAATACAAAATTGAAGTCACTTAGGTTCTGTATATGTCAAATCATATTTCTTATATTCTATTAACACATGCTTTTTGTATTTTTAAATACTAGTATATATGTAACATTATACAGCAGAGAAAATATATAACTTGTTATAGGCACAGGTGAGCTATACTAGGAGTATGTATCTAAATGAAAAGATTAACTTCACTTTCCATGTTTATCCCTTGGGGATGTCTGGTATTGAGATAAAAAATCCATTTAGCCTCTTTGTAATTTAGATTGTACTCTCTGTCCCCTCCCCTTTTGTGTGCTGGAACATGGTCAATGGCCTGAATGGAAAGAAGTGTAGCATCACCTAGATGTGCATTTTTAAAGTGTCTAGCCACAGGGGTAAATACTTCTGGATGTTCTATATCTCTGATATGTTCAAGTGCCCTGTCTTTTAAAAGACGTTTGGTCTTTCCAACGTATTGTATTTGTCACCCCCTACAGCTCAGGAGATAGATTACATGAGTTGACTTACAATTTAATTTAAATCTGATTTCATATGATTTTTTTGTTATAATAGAAGAACAATGTGTCCCTTCCTTGACATGGCTACAAACCTTACACTGATTAGCCTTGCATTTATAAAAGCCCAATCTATTGGGTAACCACGTTTTTTACTTGGAAGATCTGAGGAAGCTAGAATATTTCCAATAGTCTTCCCTTTTTTGGCTACACATTTGCAGCCCCCCGTAGCTATACATTCTAAGCTTGGATCTCCAGCCAAAATGGGTAGGCATTGTTTGATAAGTTACAGACCTTTTTAAATTCCAAACTATAGGGAGTGCTAAAAATGATTGTGTCATCAACATTTGTTTTGTTTTGTGTGTCTCTCTTTTTGTACTGCAATAGATCTTCCCTTGGAATCTGATCTACCTCCTTTTTGGTGTTGTTCAAAAGTTTTTCTGGGTAGCCTCTACTCTGCAGTCTATCCTCCAAGATTTTACACTGTTCTTTATATGTTATTTCATTGGAGCAAATTTGCCTTGTTCTGATATATTGTCCCTTTGGGATTGCTCTTTTGACATGCCCTGGGTGACAAGATTTATAATTGAGAATAGTGTTCCCTCCTGAGGGTTTTCTATATACACATGTACTGATGACATCTGTGTGTGGATCAGCCTCTAACTCCAGATATAAAAATGTAATGTTAGTCTCATGTTGTTTCCCCGTAAATTTTAAATTCACTGTGTTTGTATTTAGATTGTCCATAAACTCTTGTGCTGATATTGCATCTCCATCCCACACCACCAGTAGGTCATCAATATATCGACCATAGTAAACAATATTGGTCTTAGAGAGGTTGCTATCTCCATAGATGTGGGCGGCCTCCCACCAACCCATAAAAAGTTTGGCATAGGATGGGGCAAATTTTGCCCCTATGGCCGTCCCATGCCTCTGGAGGTAGCAGCAACCCTCAAACAAAAATAAATTGTGTGTTAAAAGAAATTCAATTGCCATTACCAAAAAATATTTAACATCTCTTGTATAATTTGAATGTTTGTTTAAAAAATAGGAAAGAGCAGCTAACCCCTGGTGGTGTGGGATAGATGTATATAAAGATACATCAATTATAATAAATCTATAGTTAGGTTGCCATTTAAGATTTTTAGCCACTTCTAAGACTTGGGTAGAGTCTCTAATGTAACTCATTAGTTCTACCACTAGTGGTTGTAGGTAAGCATCCACTAGTTCAGAAAGGGGTTCCAGCAGGGATCCCACCCCCGATATGATTGGTCTACCAGGGGGATGGGTACTATCCTTGTGTAACTTGGGTAGAAAATAAAAAATAGGGGTATACGGAGTAGGGGGAAGGAGAGTCTCAAAAAGCGATTCCTTGAAGACCCCCACTTGCTTGCCTAATTCAAGTATATCTCTCATTTTGGCTTGAAATTTTTAGTAGAATTGACGTTGGGCCTCTAGGATATAATAATCCCGATCCATAATGACAACATTCCCTCCCTTGTCCGAGTTTATGATGATAATGTCTGGGTTAGATTTCAACTTTTGTATTGCCTTTTTCTGTTCAAATGTTAGATTATGTATATAATGATCTTTAGAGTGTTTCTTCCCTACAGTCTGTTCTGAGAGAGTTTTTAGCTTATGCTCCACCGTACGTTGAAATATATCTACACTTTTACTTCTGCTTTGGACAGGATAAAAAGTACTTTTTTTTTCATACTTGGCCTAAAAGTTGGGACTGTTTCTTGTGAATCCTGGTTTATGTTTTCATTTAGCAAAGAAGTGAGTTCCAACACCAGGCATTGCTCATCAAAATATACCAAAAAAGGGAAGACTATTGGAAATATTCTAGCTCCCTCCGATCTTCCAAGTAAAAACGTAAAAATGTGGTTACCCAATAGAATGGGCTTTTATAAATGCAAGGCTAATCGGTGTAAGGCTTGTAGCCATGTCAAGGAAGGGACACATTTTTCTTCTACTATAACAAAAAAATCATATGAAATCAGATTTAAATTAAATTGTAAGTCAACTCATGTAATCTATCTCCTGAGCTGTAGGGGGTGACAAATACAATACGTTGGAAAGACCAAACGTCTTTTAAAAGACAGGGCACTTGAACATATCCCATATCAGAGATATACAACATCCAGAAGTATTTACCCCTGTGGATAGACACTTTAAAAATGCACATCTAGGTGATGCTACACTTCTTTCCATTCAGGCCATTGACCATGTTCCAGCACACAAAAGGGGAGGGGACAGAGAGTACAATCTAAATTACAAAGAGGCTAAATGGATTTTTTTCTCTCAATACCAGACATCCCCAAGGGATAAACATGGAAAGTGATGTTTATCTTTTCATTTAGATAAACATGGAAAGTGAAGTTAATCTTTTCATTTAGATACATACTCATAGTATAGCTCACCTGTGCCTATAACAAGTTATATATTTTCTCTGCTGTATAATGTTACATATATACTAGTATTTAAAAATACAAAAAGCATGTGTTAATAGAATATAAGAAATATGATTTGACATATACAGAACCTACGTGACATAAATTTTGTATTTACTTATGTTTTTTGCGAGGTACTGTGTCTAAACGCTGTGGCAAACACTATTCTAATTTATAACTGATTAGGCAGGTAGTAGTTAATATTTTGGTAAGTTGTTTTTTGTTTAGGTAATTGGATTCTGCCTCTTTAAATAGAGGTTTCAGCTGAGGCATTAGTTAGCAGTGAGCAAGTGTGGCAGCCCCACACGAAACATGTCTGCATTTTTCTGCCTCTGTTGAAAACTACTATGTGCCATTGTGAGCTGTGGGCTCACTTTTGTTTTTAAGCTGACTCATGATTAAAAGTTATTTTTTATGGTATTGGCCCCCCTGCAAGTCTTATTTCCTCACCGCCTTGTGATGCCCGGTCATTTCTGAGTGATTCATTAAAACCCTTTTAGCCTATGAATACAAAACACAAGCACTTAAACTGCAGCAAATTTACTACGACAGGGATAATAAATGTAGCCGCATATTTGCACGTAAACTGAGACATAAAACAAATAAATCCTTTATACTGGAAATAAGGGGCAAAAACCACAAAAAACATTCCACAACTGAACATATAGCCGAAACCTTTAGGTCCTATTATGAATCTTTATATAATTTAACAACCCCAGACACTGAATCAGGACATAATTTGGATCAGACTAAACAACCGAGAATACAAAAATATTTAGATATTCTTAAGACCAATCCGATTCCCTTAATAAAGCCTTTATTAAAGAAGAACTAGAAAGGATCATCAAAGACCTGCTGTCCTGTAAAGCCCCAGGACCAGATGGTTTCACCAATTATTACTATAAGAAACTAAAAGAGCATTTAATCCCACATCTCTTACCCATCTTCAATTCCATCTCAGAAAACAATCTGTTCCCCAAACAAGCACTTGAGGCACACATATCTGTTATCCCAAAGCCCGGAAAAAGCCCTGATAGAGTAGAACATTATAGGCCTATATCCTTGTTGAACTCAGACGTAAAGATCTATGCAAAACTTACATAGAACACGCGTCAACTAAACAACTCCTTTTGGCCATAGTGTCAATGGATGCGGAAAAGGCTTTGAGCATGTCTGTTGGCATTTCCTTAAATCTGTACTAGCAAAATTTGGTCTAGATAATTCCTTTATCTCTAAAATATTTGCCTTATATGTTGACCACTGCGCCAAAGTTAGAACAAACAGGATCCTCTCTCAACCGTTTTCTATTTCAAACGGCAGTAGACAATGGTGCCCCCTATCGCCCTTGCTTTTCGCATGCCTGGTGGAAGCATTTGCTATCCAGATACAATCCCTTCAAGATATCAGGGGAATACAGATAAAAGATACTATACATAAAATATTGCTATATGCTGATGATATTCTGTTTTTCCTTACAACCCCCACCACTTCCATCCCCATACTTTACAGAGTTCAGTTCAGTTTCCAATTTTCTTATCAAAGAATCCAAGTCGGAGATCCTCAACGTTTCACTGCCCCCTGATGATATGCAACTGATAAAACAAATTTGCCCATTTAGGTGGCAAACAAAAAAGATGAAATATTTGGGAATCTCCCTGACACAATCTATAAACAGTATATTTGAAACTAATTATAAAACATTACAAAAAGCTTTAATAACTGAAACGTCCTCTTGGCGCACCCGCAGCATATCGTGGCTTGGGAGAATAAATGCTTTCAAAATGAACATGCTACCAAAAATGTTATATCTACTACAGACCCTCCCAATCCCCCTACCTCCATCCTTCCTTAATACTCTACAGAAGCAAATTTTCAACTATATATGGAACAAAAAACCTGCAAGAATTAACAAACACATTATGTGTTTGCCATTTAAGCAGGGTGGACTGGGAGTCCCTAATTTGACCAAATACAGACAGTCAATTTTTCTGCAGAGAATTCTCGATTAGTTTTCAAATTATGATCAAAAAGCTTGGGTCCGCCTAGAACATGACATAGCTTGTACTACAGATCTTGGCGCCTTATGCTGGGGGGCTGAATACCAACAAACTAATCTCCCCAAATTTTAATTCAATCATAGTAGAAACATATAGTATATAGGAAAAACTACTAAAGGCCTACCCCCTCCTCTCCAGCAGACCTTCCCCATTGACCCCCCCTTATCGATAATCATGAATTCATCCCTGTGTTGGGCCACATAGGATATTTAACTAAAAAAAACACAGATCCCTAATGGAATACCAACTTGGAAATGAACAAAGATGTTTCACTGTTGAGGAACTAAAAGAAAATGGGCTTACCTTCCTCCAAGACTGGTTAAGGCTGTATCAATGTCACTCATACATAACTAGTCATCCAGATAGGAGAAACATGATGAGACCACTTACCCAGTTTGAATCTCTATGCAGTAAGCATTCCCCAATAACTCATGTTCTATCACACATGCACGCCCTCTTGCAGACCCAGTCACTTGGCCATACCCCTTATTATATGGATAGATGGGAACATGCGCTTGAGTTAGATATCACTCCCTCAGAAATGAAACGGATGTTCGCTAATATTACTAAAACTTCCATCTCCAGTAGAATGCTTGAGACGAATATTAAATTAATGCATAGATGGTATCTCACTCCGGCCAGATGCCTTAGACTATTTAATAAAGTCAGCGACCATTGCTGGAGGTGTCATACCAAGGTGGGAACAAATGTCACATATATGGTGGCAATGCCCTGCTATTTCCCCTTTCTGGACGATAGTAATTAAAGAAACAGCTAATATTTTAGGCCCCATAATTACTGACACCCCCCTCGTGTGGCTATTTAACCTCACTCCTAAAAAACGTACCGCCTCTCAAACTAAACTACCACATATCCTAATTAACAGTGCAAAATCACAGATAGTGAGAAACTGGAAATCACCTATAACCCCCTCCTCGGCGAAGTGGTTGGACCAATGTAATACGGTTTTGAGTTTAGAGGAGTATCACTACATAAAAACTAAGCGTAAAGATGTGTATATAGAAATTAAAATCTTATGGGAATCCTACATAACAGACAAATTTAGGAGCCCTCCTATCCCTACACACTCCCCCACTCCATGAACTCTCTACCATCACACAGAATCAATGGTTGTATGATGTGCCCCCGTTTGTATTCTCTCAACCTATTAATATGTAACGGTGTTCATATTTACAGTCTTCTTGAACCTGTATTATCTGCTGTATTTAAGACAAAAATATTGTCAACTTCTGTTTTTTTTGTTTTGTTTTTCTCATTTGTTGTTTTAACCGTTTGTTTTATTGATTAACGACAACTGTATACAATTCAACAGTGTGTATAACAGTAATGTAGTGATTCAGAAATACAGAGAGTTGAAAAACCAGAAGTATTAAAAGGGACACTGTAGCCAAAAAAAAATCTTTTGTGATTCAGATAGAGCATGCAATTTTAAACAACTTTCTAATTTACTCCTATTATCAAATTGTCTTCATTTTCTTGGTATGTTTATTTGAAAAGCAAGAATGTAAGTTTAGATGCCGGCCCATTTTAGGTGAACAACCTGGGTTGTCCTTGCTGATTGGACAGCACCTTTAAACAAGTGCTGTCCATGGTTCTGAACCCACAATTTGCTGGCTCCTTAGCTGAGATGCCTTCTTTTCAAATAAAGATTGCAAGAGAATGAAGAAAAATTGATAATAGAAGTAAATTAGAAAGTTGCTTACTATTACATGCTCTATCTGAATCATGAAAGAAAAAATTTGGGTTCAGTGTCCCTTTAAGCTATGGGACAGGGTTTCTCTAGTACTAACTGGCATCAGTGTACAATAATTTGAAAGTAGTAGTGACATGTTAGAATATACAATATGAGCTAGATTACAAGTAGTTTGGGCACAATATTGCAATTTTGGGACCGAGATTTACAAGTTTCTATATATCTTTTTCTAGGTATGTATTTAATTATTTACCTATCTCTGTCTGTCTGTCTGTCTCTCTCTCTATCACAATATATTACAATACCTTGCCAAATTATTAGACCCACTGGTCAAAAATCATAATCTTGATATTAATTTCATATTTATTCTTAATAGTGTTGCTTGAGTTTTTCCATTTTGTAACCATTTCTTATTCCATGTTATATTGGCAACATCTACAACCCCAATTTCGAAAAAGTTGGGACAGTATGGAAGATGCAAAAAAAAAAAAAGTCATTTGAAAATTCAATTCACCCTGTACTATATTTTAAACACATTATTTTAGGTTTTATTTTGTGAATTTAATATATTTTTGAAAATATACACTAATTTTAAATCTGATGACTGCAACACACTCCAAGAAAATTGAGACAGTCGACTGTTTACCACTGTGTAACATCACCTTTCTTTAATAACAATTACTAAGATTTTGGGCACTATAGACACCAGTTGGTTAAGTTTAGCAAGCAGAAATTTCCCCCATTCATCCATTATGCATATCTTCAGCTGCATTACTGTACGGGGCCTTTGTTGCCTTATTTTGTGTTTCATAATGCGCCACACATTCTTAATCGGAGACATGTCAAGACAACAGGCAGGCCATGCTAGCACCCGTACTCTCTGCTTACGCAACCATGCGCTTTAATCCGGGCAGAATGTGATTTGGCGTTGTCCTGCTGGAAAATGCAGGGACGTCCTTGGAAAAGAGGTCTAGATGACAGCATTTGTTGCTCCAAAATGTATACATATCTTTCTGCATTAATGGTGCCCTCACAGATGTGCAAGTTTCCCATGCCATGGGCACTGACATACCCCCATATCATGACAGACACTGGATTTTGGATGCAGCAGTGAATGGTGTTGACTGACAAAGGTTTACCAGAATATTCCCGAGCCCATGTCCGGATATCCATTACAAACTCATGACAGTTTTTGAGATAGTGACGTCTGAGGGTTCGGAGATCACGCACATTCAGAAGTGGTTTTCGGCCTTGCCCTTTACACACCGAGATTTCACCAGATTCCTTGAATCTTTTAATTATCTTTTGCACTGTAGAAGTTGAAATGACCAAAATCCTACCTATTTGTCTTTGGGGAATGTTGTTTTTAAAGTGTTGGATTATTCGCTGATGCATCTGTTGGCAGATTGGTGAGCCTCGACCCATCCTTGCTCTTGAAGGACTAGGCCTTTTTAGGAGGCTTCTTATATACTATAATTACACTATTGCCTCGCTTATTTCCATCACCTTCTTATTTCAACTTCTCACATCGTTATTAGTCCTAAATTGCCCCTGTCCCAACTTTTTTGGAATGTGTTGCAGTCATAAGATTTGAAATGAGTCTATATTTTCAAAAATACATTAAATTCACAAAGTAAAACATCAAAATGTGTTTATAATGTGTACAGGGTGAATTGACTTTTCAATTGACTCTTTTTGTTTGTTTTTTGCATTTTCCATACTTTCCCAACTCTTTCAGAATTGGGGTTGTACAATACATATTTATGTGTAAATTTTATGTAATACTAAAATATTTGGTAAATTAACAAATGTATATGCTTTTACAGATGCATAAACAAAGTAACTTGTCTTTAAAGAAAGTCGGTCAAATTGTCGGCCTGTTGACGGCAAGAAACATGGTGCAGTACAAGATTGCTGAAATTGTAGGTTTTTGGTTAACAGGCCCTCTTTAGCTAATCATCTCAGAACAGTTCTCTTGGATACCTTGATCCCTGCATCCTGAAAGGGTTTATGCAAGACTCTGAAAGGCAGTTTTCTATTTTAAATTATAATGTGCAAATTCCTTATGAATAAGATCTGCAGAGGGCGCTATACTTGAAAGAAAGTGGGGTCTAGATGCAATTTATAATAAATTACTATTGCAGCTAAACCTAATATTAATACCAATGGTGAAAGATAAAAAAGAGAAATATATATATGTATACAAAAATGTTTATTGACATCCGTTTATTTACATCGATTATAGTGCACCAACTGGTCAATAATCCGTCTTGACAATTGTTTGTTCCTTAACCCTTTTTTCCCATAATGGATATTCGACCAAATTGAAATAATTTTGTGACCAATCAGACTAGGCTTAAACAGGCACTTATACGCTTCAATGTGTCAACAACACAAAAAAAAAACAGAACCTGTCACTTGATCACAACTAATTCCTTTGTGATCAATCACAGTGTCTGAAAAACAGGATTAAGTATTTTCATCAATAATATATATATATATATATATATATATATATATATGTAATTTTGTGATGACATGTACTTATTATGGTTGTTTACAACACTTGTACTTGGATTTGTTTGTACTTCATTTGCGATCTATGAGTTTAAGATGTTATTACACTTGCATAACAATAGATAGATACGTTATGTTTACCTCCATCACCATAGCAACCACCTATATGATGCATATAAAAAGCACCCCATTTTAATCCCACATCGCTGAAGAAACAGCTAGATGGCTGAGAAACGTGTTGCATTTATTTTAGACTTTATATCTTAATAAATTGTAAAAATAGTCTATAAGAATCAACCATTTGTTTTTAAATTTGGAGCGCACCACCTATTTTAATTGGAACCACATTGGAACACCATCCCTGGGAGAACCACTGAACTAGATAGCTGGAGTCTACAAAATCCAGCTTGCTTTGTTTGCACAACTTCATAGTGCAAACTTATATGTGAGTACTCAACACTTACACCAGTCAGCTGGAGACTGCAAAGCCCAGCCTGTGTTAATTGCACTACATCACAGTGTATATTTCCTTGTGAGTAGCCATTTGGCAGAACTTTACACACATATACATTTGAAAATTGAAGTTTCTGCACCATAAGGAGCTCTTCTCTATTTTTCTTCTAGATCAGTTTCCTATTTTGTGTGCAGATATCTCAAATTCTTCTTTCAGTTCTTGGTGTAGTAACACAATGTCGACTGCAAAAGCCCTTCCGTTTTGGGTTCAAATCATCCCCCAGAATCCATTTTTTCTTAATATTCTTTACAGAACTATGTGATACACCTACAATTTCGGCAATCTTGTACAGAAACATGTTTTTTTCCTTAAACAGGCCGACAATTTGACCGACTTTCTTTAACAAGCCACCTTAATTACCCAACTGTAAAAGTTATACATTTGTTAATTTACTAAATATTTTAGCAAATTACATCAAATTAAGAAATGGTTACAAAACTAAAAAATAAAATCAACACTATTAAGAATATGAAATAAATATCAATTATTATTTTTTTTACTAATGGGTCTAATAATACTGTAGTATTTATCTGTCCATTTATTTATCTCTATATCTATTTTCTCTATCCATCTCTATTTGTCTGGATCTAGCTAGCTCTTCCTATCTCTGTCTATCTCTATTTATCTACAGTATCTATATGTATATATCCAGGGCCGGCTCAACCATGGGACCAAGTGGGTCCAATGGACCGTGGCAGCACTTCAGTGACTGAATCAGTCATTGTCTGATCAAGACCATCCCTGTCCTGTGTCTCTGTGGGAAAAGTCACATGCTCCCAGCAGCATATCATCATCATGCACAAAGCCAAACTAATGGTCAGGGTTGACATTCAAGGTGGGACAAGTGCATCTCTTCCCTAACTTCCTTCCCACTTATTGCACAATTGTGCATAAGCATTGGTTGCAATCAGATTAGCAGACAGGCTAGTAGTTTGATATAGTAATCAGTAATGTTACTACTGGGGGGGCATCATTGCATTCTTGGACCCAGGCAGCACAATTTCTTGAGCCCACCCTGTATATATCTGTCTGTATACATTGAATGAAAAAGATAAATTGGTTCATAAAATGTATGAAAAAATATATAATTAATATAGTATAATTATATAATTAATATAGTATAATTAATAAAGTATAATTAAATAATTAATATAGTATAATTAATGTAATACCTAATATATAATATTTTAATATACTATTAAAAAAAAACAACTCATGCAATGCTATGTAAAAACAGAGATTGAAAAACATTAACTTACATTTATAAATGTAAATATTTCCAAACTTGATAAAATCCATAATAGCAAGCATTTGATAGCCAGAACCCCAGATAAAATAACTGGTTGTAAATGTGTATCTGTAATCTACATGTGGTGATAAAGATTTATATGCAAGGAGAAATTAAATGCAAAAAATAATGAAGTAAAAATATATGTACAACATTGAAGGGGTAAACCAGACGTGGACTCCCTGCCCAATGTGCTTTTTAGAGGAATATGGCTGCATCTCACTGATGAGGCCCACAGAAGGCCAAAACGAGCATCTTGGGTTGTCATGTTCCTTGTTCAGAGGAGAATTGCCTGGTATTTTGGCGCTGGACTGACCTTGCTAGGCAGGATCAGACTGATATATACACCAGGAAAGTTGTCCCCTGTGAAAAGCAAAATTGGGCTATAGCCTAGGTGGTAAAACGCCATAGAACAAGCTACTGAGCTGTTGTTCGTTCATGGTAGAGAGCTTCTCTCTGTATGCAACATTGCACAATAAATACCATATCATTTCTAATGCAACAATTTACATGTTAAGTATTCTGTGTTTTATATAATTATAATTTAGTATTACATTGATAAATGAAAATATTGTAATTTGTGTGAGATTATGATGTAACTATGTTTAGGCAACACTGTAGTTGAAAATCGTCTGATAAAGGGAATTGTTTATTTAAAGGGATATGAAACCCAAAATCTTTTGTTTTCTTTTGTTCCGATTATCCTTTTTTTCTTATTGTTTACAGACAGTAACAAATTACAGGAGCTTGATAAAGACAAAAAAAAATATTAACAGATATAAACATCAATTTCCTAAATACAACATAAATTCTCCTGAAAAAAAAAGGAAAAAGCAGAGCTTAGGTCTGTAATTTAGGTAACCAAAGGTATTTATTTATTACACTATAGTCCATCTATTAGTTCCTATAATGGAGAAGAAAGCCATATCAATATATAAAAAAAAATCTATATACAGGCCCAAGAGAAAGAAAAGAGAATCATTTCTATATCTGGAAGAAAAAAAAAAAAAGAAAAAAAACAGGCAGTAACACTTTATAATTAATCTGACCAAAACGAGGTCTACCATACCTCCAGTATCCCTCTGGAAAAGGATTACATTCTGGCGTATCCTCAGCCTAGGGGCTGTCACTATTGAGTGATTAGTAACAGATGTATGATCTCACAAAGGAAGCGAGAGAAAGATGCAGTAAGAACTTTTTTCTTTTCATTTATAAGTATTATATGCCTTGATTAGATTAATTTATTAGAGACAATTATTCATTCTGGGTTATTTAAATACTCATATTTATCAAATATTAGTTGACCCAAATCAATTTATTAATTATCACAACAATTGAAGATTAATACATACCTTGAGATCTAGTAGTAACAGATAACAAGAGTTAAATCTTGTTCACTGTATTTATACACATTTTAAACTAATCGGCTTAGTCAAACCACAAGTGAACAGATTATATTTAGATATATATATATATTCATCTGTCATTTGGAAGTATTCTCTCAGTTCTGTCATTCAATTAGTTAATTCCAAAAAATAATTCTTAAAAATGTGTGAATATATACATAATGTAAACTTCTTATGTACAGTTAAACTAGTTATGTACAGTATGTGTGTGTATTATATATATACACATATATATATATATATATATATATACACATATATATATATATATATATATATATATATATACACACACACACACATATATACATACATATATACACATGTGTGTATATATATATATATATATATATATATATATATATATATATATATATATATATATATATATATATATATATACATATATATACACACACACACACATCTATACACACACACATATATATACATACATATATACATACATACACACACACATATATATATATATATATATATATATATATATATATATATATATATATACACACACACACACACACACACACATACATACACACATACACAGGTATATAATACATTTGGCTGACAAATAGATAATTATTTTTTAACTTTACTCATGCGCACTTTCATAGTAATCAATAATAACTTGTCTGTAGCTATCAGTATGTAGTGTTGTGATTGACAAGAGTAACTGAATGTAATTGTCACAGTTCTAAATGTGATGCCCTTGTAAATGATTAACCCATTGCTAACTGAATTTTGACTAATCCTATCTATATTAATTACATTTGTAACTCCACATTCCCACATTCTATATTTTATAACTCCACACATACAACAAAGGAGAGAGTGTGAGAAAAAAAAAGGGGGGGCATCTCTCTCCCCCCTACTCCAACCGGATTCTGGACACAACTTCAGGTAGTGAGAGGTGTAAGAGTAAACAGATCCTGATAATGAACCTACTGTAGATACCAAGAAACGTTACTGTTAATTATTTGTTAATGGTAATTCAAGCAGAATGAGATTTTGAAGTGGAGCTAAAAATTGCAGTTGAGTGCTGTTCGTATAGCGTTTAATGAAACTCATCCATTATATACAATATTTCCTAATACTATTTTTCCAAACAGATGGATCCATCAAACTGTTCTATTATTGCTTGTGTTTGTAATAAGTTAGTGAGAATATTAATATATGGTTCCTTTCTGCACTTCCAATTTTTGAGTATTAAATATCTCCCTCCTAAGATAACTATCGGCTAGATTTAGAGTTTTGCGGCCAAAGGGGTGCGTTAGCTACACCTGTTTTTTTCCCCCCGCACCTTTTAAATAACGCTGGTATTGAGAGTTCTCTGAAGGGCTGCGTTAGGCTCCAAAAAGGGAGCGTACAGGCATATTTACCGCCACTTCAACTCTCAATACCAGCGTTGCTTACGGTAGCGGCTAGCTGGAAAAACGTGCTCGTGCACGATTCCCCCATAGGAAACAATGGGGTAGTTTGGGCTGAAAAAAAACCTAACACCTGCAAAAAAGCAGTGTTCAGGGGTTAAAAAAAATTATTATAGTGGCGGCGATGTGGGGGGACCTCGGTTTAGGGGTAGTTTATGGGTGTTAGTGTACTTTAGAGCACAGTAGTTAAGAGCTTTATAAACCGGCGTTAGCCCAGAAAACTCTACTGACTTTTTTCTGCGGCTGGAGTCTTGTCAGTAGAGAGTCTAATGCTCACTTCAGCCAAGACTCTAAATACCGGCGTTAGGAAGATGCCATCGAGAAGATAGGATACGCAATTGACGTAAGGGGATCTGCGGTATGGAAAAGTTGCGGCTGGAAAGTGAGCGTTAGACCCTTTCCTGGCTGACTCTAAATACCAGCGGGCGGTAAAAAGCAGCGTTAGGACCCCTTAACGCTGCTTTTGACGGTTAACGCAGAACTCTAAATCTAGGCGTAAATTAATTAAGCCAATATTGTCTTATTATTTTTTATCATATAGAAAGAAGATATGTCTTTTCTCAAGTTTTATATTGTTTTGTAAAACCTCGATTAACTAGAACTTAATATGGTGCCAACATTTTTAAATTTTTACACAGTTCCAGAACATGTGTATCAGATCGGCTTCTGGGGACTTGCAACGCGGACAACTACTTTAAGCGTCAGTGTACCATTTATTTATCGTAAAGGGAAATAATAGTATGAGATATATCGATCCTATGGTTCTTAACCTAAGCTACTCCCAAATAGCTGTGGAGCTGATTCAAGTTTTAGCCGCTATACAGGCAGGAACACCTGTGGACTACTTGCCTCTTCAAATAACCCTACAGATCGAGGGCGACACTAATCTAATGGAAATTAGTGAAAACACTAATTCTCTTGGATTCTGAGTAACTTCATTCTTTACTACCCGATTGGAGAAAACGAGCCGATCATTGGCCTATCAAAGAGCCAGACCTACCTGTAAGTCACGTGACTAAAAAAAACCCGTAAGATTACGCTTCATTATTTTTTATTATACCCGTAAGTGCACTAACGGAAGGTAATTTTAAGAGCTTTTTGATCCGAACATTGCACATAGACACTTCACAATCTTATCTGCAGTAAGATTAATTATTTAAGGTTGCAACGGATCATCAATTCACGTATTATAATATTGTTTTTACCCTAATGCTAATGCATCATTTTTATATTTTATAGTGTGAGTAC
This sequence comes from Bombina bombina, assembly GCF_027579735.1. Taxonomy (NCBI): domain Eukaryota; kingdom Metazoa; phylum Chordata; class Amphibia; order Anura; family Bombinatoridae; genus Bombina; species Bombina bombina. Next base: position 751,959,765 of record NC_069503.1, on the reverse strand, counting down.
ATTGCCTTTGAGTAAAATTACTTTTATTTATAACAGTTTCCCAATGTTATTTTATATTTCACGCATCACTACTATTAGAGAAAATCCACTTTCACAACTAGATTTATATCTCAATCCGCATTATAGCTATATATAGAGCGCTCTCCTAGATTATTCTGTTTTACCATTTATTTATGTTGGTTGGCGTAATACAAACATGATTAATTAATTTGAGATGTATTTCGCGCCAAGCTGCAGAGAGCGTAGCATTCTCTACTCTCTGAATACTTTGCTTCAATATAACCTCATCTACTTCCTCTAGATCTTGACGCCAATTTACGCTGAGGTTTTGTATATTCTGATCCCTTAAATGGATAAATATTAGTTTATACCAAAAATTGAGAGAGTGGTTACCAGCTTTAAATAGGGATAGTCCCATCTGAATCCCTATGTTTTTCCAAGAAATTTACTTAGATATTTCAGTCCTTTGATCGCCCAGCCATTAAACAATTTATTGATAAGTCCCTCTATAAACCGCGGGTTATCTGCTAGAGGTAGTGAATCAGATATATAAGGATTTTTGTCCAATAGGCAGCGTATATGTTGCCATGCTTTAATAATATAATATATAGTGGTCAGCTTCTTCATTTCAGTAGGGATACATTTGTTCGGACAGTAAATTAAGGCTGAAAGAGAGAATGGGTATACTAGCTTCTTTTCAGCCTCTAAATAGGCAATATAATTATATGTCAGCCAGTCCATTATCACTTTACTTAAAGGGACAGTCTAGGCCAAAATAAACTTTCATGATTCAGATAGGGCATGTAATTTTTAACAATTTTCCAATTTACTTTTATCACCAATTTTGCTTTGTTCTCTTGGTATTCTTAGTTGAAAGCTTAACCTAGGAGGTTCATATGCTAATTTCTTAGACCTTGAAGCCCACCTCTTTTCAGATTGCATTTTAACAGTTTTTCACCACTAGAGGGTGTTAGTTCACGTATTTCATATAGATAACACTGTGCTTGTGCACGTGAAGTTATCTGGGAGCAGGCACTGATTGGCTAGACTGCAAGTCTGTCAAAAGAACTGAAAAAAGGGGCAGTTTGCAGAGGCTTAGATACAAGATAATCACAGAGGTTAAAAGTATATTATTATAACTGTGTTGGTTATGCAAAACTGGGGAATGGGTAATAAAGGGATTATCTATCTTTTAAAACAATAAAAATTCTGGTGTAGACTGTCCCTTTAAGCATACGCTATTATATACATGGAAAAGATTAGCCCCAAAATTGTTTTAATTGAGTTTTTGCAGAGCGAGCCATCTTCTACCAGAACCCCAAGAGAAAGGATCTAAAAGAGCTATTTAAAAAGTTAATATATTTTTTGTCATAGATATAGGGATGTTCTGTATTTGATATAATATCTAAAAAGAGAGAAAAAAAAAGAAAAAAGAGAAAGAAGAAAGAGACCCTTTAACATATAAAAAATGCAATTCAAACATTACTTAAATAATTTACCCCAAATAAATATTGAGCATAGGTCATTACCTATTACTGACTTTTCTCTATGAATTCTACAGCTTCTTGTGGTGTTCCTAGATAAATAATTTAATTTCCTATATTTACTTTTATTTTGGCTGGGTAGATCAGTCTGGCAGAGAATCCCGCATTAATTTAGTGCAAAAAAGGGGCCATTTCTTTCCTCTTAGCCGCTGTCTGTGCAGTATTTTGTTATGGACAATTTCAAGGTTCTGAATTTTCCTATAAGCTCTTAAAATATTTATTTTATCCTGAAAATTCAGGAATTCTCATTAATGTTTTTAGACAAACCAATTATACGTGCCCTTTCTACAATTATTACTTGTTCCTGCAAATGAATGCCTAATAATTTTGGTAGTTGGATGGAAGCAAAATATATTAAGTCTTGAAAAGCAGAACTCTCTGGAAGACCAATCACCTTAAGGTTGTTCCTTTGTGATCTATCTTCTCTAGATCCTCTAATGTGTTGCTCAATTCAAGCAGTTTATTATTATGACAGTATGACTTGATCCTGTTTTAACACTGAATGCTTTATATCCAATATTCTATTCTCCACTTTGGATAGTCTGGAAGTAACGTGTTTAATCTCTGAGGATATTGACACCAGTTCATTTCTTATTTTATCGAATTGTGGAAGAAGTAAATTAACCACTTGCTTATAGATTTCAGAGATGGCTGTGTTACTTATGTTAACATTACCTACATCCATTTTAACTTTAGAGCTGGTTTTAAGACTATTTCTAATTGTTTTCTCTTTTGTTTTTGACTGGCATTACTGGTGATTTATGTGATAGATATATTTCCATATATAAATACTAACTAAAATGTGTATCTAATGGAAGAAAGAAAAATACACAAAAAAAGAGAAAACGCGGTATCAGATACAATTGTGCTAGAGAAAAAAAAAAAAAAAAATATATATATATGTGTGTGAATTATTTGTGTTTATACCCTACAAGGTATATTGTGATTTAAATCCTAATGTGAAAAACAATATTACCAATTAGTGTCCAATGTGCAGCTCATTTATTATATTATTCTAACATATAATATGTGTGAAGACAAGCCGTTCAGGGTCTATGACTAAATGAATTTATATTAGAACAAAAAGAATGTTTAATTTTGTGAAACCAGCAGGACAAGTTATTTTTACGAAATACCAAAGTTAACTATACAGAAGCAAATTTATAGATAGATATATGACCAATTCTTCGGCCACTTCCTATAGCTACAGTATTTACTGTATTATTCCTATTATATCGGTGGGGACCTAAGGGAGTTTAAAAAATATTAAACAGATCCCCAGGCATACATAATTACCTTAGCTTATATTAGGGTATAGGAGGCCCTTCGATTTTGTATATCCACCACACACCATAATTGAAGGTGTCTTGCTTTCTGCTAACTAGAACATTTGTCTATATAGTGGCACAGATAAAACAGATGGGTCAATTCTGCTATCGCCTCTAGATTAATATAGATAATTTACCATAATATCAGCAAGTACCGGAGACGAATTACTTAAGATAAGATACTTAAGATAAGATACTTAAGAAATACAACCAATTATTAAAGCGTATGGGATCAACCAAGGATAGTATATACCAAGGTTAAAAGACTTCTAGAGTCACAACATTCATACAGCCTTAGAGTATCCAAGAAATTATAATGTAGAGGCTTTAACCAATTGCTTCAGATACACAATTCCTCCAACCCCTTAGCAATTTTTATCCGAGTATAAAACATAGCATAATAAAGGCAAACATATTGGTGGTAAACAAACTAATTCCAGTATGAAGTTTGCTCCTAAACGTAGATACATACAACAAAAGTCCTTTTATAAAGACAGAAGAAAGTTTTTTCCTCCTATCATAAATATATATTTGTTATTTTGTATAAAGGCCACCAGAGATTCGAGGCTTATTTTATACGTCATAGTTCAGCTCACAATAATAAAGGAAAAAGGCCTCTTTTTTCTTCAACATAGATATACATTGGCGAGGATTGATTGTTCAAGTCTATGTCCATATAAAAGTGTATACAGTTCCCAGGTAGGTCACAGGGTGGGAGAAGGGAAGATGATAAATTTAAAGACCATACCGCTTCCCAGATAGATGTCTGTACCCAGCCTGTATTCGTAAGAGTTTAGGGACATAAAGCCAGAATGGATAACCTATTTTGTAAGAAGTATTACTCTGCTGTATGATGTTAATGAGCCTGGAATGATTACTTCTTGCAAGGACACAAGGTTTTTTTATGTACTGTCCACCTAAGAGCTTAAGAAGAGCTTACTACGTAATATAATAAAGATAACAAGTCAAGTCAGCGCATAATCAGACTGAGCATACAATTTAATTCCCCCCCCCCCAATTTATTTCTATTTTCAAATTTGCTTTCTTTCTACTGTATTCTTGGGTTGAAGAGGTACCAAGGTATGAGACTGGAGCACTACATGGCAGGAAATTGTGCAGCCTTCTAGTGCTCTTGCAAATGGATAACATTCCTGCAAAACTGCTGCCATACAGTGCTCCAGACCAGTGGTCATCAACCAGTGGTCCACGAGAAGATGCTGGTGGTCCTTGACACCATCAAGCAGGAATTAATCTCCTCTGATGGTGTCACCCCGTTGTGCCGCAACTCCCTACAGTGCCTGGCTGGACATCAGAGAAAACAGAAGAGTTAAATTTCAATCTCCCTACGCACCTTGCGTAGTACTGCGCAACTTGCGTAGCTATATTGTACTTTTAACTCCTCCCGTCCGGCATGTTACTCAGAGAAAGATGATTCCATTCTAAAGCTGGCAGAGGTTGGTATAGTCTTGGCTTGAAATAGTGAAATTAAAGTATATATAAAAAAGAATATCTTAAAAAAAATACTTCTCTCTTATATTTAATTTATTTTCTTCCCTTTACCTGTCTCTTTGTAGTAGTTTTCCTAATTCCTTTAGATGAACTTTCATTACTGTTTGTCTTCCTCCCCTCCATCTTCTTTTTTTTTTTTTTTTTATTAAATATTAATTATTTTTCATTCGAATAAATTTATTCCACCTTAATTCCAGTAATTGCTATCCAGCAGATCAGCCATATCCCACCAGTATTATAATTGCCAGTAACATCAGTCATGGTTAACTCACATCCATATTGAGAGCTTTCTGTTATAAACTTAATTTATGACTCCAATGTCTGTCCATGATCATAAGTAGCTTTGAATATTTCCTAACTGGGGAGGTAACTTGGAAGTCTTGTGGTCCTTTTAAACATAATTCTTTTCCCCCCACTTTCTGCCTCTCTCCAGCTCACCCTTCATCTGTCATTTGGAAGTATTCTCTCAGTTCTGTCATTCAATTAGTTAATTCCAAAAAATAATTCTTAAAAATGTGTGAATATACATAATGTAAACTTAGCTATGGTTATACTAGTTATGTACAGTATGTGTGTGTATTTATATATATATATATATATATAATATTATATATCTATCACACACATTGTAGAGGGTTGCACCTTTCTAAAAAAATTCATGTTAGTGGTCCACGGGATTCAAAATTGTGAGTTTAGTGGTCCCTGAGGTCCGAAAGGTTGGTGACCCCTGCTCCAGACACATGCACTTGAGCTTACCTCCCTGCTTTTCAACAAAAGATACAAAGAGAACAGAGAATTTGATAATAGAAGTAATGCAATAAACACAATTATTGGCACATCAAATGTTTACCGATACCTAGAAAGTAGCTCTGTGAGAAACTTAGATAATGAAGAAAAATCATTACTAGGCATTTATCTGAGCATTAAATTATTTTTAAATTGAAAAGATTGTCACAGACTTTTTATTTTAATAATACATCTGGTAAAACAAGCATTTTTAACTGGAATAAAACCTACACCTGAGATTTTATAGGGATTTTTTTTAGATAAATGTGCTCCATGTTATCACTAACAAAGACCCAGAGTGAATAAAAAAAAAAAATCATATTCCTTTATGACTGACACAATATGAATGATAACATAATAACACATTATGATAACATAATAACTGTAGTAAATACAATTAAGATTTAATTTGAGGTGTCTTCAAAATCTCACCTTATAAGACAAAATCAACATAATGTGGAAAAAGCAGACAAAACAATGTAACTGCAAAAAGGAATGGAACACAGAACAGAAAAGATTAAAAAGGCAATGGTTCAGTAGAAAAATAAAGAAACACTAATTCAATAACAATTATTTAAAATGTTTTGACTGACACTTCATTTGACCAATCATGTTGGTTTGTGTATTTGCATCCCTATTACACCTTTATTGAGGTAGAATATATTTCATAAAACTATAAATAAACTAAGTTTACAAACAAAAGTCTCATAAATTGGGTAACTAAATGCATAGGATATCTGTGCTGTGTAGCTCTCAGCTAGTCACATCAAAAATTAGCTAATACTGTACATGAAGAGATCATTAAAAATATGTTGTATTGTTTCTGGACAGTAGTTATCGTATAGTAATAATTATACATATATTAATGGAATAACAACCTTATTCTTAATATGTGAAATTCCAGACTAGAATCAGAATGTGTTGGACCTTTTTCACAAAACACATTTCTAGGTGGAGCATCAATGTCAGTATATATAATAAAACAATTTGCTGTAAGTCATACAAAATGGACATTATCAACTTTGACTACATAAAGAGACAACTTGTGTTTCTTCATCATTATAATGATGGATCTTCTGGTGGATATTTTCCGTTTGATGTGAGTTCTACATGTTATCTATGTGTTATCTTAGATTCTGCAGTATCAACTAACATGTTCAAAATCACTTTTCTCTGGATACTTAAGTGAGATCAGGTGACCACTAAGTAAAATGTAATAAGCTACCTGTATCTGGTTATGTACTGTATGCTAATTAAACAGACTTTGTATTTAGATAACATCTTTTTAATGGTAAGTGTAACAGAAATGTTAAATTGGTTTGCCATACATCTATAGGTAAGGGACAGGTTATATAAATGAAGTGTTCTAATACTACACTATTTATTAATTTAGACTCTTGAAGGACAGAGAGCTTCAGTGAATGTCTAACTTTGTTTATTGTAATGTATTCACTTTGATAAGATAGGAAGACATTTGATTTAATTGTGTTAGCCCAAGAAATGTAACCTTTGGTCAAATGTTACAGGATAGATGTTAATGACCCAAAACTGGTTATATTCTGGCTTTAGACCAGTAAATATGTATAATGTTTAATAAATGCATATCATTCATTCATGGTCAACTTAATGGTGAGTCTTCATAGAAGATAGGAAGATGCATACTTCTTACATGGCAAAATAATTAATGTAGAAGATCCAGTGGATATGGAATATTTTTTTAATTCTATAGCCAATTGAATTGACTAATGTTATCATCATAAAAAGCATTAAGATTACTATGAATTTCCTGATGTATGCTCCTATGAATTTATTATTATATTTTAAAATGCATTACTATTAATTATATTTTTCTCCTAGACAAACATTTTAACACTTTAAGTTATGAGATGGCACAGAACCAAAATGCTTCCCTCCAATTGTGAGAGAAAAAAAAACAAACAAATGAACCATGGTATTTTACTATTGGCTGTATGGATGTAGGTGTGGTAACTTCTGGTCACACCCACATTAGTTGAATGCAAATAAGAAAAGGGTGTGTTCTTTGAGCATACCACGTGATTAAGGATCGTCAATTCAACGTCATCTCCCCGCCTACAACGTGACATCACAATGACTTGCAGCCTCGCGAGATCTTAGTGGATGGGAACCTTTATAATTGGAACAAAAGAGGGGTACACTGGTCACCTTTCTAGGGGGCTGCCATATATAGATATTCCTGCAACGGCTTTGCCCCTTTTAATTTCCATTAAATCAGAAGTAACTGAAAAGGGGACCCCCAGTTAAAACAAAGAGGTCAAGGCGTGGCATGATTGGACACTTAGTGCATGCAAATTATATAGGGTCCACGACGTCACTTCCCGGCTATATACTGGCCGCCATTTTCTGGCGGTGAGTGGGCATTGGTGGCGGGACGAAGCTGTAGCGGAGCGGGTATACTCCACATACACGCCCACCCACTCGGTGTATAGCAATAATTAATTAATACAGACAGCGTGGGGAGGATACACGCGCATCCTTACCCGGCAACAGGAAGTGGACGGTGCTGCGGGTGGAGGCGGACCCGAGCCCATTGGTGATAAGAAGCGGAGCAGCTCCCTCTCCAGCGCTGCATGGTAAGCGCAGTGTGTCCCCTGGCACATGCCAGGCTTTTTTTTTTTTTTGTACGCCCATCGCGCTCAAGGTGGGATACTGCCAGGGGCGTGTAATGCCGGGCATGCAAACTCTTGGTGAATTTGTATACTTCGACTGTCAGTGTATTAGACACACAGATATACACTCCCCCCCCCCCACACACACATCCTTGCTATATTATGCTTATATACTGTATGTTCATTTAGGTAATTGTATTCACGCTCAGGGGTGCGCTGGGAAGCTAATGTGCGTATGGGGTGCTCAGATATGTGCGCTTTAACTTGTTACTGTGACATGAAATTTAATATGAAGCCCTAAACTTTTTTCTCAATTCATATATATATATATATCACTGTCACGGAATTAAAAAAAAAAAATCGAATGGACTTAAACTAATCACCTGAGCTTCTCTGTGACCCACAAAACACTATTTGTGTATATATACTGTATACACATCTGTGATGTAAAGTCAGAAGTATTAGCCTATATGATAGGCCAGTTGGTTGTAGGAACTACCCTTTGCCCATAGGCTGCTCTGTATGCTCGTCCCCCTAGGGTCTGTTTATAAGAGGCGTGTATGTACATATATATTAGCACTGCTATATAGAGTATATGGGTCCTAACACAGCTGCATGTAGAGTGAGCTCAGATACATTTACACTAGTACAGCTTTGTAACCGCATTTTTGCACATTCATTTCCAAGCAGCCATAATGTTCAGTCAAAGTATTTAAAGGGACATTAAACACTAAATACATGCTAGTTAGAATGATGCATTCAAAGAAAAGATTAGTCTGAGAATAACATGTAGATGTATTTTTTTAAAGTTTCATTAGTTGTTTAAATAGTGACAAAATAAGTAAAGTTTTAGTGTCTATAAAACACTGGGAGCTGCCATGTTGTAACTTGTTACCTTCTCTGATGTGGCCAATTAGAGACAGTTATAAATAGGTCACTAGAGTGTGCAGCCAATGGTTGTGCTGAATTTAACAGTGTTCTGCACTTCCATTTCTAACAGGAACTGAAAAGCTCACAATTTCAGAATGGAATTACAGGCAAAGAGGACAAAATAAATGAAAGTATATTGCAGAGTTTTTATATATACAATTTATCATTTTATATTACCATCTCAAAGTGTTTAATGTCCCTTTTAAAGACCATGTTAGATCTTGGTACTTATTTACAGTATCTTCTATTTCTAATAGTTTTAGTCTGGCTTTGTAATGAGGACACCCCTCCCTTGCTAGAAGTTTCTGGGGCATTATAGTTAAATAGTTAAATTGTTGTTACACCCTTTTTTAAGTTCATACAAATAAGTGTGTTCCAATATACATTTAACCTTTTCAGTACATTACATAAAATAGCAATATTTATTTTCATAAAATGTTCAAATGCACGCTAATCACCACTGTGCTATGCAGAAAGTAACTTCTGAAAACACATCTTATTCAATTTGTTTTTCCAAGATTTCCTTAGAGCTTTTTCAATTTAAAAAAAAAAAATCTATTGTCCCTCTGGAAAAAGTCACCTTTTCTGTTTCTTTCAGGGATATTACTTGAACAGACATAGATAGATTGATCTTCCTTTATCATTTTCCATCTGAGTTCTCACAATCAGATTTTTCAATTCCTCTGGCAATTCTTTTCCACGTGGAGCCATAATGCAGACTTGCAAATAGATACAGCCCATAGGTCAAAAATTGAGAAAGTTCTGGTGTTCACGGGTCATTTTATAACCATGTTCATGCAAGTAGGCTAATTGAAAATCACAGGTGGATTCAATTTTGTTTAAATGATCACAGGTTTTCTAATTTTTGTTTCAGTGATCACAGGAGTTTACAACAGAAGTGAGTACACCTCTGTGCAATATCTATTAAAGGGACAGTCTACTAAAATTTGTTTGTTTGAATAGATAACTCCTTTACTACAAATTCCCTAGCTTTGTACATCCATTATTGTTATATTAATATACTTTATAACCTTTAAACATCTAAATTTCGACCTATTTTTAAGCCCCTGCAGCCGGCCTTTATCACAGAGCATTTTATAGAATTTCACAGGAAGACTGTATTAGTTTGTGTGCCATATAGATAACATTGTGTTTACTCCCATGGAGTTATTCATGAACCAGCACTAATTAGCTAAAATGCATGTCTGTAAATAGCAATGAGATAAGGAGGCAGTCTGCTGAGGCTTAGATACAAGGCAATTGCAAAGGTAAAAAGTATATTAATATAACCAACCATGTTGGTTGTGCAAAACTGGTGAATGGGTGATAAAGGGATTATCTATCTTTTTGGAGTAGACTGTGTGTAAATTTCTTCATAGAAAGGGTTGCCAGCCTGGCAGCATTCTGAAGTAGCTGGGTGCGGGGAGGGCAGAGTAATACTTTGTAATATAACATTTTCTTCTATCTAAAACACAAAATAATTGTATAATTTTAACAAATTTATTTTGTGTAATAGACATTGAAACATTTTAATCTGACTTAATTTTTAGCTGGGTGGCAGTAAAATCAGTCAGGTGGTGCACACATTAAAAAGGTCCTGGGGAGACCTGCATATGAGTGCAGCCACCGATCACCTGCTTTCTCCCTTATCCCCTTGAGTGCTAACGACGGCTCTAAACAATCACAGTTTCCCACTCTGGTGCTAATGACGGCTCAGAGCCATCACTAGCACTCTCCCACCTTGAGGGAGATCTGGGGGCTCCCATCCACTCCTACCCCGGCTATCAGGCCTGCATAGTGACAGGCATCAACAGGGCTTCACGTTATGCGCGGTTCTGTCACTTTTTTTTTCTAATGCAGTCAGTGGGAGGGGTTGATTGCAAAGTATAAATAAATAGGTCAAAATTTAAATGTGTATGAATGTATTTCAATTTTAAATAAAAGGATTTTTGCAATATGCTTCCCATAGCAAAAACTATTCTAGTCAAATTTTATTACAGTTTCAGTGACATATGCACATATTCTACATGTGACTAGTTCTCAGAGGACTGGCAATGGTGTGTATTGCGCCACTGAACACTTAAAGTGAAGGTAAACTTTGATTAATGAAAGCCCGTTTTTTAAAAATACTATTAAAAACAGAGGCACTTTCATTCATCAAAGTTTATTAGGCAGCCGTTTTGATTAAAAACTTACCTTTTGTTTTTTTCACAGTCAGAGCAGCTTCTCCCACTCGGAGATCCTCTCTTCACACGTCATCAATGACTAATCCAGCTTCCTTCAATCATTGCTTTCCCCCCAGGGTAGTCATTGCCTGAGGCCATGCCGTGATTGGAGGAAGCTGGATTAGTCATTGATGTGTGAAGAGAGGATCTCCGGGTGGGAGAAGCTGCTCTGACTGTAAAAAACAAAGGTAAGTTTTTAATCAAATTGGCTGCCTTCTAAACTTTGATTAAAGTGCCCCTGTTTTTAATAGTATTTTTTTTTTTAAAAAGGGGCTTTCATTCATCAACGTTTACCTTCACTTTAAAGGGACACTGAACCCAATTTTTTTCTTTCGTGATTCAGTTAGAGCATTTCTATTTTAAGCAACTTTCTAATTTACTCGTCATCAATTTTTTCTTTGTTTTCTTGCTATCTTTATTTGAAAAAGAAGGCATCTAAGCTTTTTTTCTTTTTTGGTTCAGAGCTCTCGGACAGCACTTTTTATTGGTGGATGAATTTATCCACCAATCGGCAAGAACAACCCAGGTTGTTCAACAAAAATGGGCCAGCATCTAAACTTACATTCTTGCATTTCAAATAAGGATACTGAGAGAATGAAGAACATTTGATAATAGTAGTAAATTAGAAAGTTGCTTAAAATGTCATGCTCTATCTGAATTGCAAAAGAAAAAAATTTGGTTCAGTGTCCCTTTAATTTGTGTCATACAAGCCACTGCTGACTCAGAGCAGGTATGTTTGAATGCTGATGCACAGGACACTTACAGCATATGTTTGTGCCACTGCAAACCATAACTTTTAGTGAAAGCATTTTTGCTATTGGAAGCATATTGTAAAAATGCTTCTAATTACAACTGAAATGAACACATGCTTATTTAAATCTTGACATTTCTATCCCTTCATCAGGACAGTAAACACCTTGAGAATTTTGTGTAATATATTTACATATATATAATGACCTAAAAAGGGGGCACAATAAATAACAAGTTATATTACAAAGTTATGTAATTTATCCTTAAACAATTTGAGTTTTTCTTCTTCTAATTTTCGAAACTTGAAATGCACCCTGTTGACTTCTCAATGCTAGCCCTGCTACATATCTTTCCCTAATTGTCTTTAATTGATAGCTACAAAACAATGCACTTTATACAAGCATGACCGAGATGAATAGCCTTTTTGTTATTTGATGATTAAAACCCAGATTGGCTCCTCCAAATAAAGCAAATAGTTTGACTATTTTGAAAAACAATTGCAGTGAAAAGGATGCTGGTTTTAAGAACATTTAGAGTTGGTTCATACAGTATGTTATTCTATAGCAACACAACAGAAATGTCTAAAAGTTACAATAAAAACCATTTCAAGTCTTGGGTTTCCATAGAAAGAAATGCAGCCAAAATAATTACCAGCCTTTTCAGGTTTGAGTGAAAAAATAAAACAGATTAATTAAAAAAAAAAAATCTTGTTTATACCAGAGTGTACCACATAAAACCGTAGCAGTTTGAAGTTGACTGCAGCACCTTTACCTATGTATTTGTATTTGATACATATTCAATGTGGACAAGTAAGAAATTACTTTCTTTTATTTAAATTTGAGTTGACTTTTCCCTTACTGTTAAAGGGACACTGTACCCAAAAAATTTCTTTTGTAATTCAGAAAGAGCATGCAATTTTAAGCAACTTTCTAATTTACTCCTATTTCGTTCTCTTGCTATCATTATTTGAAAAAGAAGGCATTTAAACTTGTTTTTGGATTCAGTACTCTGGACAGCACTTTTTTATTGGTGGATGAATTTATCCACCAATCAGCAAGGACAACCCAGGTTGTTCACAAAAATGGGCCGGCATCTAAACTTACATTCTTGCATTTCAAATAAAAATACCAAGAGAATGAAGAAAATTTGATAATAGGAGTAAATTAGAAAGTTGCTTAAAATTTCATGCTCAATCTGAATCACGAAAGAAAATTTTTGGGTACAGTGTTTTGGGCCGGCATCTAAACTTACATTCTTGCATTTCAAATAAAGATACCAAGAGAAAATTGCTTAAAATTTCATGCTCAATCTGAATTTCAATCTGAATCACGAAAGAAAATTTTTGGGTACAGTGTCCCTTTAAACTAATGTCATATGTGTTTAATGGAACCATTAGGGTATAAACAAGTTGATAAACTAATTCAACTATAAGAATAAATGTTTACTTATTACAGTATGGCTTTTTTTTTTTTTTATATATCTTACTCATTTTAATTCCTTTCAGCACAACTATCTAAAATGTTTCAACCACCGGTTAATAACCTTGAAAAAATCAGAAAAGCACGGAAGAAAGTTAAGCAAATCCTTCTGGAAATCGGTTTAGAAACCTGCAGAAATGTATTAGAGGTAAGGGTTTTATTTGTGTTAAAGTCCCATACAGATGTAAATATATTGTGGTATTCTGCCCTCACTATACTGGCATACTAAAACTGTATAATGCAAGATTTTGTAGACAAATCTATAGAACAGTGGTCAAACAAAAAATTACAGACACACACAAGCAGATGATGATATGAAAATATGGAGACTCCAACAAAAAAAGACTAAGCAGTTAATTAGGAAGGTTAAAGCTCATGCAGAAGAGCAGATAGCACAGTCAGTAAAACATGGGGACAAAACATTCTTTAGATATATCAGTGAAAGAAGAAAAAATAAGGTAGGAATAGTAAAATTGAAATCAGTTGATGGTAGAATAATAGGAGATAAGCAGATTGCAGACTGTCTCAATGATTACTTCTGTTCTGTTTTCACTAAAGATTGTGAAGATACAATGTCTACATTAAGGGCTCCATGTACTAAGCCGTCAATTCATCCGTCATTTTAGACGCGGATAAACTCGCCATTACTCGCCGCCGGCGAAATGGTGTCCACTGTCACTATGTACTAATAATCCTCCAATAAATAGACAAGTCTAGCCCGCCGCGAGCAGTGGCGGATTATTGATAAATTTGACGCCTCGCTCGCCGTGACTAAGCTGATGTACTTAACTTTCAGTTGAATTGTCTGGCCAATTATTAACACGTGACATGCAAGGTGTCACGAACATCATAGTAGTCGCGGGAATAGAATTTTGCTCCTATAAAAGTTCAACTTATCTAAACAACTTTATTATTGTTCAAAATTTTTTGAAGAGTGATAACAGAGCGTTATTTTTGTAATATTTATTTACAATTTGGATATGGCTTCATCTGGATCTGATAATATATAAATATTAATATAAAAATAATTATAAAGATTGACAACTATACAATACAAATTTAAAATATAGATTACTCTTTAATTACAGTCGACAAATTTGGCGCAATTTATGTACATGGAAATGAGAGACAAATTAGACGCCAGTTATGCTGTACAATGCTGATATTACTGCCTTTTATATATGTCTAGACTGGCGTCTAGATTGACTTTCCTATTTTGTACCTTGCCCGCCACCTAAAAGGTGGCAAGGCAAAAATAACGAGGTGGGAGCGGAAATTGTAGCGAGCGGACAAATAGATTTTTTAGTACATTCGTTTTTGGCGAGTTGGTGGTCAAATGTGTCTAATTACAGTGAAAAATGGAGAGGTAGCGAGGTTTGGCGGATAAGTACGCTCGCAATTTTAAAGATGCGAGTTTGAACATAGTTGACGACTTTGTACATATCAGTTTGTGAGTTTTGACGCGAGATTTGTTGCGGGTAGCTCGCTGACTGCTTAGTACATGGAGCCCTAAGGGATGCTACGCAAAATAGAAACAAGCTTAACAGTAATCTTTTTACAGAGGATGAGGTTTTGTTAGCATTATCAAAAATAAATGTTACAAAGGCAGTGGGTCCTGATAATATTCATCCAAGGGTTTTAAAAGAACTTCGATCAGTGCTAACTGTCCCATTAACTGATCTGTTTAATCAGTCACTATTAACAGGAGCTGTCCCAGATGATTGGAGAATAGCAAATGTAGTACCTCTTCATAAAAAGGGCAGTAGAGAAGAATCTGGCAACTACAGGCCAGTTAGTTTAACTTCAGTAGTAGGGAAATTAATGGAAAGCCTCTTAAAAGAAAGAATTATGACTTACATGAAGACAAACAATTTAGAGGACCAAAATCAGCATGGTTTTACTTCAGGGAGATCATGTCAGACTAATCTAATTGACTTCTTTGATTATGTAACAAAAGTATTAGACAAGGGAGGAGCAGTTGATGTAGCATATCTAGATTTCAGCAAAGCATTTGACACCGTCCCACACAATAAACTTATTCACAAACTATATCTCCTTGGTCTAGATTCAAAAATTGTGAACTGGGTGGAATGCTGGCTTAAGGACAGAAAACAAAGTGTCTTAGTAAATGGAGTTCATTCTGCAGAGGGGGCTGTTACTAGTGGTGTTCCTCAGGGGTCAGTTCTGGGGCCTGTTTTGTTTAACATATTTATCTGCGATATCAGCAAAGGGCTACAGGGGAAAGTATGTCTCTTTGAAGATGATACAAAAATTTGCAACAGAGTGGATGTTCCAGGGGGGGTAGACAAAATGAGAAGTGATATACAACAATTGGAGGATTGGACAAACGACTGGGATCTAAAGTTTAACACAGCAAAGTGTAAAATAATGCATTTAGGGAAGAAAAATCCAAATGTTAATTACAGACTCAATGACACTTTACTGACTGTTACAGACGAGGAACAGGACTTGGGAATTATTATTTCAGATGATTTAAAACTTAGTAAACAATGTAGTAATGCAGCGAGTAAGGCTAGCAGAATGCTTGGATGTATTGGTAGAGGTATTTGCAGCAGAAATAGTAAGGTTCTTATGCCACTTTATAGATCATTAGTTAGGCCTCATCTTGAGTATTGTGTGCAGTTCTGGAGACCATATCTTCAGAAGGATATTAACAAACTTGAATCTGTGCAAAGGAGGGCTACCAAAATGGTACATGGTCTAAAAAATAAAACTTACCAGGATAGGCTCAATGACCTAAATATGTATAGCTTAGAGGAGAGAAGGGAAAGAGGTGATATGATAGCAACTTTCAAGTACGTTAAAGGGCTTAGTAAAACTGAGGCTGTGGGTATTTTACATAAAATGGAAAATTCAAGAACAAGGGGTCATGAGCTCAAGCTAAAGGGTAGTAGATTCAGGAGTAATTTGAGGAAGCACTTCTTTACAGAAAGAGTGATTGATTTATGGAATAAACTTCCTCAAGAGGTAGTAGCAACAAACACTGTGGGGGACTTTAAAAATGCATGGGACAAGCATAGGGCTATCCTACGAACTAGATAAGTTTATACTGTTAGGTAAGGTCGGGCAGACTTGCTGGGCCTATGGCTCTTATCTGCCGTCAATATCTAAATATGTTGAAAATTTAGAATCTGGCAAAAATCTAGAAGCCAGATAATAAATATAAATAAATAGAGCTTACAAGGCCAGGTGGTGCCGCAGTGGAGCTGGTCATTACAGATTACATTGGCACTGCTGCTGCACCACCTGATCCTGTACGCTAAAAAAGGTTTTCTAAAAGAAATGAGGAAGAATACACAATGGTCAGAGCAAGAACCAGCTCTGCATCTAACATTGGCCCAAGCAACAATTGTACAACTCCCACCCCCAGACACACACAACACCATGCCTGCCCCTGTAGAAGTCTGTCTGGCATTCATCAGCGTGCTTCTACTACCAGCACTGCAGTAATGTGCTTGCAAGCTCTCTCAAGCATTTCCCTCTGTGCAATAAAATATTAAAAAGTGCTATGAGCAGAGGCACAGAGAGGAAAATACTTAAAGGGACATGAAACCCCAAATTTTTCTTTCATGATTCAGATAATGCATACAATTTTTAACAACTTTCCAATTTGCTTCCTTCTCTTGTTATCCTTTGCTGAAAGGTTTATATAGGCAAGCTCAGGAGCAGCAGAGAACCTAGGTTCTAGCTGTTGATTGGTGGCTGCATATATATATTGATTGTGATTGGCTCACCCATGTGTTCTGTTAAAAACTAGTAGTGCATTGCTGCTCCTTCAACAAATTAAACCAAGAGAATGAAACAGATTAGATAGAAGTAAATTAGAAAGTTGTTTAATATTGTATTCTCTATCTGAATCATGAAAGAACATTTTTGGGGTTCATGTACCTTTTTTTTTTTTTTTTTTTAAGAGCTTGGAATGTGCAGGGGTCTGAGGCATAAAATGTCAGCGCCAGCCTTCATTTTTGGCACCTAGATAAATCAAGCTCTGCTAAAGACAGAATGACTTTGTCAGCCAGGGCTTGAGAAATACCTTTTATTTCTGTATATATTAAGCCGTGGTAAAATAATAAATTACATATTTGGTGCTCACTGGTGCAGTCTACTAAACTACTCTCCTCTTCTTCTTTTTTTTTTTGTTTAAATGTAACCTACTTTCATTCCAACCCAATTTAAAATGATTGATACTTGATTACTTTTGTGAACCCCTGGTTTTGATGACTTGTACTGTTAAGACAGATATATGCTGCCTTACTTTCTGGCACTGTAGCAGCTTTGCTTAAGAACCCAATTTTTTTCTTTCATGACTCAGATTGAGCATGCAATTTAAATCAACTTTCTAATTTACTCCTATTATGTAATTCTGATTGGTGGATACATTCACCCACCAATAAACAAGTGCTGTCCAGGGTCCTGAACCACAAAAATAGATTAGATGTAGTCTTTTTCAAATAAAGATAGCAAGAGAATGAAGAAAAATAGATAATGGGAGTAAATTAGAAGGTTTCTTAAAATTGCATGCCCTATCTGAATAATGAGAAAACATTTGGGTTCAGTGTCCCTTTAATTGTTCTGAATGTAAATAGGTTTAAAAACAGTTTGAGGTAGCACTTAATCCCTTGAACACTGTCAAATTCTTACAATGACAGGATAATACACTAAAATATATTTTTTTTATGCTTATTTTATTGCATAATAAGGCTGTGGCCACAGAGCATCAGCAGCATGGTCTTAAGATGAAAACGTAGTTAAAGGAACATAAAAACAAGTTTGGATAACGACAAAATATAACATGTACTTCAATTACTTTACCTGCAAATGTATACTGCAGTGCCTCACCATTAACCCTTTCTTTTTAGTTTCTGGTTGTAAAGCTCTAACTCCCCCCACATTTCCTTCTATGGCTGTATCTATATCTATTTTTTTTGGTAGAATGCAAACGTGCATAGGGATTATCTGCTGGAGCATGTCTAGAAGCTGTGAACTCAGTTGAAATACAATGCCTGTGTCTAAACAGTGATAAGAGGGGTGGAGTTAGCTGCTCCAGGCAATTTAGCCATGTAATTAAAGGGACACTGTACCCAAAAAAATTCTTTTGTAATTCAGAAAGAGCATGCCATTTTAAGCAACTGTCTAATTTACTCCTATTATCAATTTTTCTTCGTTCTCTTGCTATCATTATTTGAAAAAGAAGGCATCTAAGCTTTTTTTTTGTTTCAGTACTCTGGACAGCACTTTTTTATTGGTGGATGAATTTATCCACCAATCAGCAAGGACAACCCAGGTTGTTCACAAAAATGGGCCGGCATCTAAACTTACATTATTGCATTTCAAATAAAAATACCAAGAGAATGAAGAAAATTTGATAATAGGAGTAAATTAGAAAGTTGCTTAAAATTTCATGCTCAATCTGAATCACGAAATAATTTTTTTGGGTACAGTGTCCCTTTAAGTTTGCTTATTTTTGAACAAAAAAAAAAAAAATACTTTCCACCAGCAATTTTTAAGCAAATTTTTTTTTATGCAAACAATTTTAAATAAATTAGCCCTTTTAGGATATGCACAGATCTCAACCTGTTTTATGGCACAATATACATCCCTATAAAGTGTGAGAAGCCCCTACCCTGTGACATTACATTTATTAAATCTGTTATAGTCAATACAGATATATTTTAACTACACCATGTGTTTTTACTGTCAATACTTGTATGCTTTTATACTAATACAAGCAATGAAAATGAACATCTCTATGTAAAAAATAAAAATGTTTTGCCTCAAAATTTCATCAACAGCCACATCCCATTGTAAAGGGACACTGAACTCAAATTTTTTCTTTCGTGAATCAGAGCACACAATTTTAAGCAACTTTCTAATTTACTCCTATTATCAAATTTTCTTCATTCTCTTTGTATCTTTATTTGAAAAGCAAGAATGTAAATTTAGATGCCGGCCCAATTTTTAATGAAAACAACCTGGGTTGTTCTTGCTGATTGGTGGATAAATTCACCCACTAATAAACAAGTGCTGCCCATGGTCTGAACCAAAAATGATCTGGCTCCTTAGCTTAGATGCCTTCTTTTTCAAATAAAGATAACAAGAGAACAAAGAAAAATTGATAATAGGAGTAAATTAGAAAGTTGCTTAAAATTGCATGCTCTATCTGAATCACGAAAGAAAACATTTCAGTTCAGTGTCCCTTTAAGCATCCAATCGGGATACATGCCCCAGGAATTGCAAGGGGAGCGTGTATTTGGCATGTGTAAAACAGTTACTTTATTTACCTCCTCAGTTTAAGGAAGTTTGCTATGAAATCTCATGAGATTTCAGTAAAATCCCACAATATCACTTGGGATGAAAGTGATAAAGCTGATTGTAGGCTCCCTGCTGACAGATTTCTGCACTTCCCCATACATTGATAATGTAATGAAGACGCATTCTACTGATCATGCAACATAAATGACAAGCTAATTTGTAGGAAATAGCTTAAAAATAATGTTATAAACTACCAAATGGCATCAGATCAATCAGCAAGGCTGTTTCATGAAAATACATTCATCCATGTCAGCTGTAGAACTGATCAAAGATTCCAATTATAAGTCAATTAAATTTTTCAGAAAAACGATACTTTTTTTCTACATTAAATCACTTTAATACAGTTTGACTAATTTAATTGAAATTTATTAATTACATTTTTTGTTTCATAGTTATGCAAGTTTGAAAATGTAAATATAAACTTTGTAAAAAACGTAAATATTTCTTTGTTTTGTGAATTGTAGCACAATGGCTGAGTAATCTATTTTAAAATGTGAATTAATGTAATTATTTTTATGCACTGCTTCCTGCTTGTTCAGTATTGGAAACTTGTTTCTCAACCCAAATCTGATTGTGCCTGGGTTATTCTTTTTTAGTGTGCTGTGAGACATTCGAGTCAACTCACAGCACTTCACTAAGCGAGCTAAGTTTTGTAATAAAGGGCTATGCATACTTCTAAGCCTAGTCCCGACTCTGCTACCTTGTGATAGGGTTAACTATGCTTTTAAGTTCACAATTTCCTTCTACAAACTAAATTGTTTTATTCAGTTGCAGTAGAAATGTTCCCCCAAATGCACACCTGTCAGAAACAGGGGAACTATATTAACAGAAAAACAAGTTAAATCAGTTTATTCTGCAACCTTTTAATTTCTTACCACAGAGTTCCACATATACTGGGTGCCATTGCTTTTTAAAAATGCTCGTGGTTAATGCCTTTATTTTGGGTGAAATGAGTGGCAGAATAGTCACTATAGCTATCTCCTCCTTTTCCTTCTCTTCTGCTTACACACATGGTAGCCAGTCGGGAAACACTTGCGTTGTTTAACCTTTTTAATGCCGTTCTATTCCTTTATAATTACACTGGGCTTTAGAGCCGTTATGACGGAATAGAACGTCATAGCCAACGGCTGTCCTGAAGCCTTCTGTGCTTACAGGATTTGATCGCGGTCTGAAGGGCGTTCCTAGGGTTGTAGGGATGCCCTCCAGACGCGATCCAATAATTGAAATCTCGCGATCGTGTGGTTTCAATTTGTCTACATCTGAACAGTTTTTCCCATGTAGACACTTTAACCCAGTCACGAAAGGGTTAATGTGGAAAAGGGGTTAAATCACAACTATGCATTTCAGGCAGGAGATAACATTTCTTCTCTGAGCGTAAACAGCAGTTATTTTAACCCCTTGATTGCCTGTTGGTTGTCACAAAAAGTTATATATTCTGTTTAGTAAAATGATTCAATCACTGCTGCTAGTGTCACACTGAAGCGATTTAACCCTTTGATTGCTGGTGTGTTGGGCATCAAAAGGGTTAAATTACCTGTGTGTTTGGAACAGCTATGTCCTTTTAATTACTCTAGATGTTCTGCGCTACCATGTGGAAGAAATCACTATTCTGTGTGACTGTGTATATTATTATTATTATTATTATTATTATTATTATTATTATTATTATTATTATTATTATTATTATTATTATTTCCAGCCATGGGTTTCACAGCCTTTTTTATACTCTAAAGATAACTGTTTCAAGGGGCAATACATTACTCCCTACTGGCTCGGCCTTCTATAATTAAAAGGACTCTAAAGTCAAAATTTAAATTTTCATGATTCAGATAGATCTGACCTCCCTAACAGGCCAGTTTTTTTTTTTTTTTTTTTTTTTAAGTATTACTTTGGATGAGAGCAGGTAAAGTGTTTACTAATCGGCTGATTATTTAACCTGTGCTCTAGTTCAGATATCCTCAAAATCTGGCCTCTTAGGGAGGCCTGAGGACAAGTTTTTAAAACCAATGAGGGAGATTGCAGTTTTAGGAGACTCTCCAATTTACATCCATTATCAAACTGCAGTCATTTTATATTTCCGAAGCACTAGAGTCTACTAAGCATGTGCAGAAAGTTCAGTGTATACGTCTGGTTGGCTGATGGCTGTCAGCATACATGGGGCTGGCAAATTTTGAAATTTATTGGTAAAAAAATCTGAAAAATTAGAGTAAGTGCTATTGCATTGCCTTTTTATCATCCACTTGATTATGCAATTCAAGCTAAAGAATATTGGCCAGACATCTTAGAGAGAGATCTCATCTAAAGCTACTTTGGACTTAGAGCTTAATGCAAAATGTTATGGTGGTACTTAATATTTCTCATATTTCCTAAAAAGTGATGTTCTTAAGATATGGGATATGAAATACTAGCAACAAATGAAATTTGTATGGTTTGTTTTTTGAGGATATCATGCTGAGATGTTGTCTAGAGCTGTGCTTGATAAATGTTCTCAAAATCTAGGAGCCCCAAGGCAGAAAATGCTGTGATGTGAGATGTCATTACAGAAAATACAGCATGTCTGCAAAAAGAATGGGACACATGCAGGAATTGTTAGCACTTTAACTTTGCTGCACTGTTCCATATTAGACTGTTCTATTCAAATAGATCTGCTCTGACTGCACTGTGTAAAGTTTCCTTGACACAGTGCATCCAGAGCAAAGTGCTGTTTAAAGTGAACAGTCAACTATGGAGTAGTGCTACAAAGCAGCAGTGCACTGATTGTTGACTAGCTCTGTTTTTACAACCCCAGTCTGCAAAACTCTACTCATAAGAACGTCTTACATTCAGAAATCAATGCGCCTTTTTATTACTACATTTCTATGTTAGACCAAGATTTTTTTATTTTTTTTTGTCTGCAGCTAATTTGCAATGAATTTTTGCTTTATTCCCCAGTTAAGCAACATAATTACAATTGATTGGTGCTTTTTATTTAAAAATTACCCTAATTTCCAAAAGTGAAAAAGTTTTACATTTGTGTGTGTATCTATCTATCTCTAATCTATTTTAAAGGAATTTCCAGATCTATGTAGAAGGGTACTCGCAAAGGAAGAGCACTATATGAAAGTGCTGGTATCGCAAGCTGGGCCTCTCAGTCTCCAGCTGACTGGCTGTCAGTGGCAAGTCAGTTAATTTTGATGAGCACTGAAACGAAAATTTGCAGGCTGAATATCAGTCACCATTTGACTGTATGTCTTTGGTCTCCCAGGGGGAATGGTGGTGGGTTCAGGAATCAAAGGACAGCTCCAAAGATGGTAAAATAAAAATGTTGTTAGTACATGCCTTGTACTACTTTATTTCTTTTCAAGTCTATACATATACCATCATCAGAATGTGTCACAATCAATTACAGATTGTATATCAGCAACATTTATTATTATAAGGTATTTGTAGAGCGCCAACATATTCCGCAGCACTTTAAACCTAGTCGGTATACAGGATAGCTTTTGTAGGGATCAAATGGGTAGAGGGCCCTGCCGAGAGTTTCACTGTTGTAGTCGGCTCTTATGAAGGCGATCTGCAAACAGCTGGGCTCATAGGCTTACATTCTAAGGGGTTCAAGGGCAAAGCAATGGAGTTAGGAAAGGTTAGTGTTGGTTGTAAGCATCCCTGAATAGTAGAGTTGTGTGTTTTTTTTTTATGGAGCGCTTGAAGCTGTTAAAACTAGGGGAGAGTCTTGTGGAGCGAGGCAGGGAGTTCCACAAGATGGGGGCCAGTCTGGAGAAGTCCTGTAGACGGGAATGTGAGGAGGTAACCAGAGAGGAGATCCTGAGCTGATCGAAGGGGATGGGAGGGAGGGAGAGTATCTGGAGGCAAGTTCTGAAATGTAGGGGGGAGCAGTGCAGTTGAGAGCTTTGTATGTCAGAGTGAGGATTTTGTGTTTAATCCTAGAAGCAAGAGGAAGCCAGTGAAGGTATTGGCAGAGAGGCGCAGCAGATGAAGAGCGACAAGTAAGGAAGATGAGCCTGGCAGAGGCATTAATAATGGATTGTAAAGGAGCTATGCTGCAGCTAGGTAGACCAGAGAGGATGGAGTTGCAGTAGTCAAGGTGGGAAAGGATGAGAGAGTGGATTAAAATTTTAGTTGTATCTTGTGTAAGGAAATGTCTAATTTTTGAGATGGTTTTTAAGGTAGAAGCGGCAGGCTTTAGTCAAGGACTGAATGTGAGGAGTGAAGGAAAGATCTGAGTCGTGTGACCCCAAGACATCGGGCATGTGGGGTAGGAGTAATGATGGAATTATCAACAGTTATAGAAATTATGGGGGTGGAGACTTTGGAAGAAAGGGGGAAAAATAAGGAGTTCAGTTTTGTAGAGATTTAGCTTAAGGTAGTGAGGACATCCAAGATGAGATATGAGAGACAGTTAGTGACACGGGTTAGTAAGGAAGGAAGGAGTTAGGAGAGAGGTAGATTTGGGTGTTATCGGCATACAAATGATATTGAAACCCATGGGACTTTATTAAGGAACCTAATGATGACGTGTAGATTTAAAAGAGATGGGGACCGAGGACAGAGCCTTGAGGTACCCCAACAGAAAGTGGTAATGGGGCAGAGGATGCTCTGGAGAAGGCTACACTAAATGTACGGTTAGTCAGATAGGAAGCTGTGTCGCAGATGCCAAAGGATTGCAGGGTTTGGAGCAGAAGAGGGTGGTCAACAGTGTCAAAGGCTGCAGACGGGTCAAGGAGGATAAGCAGAGAGAAGTGGTCTTTGGATTTTGCTGTAAGTAGGTCGTTGGTAACCTTGACAATTGCCGTCTCTGTAGAGTGATGGGGACAAAATCCAGATTGCAGTGGGTCAAGAAGAGAGTTTAGTGTAAGGAAATGGGATAGACGTGTGTGTACTAGCTTTTCGTGGAGCTTTGAGGCAAGAGGGAGTAAGGAGATAGGGCGGTAGTTGGATCGAGGGAAGGTTTTTTGAGGATAAGTGTGACCAGTGCATGTTTTAGAGATGAGGGAAATATACCAGTGCTTAGGGAGAGGTAGAAAATGTGAGTATGGGGGTGAGGGTAGAAGAGAGGGAGGGGAGTAGCTGTGAGCGGATGGGGTCGAGGGGACAGGTAGTGAGGTGGGAGGACCGTATAAGGGCAGAAACTTCATCCTCGTTAACAGGGGCCAAAGATCTGCATTTTTGGATATTTGGGGTTTGGATGATTGTGAGCTTTTTGGGGGTGGGAGATTGGTAGTATGTTGAGAGCTGATTTCACTTCTGATGGCGTCAATTTTGTTATTGAAGTGGCTGACAAAATCTTGAGCTGAGAGAGAGGTTGTATTAGGAGGTGGGGGTGGGCGGAGAAGAGTATTGAACGTGGAGAACAGACGTTTTGGGTTAGAGGAAAGAGTAGAGATGAGATTAGAGAAGTATTGTTGCTTATAGAGATTAAAGGCAGAATCGTAGGAGTTCAGGATGAACTTGTAGTGAAGAAAGTCAGCTGAACTCCGAGATTTCCTCCAGTGTCGCTCAGCAGTACAGGAACATCTGCGTAGGTACCGTGTCAGGAGTATGTCAGGGCTGAGGATGAGTGTGGTTTCTGAGCTTTGGTTGGAGGGGCCAGAGTGTCAATAACCGATGTAAGGGTAAAGTTATACTGGCAGATTGGTCAGGGCAGGAAAAGGAGGTGATGGATGAGAGGAGAGGTTTGAAAGAGCTAGCAAGCTGTTGCAGATCTAATGACTTAGTGCTTCTGTGAAGTTTTGTGTGAGGGGTAGAGGGAGGGAGTTGTAGGTAGGGAAGTGATGTTGCAAGTTTAGGAGATGGTCAGAGAGGGAAAGCGGAGTTTGTTAAATTTGAGAGTGCATCGATAGGTGAAAATTAGATCAAGGGAATGACCATCTTTGTGAGTGGGATAGTCAGTCCATTGTGACAGGCTGAAAGAGGAAGTGAGTTGAAGTTGTTTTGCAGAGGAGGCAGTGGGATTGTGAAGAGGGATGTTAAAGTCGCCAAGAATGAGGGCAGGGGTGTCTGAAAAAAGGAAATAAGGAAGCCAGGCAGCGAAGTGATCTAGAAATTGAGTTGGGGAGCCAGGGGGCGGTATATGACTGCAGCACGTATAGAGAGGGGAGAGAATAACCGAATCAGGTGTGCTTCAAATGAAGAAAATGTGAGTGAAGAGAAGGGCTGTATTTGTTGAAAGTTGCAATGAGAGGAAAGTAAAATACCAACACCACCTCCTTGTCTATTGCCAGACCTAGGAGTGTGGCTGAAATGGAGACCCCCATGTGACAGTACAGCAGTGAGCCAGGTTTCTGTAAGAGCCAGAAGGTTAAGAGAGTGAGAGATAAAGAGATCATAGATAGAAGTGAGCTTGTTGCAAACAGAGCGAGCGTTCCAGAGTGCACAAGTGAAGGGGGAGGTGGTTTTAGATGTAAGAGGAATGCGGTTAAGGTTACCAGAGTTTTGTTTATGAAGTATATTGAAAGGCACACAGGGATGTGAAAGGCTAGGAGGTTGTGAGGGACCAGGATTAGGGGATATATCACCAGCAGCTAGTATGAGCAAGAGTGAGATGAGAAGCAGATTTGCAGTAGTGAGACTGTTTTTGGACTGAAGTGCGAAAAAAAAAAAAAGTTTGTAAATGTACCTAGAATAATTGATGCAGTTTTAAAGTAATTTGGAATGTAGTTTTTTCAAACCATCTTTGAGAACTAAGCCTCAGTTGCTTCTTTCTTTTTATGTAATCCCAAACAGACTTGATTATGTTGATCAGGGCCATTCCATCACTGTCTTCAGCAACCTCACTTTGTTAGCGGAGTTTGGCTGTTCCTCATACAGTTGTATTCCTCCTACACTGCTGTTTCTTTTAGCGATTGTGTTTCAACATACTATTAAAGGGATACTGAACCCACATTTTTTATTCTTTCATGACTCAGAGCATGCAACTTTCTAATTTACTCCTATTTTTTTTCGTTCTCGTATCTTTATTTGAATGTAAACTTAGGAGCTGGCACATTTTTGGTTCAGTACCCCGGATTGCACTTGTTGTTTGGTAGCTGTATTTAGCCACCAATTAGCAAGCACTACCCAGGTGCTAAACCAAAGATGGGCCAACTCTTAAGCTTACATTCCTGCTTTTTCAAATAAAGATACCAAAAGAACAAAGAAAATTGATAATAGGATTAAATGAGAGCATGCAATTTTAAGCAACTATCTGAAAACATTTGTTCAGTATCCCTTTTAACCCCTTAACGACCACGGAAGTGCCTGGTACGTCAGGAGTTTCAAGTGCTGATCGTGATCGCTTCCAGACGCTTTCAGGGTATTGCAGCAATGCCTCAATATTGAGGCATCGTGCCATACCCTTAACTAAGCAACCGATACAGAGTGGCCCTCTCTGCATCGCCCAGTGATAGTGCTGATCGTTGGTGACGGGTGGTTGGCTTATCGCGGGAGGGTGTGAAGAGGCGGGTGGGACTGCCTCGCTACATCACGGCAGTGAATGGGGAGGAAGGAGGAGAGGGATCATATGTGGGATCCATGTCTGTAAAGGGATCGAGGAGGGGGGGGGCAGCTACACTATGGGGGGAAAATTGTTTTTCTTTTAAAAAATAATTTAGAGACAGCTGACAGTACATAAGATGGCCGCAAATAGAGGGGGAAGGGTTAGAGAGCTGTTTGGGGGCTCAGGGAGGTTGGGGGGTAAGGGGGGGGAACCTACACTGCAGAAAATATGTAATAAATTAAAAAACCCAAAAACTTTTATTTTTATACTGGCAGACTTTCTGCCAGTACTTAAAGGGACATAAACAGTTTGAGATCTGTGCATATCATAAAAGGGCTAATTAAAGGGACACTGAATCCAATTTTTTTTCTTTCATGATTCAGATTGAGCATGCAATTTTAAGCAACTTTCTAATTTATTCCTATTATCATTTTTTTCATCATTCTCTTTCTATCTTTATTTGAAAAGCAAGAATGTAAATTTAGATGCCCGCTTATGTTTGGTTCACACTGGGTTCTTGCTGATTGGTAGGTAACAAGTGTTGTCCAAGGTACTGAATTAAAAATTGGCTAGCTCCTTAGCTTAGATGCCTTCTTTTTCAAATAAAGATAGCAAGAGAACAAAGAAAATTGATAATAGGAGTACATTATAAAGTTTCTTAAAATTGCATGCTCTATCTGAATCCTGAAAGAAAAAACATTGGGTTTACTATCCCTTTAATTAAAAATAGTTTGCATAAAAAATTGTTTCAAAATTGATGGCAAGTATTTTAAAATTTTCAAAAATAAACAAACAAAATGAATTACATAGCTAAGCTGCCTGGGACAGGCAACTCCACCTCCCCTTATCAGTGTTTAGACACAGGCATTGTATTTCAATGAGTTCATAGCTTCTATGCATGCTCCAGCAGATAATCCCTATTCACTTTTGTATTCTACCAAAAGCAACCATAGATATAGATAGTCGTAAAAGGAGTTGTGGGGGGGGGGGGGAGTAAGAGCTTTATAATTCAGAAACTAGAAAAGGGTTAATGGCGAGGCACTGCAGTATAAATTTGCAGGTGAAGTAATTTAAAGTACATATTATATTTTGTCTCTATCCCAACTTGTTTTATGTCTCTTTAAAATGGGAGTGACCTTTTGAGGTGTGGGGGAGGGAAGAGAGCTGTTTGAGAGGGATCAGGGGTGGGAGGCTGAACTCTACATCAAAGCTAAAAATTAACCCTACAAGCTACGCAATTAACCTCTTTACTGCTGGGCATAATAAGTGTGGTGCGCAGCGGCATTTAGCGGCCTTCTAAATACCAAAAAGCAATGCCAAAGTCATATGTCTGCTATTTCTGAACAAAGGGGATCCCAGAGAAGTATTTACAACCATTTGTGCCATAATTGCACAATCTGTAAATAATTTCAGTGAGAAACCTATAATTTGTGAAAACGTTAACTATTTTTTTTTTTTTATTTGATCGCATTTGGCAGTGAAATGGTGACATGAAATATACCAAAATAGGCCTAGATCAATACTTTAGGTTGTCTACTAAAAACAAATATATACATGTGAAGGGTTATTCAGGGATTCCTGACAGATATCAGTGTTGCAATGTAACTATTGCTTATTTTGAGGAAAAAATGGTTTGGAAATAGCAAAATGCTACTTGTACTTATTGCCCTATAACTTGCAAAGAACGTGTAAACATTGGGCATTTCTAAACTCAAGACAAAATTTAGAAACTATTTAGCATGGAAGTTTTTTTGGTGGTTGTAGTTGTGTAACAGATTTTGGGGGTCAAAGTTAGAAAAGGTGTTTTTTTTTTTTTTTTTTTTTCTTTCTATTTTTTAATCCTACTTTATAAAAAAAATGTATAGTAAATTATCCGAAACTGATACAATCAGGATGATAGATGGCCCCTGCTAGTGGCCAATTGGCTGCCGGTGAGCAGGGGTGGCATTGCACGAGCATTTCAACAGAAATGCTTGTACAATATTATACGCTGTACCATTAATAAATTTACCCCAGTCCATGGTTCGCAGGCAGCAAACTTAGGATATAGATATCTCATGCAAAAGAAGCGCACTCCAATGGGGATTAATTTCCAGATGATCACTTTAATGTGAATGTTTTTGGGCCACAAAACCCGTCCTCGGACATACAAAGTGTGTGTGTATATGTATGTATGTACGTATGTGTATAATATTTATTTTTGTAAGCCTGGTAAATATACATAAGTCTTACCTGGTGATCTCCTTAGTTATAAAAAACATTCATTTGTACTTGATTATTTTTGTTAACTCAGGTAGAACCTTGCTTTCCCCAATGACAAGCTTGTGTTTGAGTTGATTGACTGTGAGGGACATTTTGGGATGCAGGGTTTTCTGCTTTGCATGAAGTGTGTTGATTTATATTTTGAAGGCATAGTGAAGCTTGCATTTCTTTTTTTAATACAAAGGATCAAAAAACATTTTTTTTGTTTTTGTTTTTTAGGAAACCAACAGTTATTATCCAGGAGACAATCTTTTTTCCAGTACATCATGGGAGGAGGTCTCGCTTTGGGAATCTGTTGGACGCAGAAATGTATGTTTAACATTAGTGATAGGTAGTAGAGTAGCATCAAGTATTTTGGATCAGTAAATTTTTGGTAGAGGCATATGAGGAGTGAAATTGTTTTGGCAAAGATTCAGTGAGCCAACACGTATATAAACAAAATAAGTATTTATTGTGATCTTCTTTTTTTTGTTAACTGTGCATTTGCTTTAACCTTATTTCAGTGAAATGTGTAAATTCAAAATGAATTAGAAAGTTTTAGTTTTTGTTACAAACTTAGACTTTATTGTATATTTTGTTGATGTTGTTGCTTTGTGAAAGCGAATTCTACTGGTTTTCATTTTACTTAGTTTTGAACCATAGGCGTTATTACTGAATATTAGGAATGCTATTTAAGCATCAGACCTGCAAGTTTAAATTGGTGGTAATGGATTTTTTTTTTTATTTTTTTTTTATGTAAGGTTTCTGTTTCCAGTATGAAACTTATGGGTAAAAGTTGTTATAGACAAAGACCCTCCCTTGATGTCACTGCCATAATTAATTTTGTAGAATGTCTAGGCTTGCTAATTTGATTGTACCTATCCTTGTCTACAAGGAAGGTCTTATGGAGTACAGCTGTTTGTAAATATTTTGTAGAATAGATTGGGGATGTTTACAGAGCTGGAATGGAATCTGAATACAAAGATTTCTTGCTTGCAACATCTGTTCAATAGCTAAACTACAACTACCTCCAATCGGGGGTTCTTTCTACAGAAGACTAAGCTGGTTACAGTCAAAATGTTAGTACAAATGTCATTGTTTTGTAGTTGTTGGTTGAGACCATATAGGGAAAGATACGTACAAGGGTTATCCTTGATAAGTCTGCCGTGTGCATTTCCAGTTCTAAGAATTATACAATTCACACTTCTCAACGTTAAATTACATGAAAAGTGGCAAAATTAATAATAAAACTATTTTAGTTGAAATGATTTTTATTGGGTGCAAAAATTAACATAATAAATGAAAAAACATTACAGAATTTAAGTCATGGCCACCATTGACCCGCCCCACATTGGGTGCATAACTATTGCAAATTATATAGATAATATAATAAAACTATTTTAAATTAAAACCTAGAGGTGAGAGAGCCACAGCTACAAGAATTCTAGATTTTTGGTTTATACTTCTTTATA
This sequence comes from Bombina bombina, assembly GCF_027579735.1. Classification (NCBI taxonomy): domain Eukaryota; kingdom Metazoa; phylum Chordata; class Amphibia; order Anura; family Bombinatoridae; genus Bombina; species Bombina bombina. Next base: position 751,929,047 of record NC_069503.1, on the reverse strand, counting down.
ATTTTAGCGGACTACAAAGTTTTAGAAACCTCTATTAGCATTGACTTATGGAGGCTGATTTACCATTGCCCGAATTGGCCCCAATGGATGGAAACAGGAGTTAAAGTAAAGTGAATGTAAATTTTGATGATAAAGTGCCTGTTTTTTAAAAATTTGATTAAAAACCGGGGTGCTTTAATTAATCAAAATTTACATTTCACTCCTGTTGTGAAAAAAAAAAAACTTACCTTTTTTTTAATCTTGACATCAGCTCCAGCTTCCTCCACCCGTTGCAAAGTCTCTTCCTGGGTCTAAAATGAGGAATCGGGCTTCCTCCAATCACGGCTTTGAATCGGTCACTGATTCCCCCGGGGGGATTGGAGGATGACCTATCCATCATTTCTGACATCAGAAATGGCTTGCGACGACCGTAGGAAGCTGGGGCTGCTGTGAAGATTAAAAGGTACGTTTTTTGTTTTTTTCACAACAGGCGTGAAATGTAAATTTCTCTAACATTGGTGTGTCCGGTCCACGGCGTCATCCTTACTTGTGGGAATATCTCTTCCCCAACAGGAAATGGCAAAGAGTCGCAACAAAGCTGGCCATATAGTCCCTCCTAGGCTCCGCCCACCCCAGTCATTCTCTTTGCCATTGCACAGGCAACATCTCCACGGAGATGGTTAAGAGTATGTGGTGTTTAGTTGTAGTTTTTTATTCTACTATCAAGAGTTTGTTATTTTAAAATAGTGCTGGTATGTACTATTTACTCTGAAACAGAAAAAGATGAAGAATTCTGTTTGAGAGGAAGATGATTTTAGCAGACAGTAACTAAAATCCCTTGCTGTTTCCACATAGGACTGTTGAGATGAAGTAACTTCAGTTGGGGGAAACAGCAGACTTTTCTACTTAAGGTATGACTAGCCATATTTCTAACAAGACTGTAATGCTGGAAGGCTGTCATTTCCCCTCATGGGGACCGGTAAGCCATTTTCTTAGTCTCAAGCAGAATAAAGGGCTTAATATGGGCTATAAAACTGGTAGACACTTTTATGGGCAAAATCGATTGCTTTTTTTGGGCATTTTATGCATGTTTATGCTGGTATTTCACACTTATAAACTTGGGGAACGTTTTTTAACGTCAGGCACTATGTTGGACACCTTTTCCAGACAGGAAGGGCCTTCCCAGTTGTAGGCTGAGCCTCATTTTCGCGCCATTACTGCGCAGTTGGAAAAGTTCCTAGAAGGCGTCATTTGGTATCGTATTCCCCTCTGGGCTTGGTAAAGTCGCAGCAAAGGCTGTAGCTGGGACTGTAGAGGGGTTAAAACTGTAACCGGCTCCGGTTTCGTTATTTTAAGGGTTAAAGCTCTGAAAATTGGTGTGCAATACCTTTAATGCTTTAAGACACTGGTGAAATTTTGGTAAATTTTGAACAATTCCATCATATTTTTTCACATATTCAGTAATAAAGTGTGCTCTGTTTAAAATTTAAAGAGACAGTAACGGTTTTGTTTTAAAACGGTTTTTGTGCTTTACTGACAAGTTTAAGCCTGTTTAACATGTCTGTGCCTTCAGATAAGCTATGTTCTATATGTATGAAAGTCAATGTGTCTCCCCCTTCAAAATTATGTGATAATTGTGCCATAGCGTCCAAACAAAGTAAGGACAGTACTGTCACAGATAATGAAGTTGCCCAAGATGATTCATCAGATGAAGGGAGTAGACATGGTTCTACATCATCTCCTTCTGTGTCTATACCAGTTTTGCCCACGCAGGAGGCCCCTAGTACTTCTAGCGCGCCAATGCTTATTACCATGCAACAATTGACGGCTGTAATGGATAACTCCATAGCAAATATTTTATCCAAAATACCTGCATATCAGAGAAAGCGCGATTGCTCTGTTTTAAACACTGAAGAGCAGGAGGGCGCTGATGATAATTGTTCTGTCATACCCTCACACCAATCTGAAGGGGCCATGATGGAGGTTTTGTCAGATGGGGAAATTTCAGATTCAGGAAAAATTTCTCAACAAGCTGAACCTGATGTTGTGACATTTAAATTTAAATTAGAACATCTCCGCGCACTGCTTAAGGAGGTGTTATCTACTCTGGATGATTGTGACAACCTGGTCATTCCAGAAAAATTATGCAAGATGGACAAGTTCCTAGAGGTTCCGGTGCACCCCGACGCTTTTCCTATACCCAAGCGGGTGGCGGACATAGTGAATAAGGAGTGGGAGAAGCCCGGCATACCTTTTTGTTCCCCCTCCTATATTTAAGAAATTATTTCCTATGGTCGACCACAGAAAGGACTTATGGCAGACAGTCCCTAAGGTCGAGGGGGCAGTTTCTACTCTAAACAAGCGCACTACTATTCCTATCGAGGATAATTGTGCTTTCAAAGATCCTATGGATAAAAAATTGGAGGGTTTGCTTAAAAAGATTTTTGTACAGCAAGGTTACCTTCTACAACCCATTTCGTGCATTGTTCCTGTCACTACAGCAGCGTGGTTCTGGTTCGAGGAACTAGAAAAGTCGCTCAGTAGAGAGACTCCATATGAGGAGGTTATGGACAGAGTTCACGCACTTAAGTTGGCTAACTCTTTTTTATTTTAGATGCCGCTTTGCAATTAGCTAGATTAGCGGCGAAAAATTCAGGGTTTGCAATTGTGGCGCGCAGAGCGCTTTGGCTAAAGTCTTGGTCAGCGGATGTATCATCCAAGACAAAATTGCTTAATATCCCCTTCAAGGGTAAAACTCTCTTTGGGCCAGAATTGAAAGAGATTATCTCAGACATCACTGGGGGAAAGGGCCACGCCCTCCCACAAGATAGGCCTTTCAAAGCCAAGAATAAGTCTAATTTTCGTTCCTTTCGTAATTTCAGGAACGGACCGGCCTCTAATTCTGCATCCTCTAAGCAAGAGGGTAATGCCTCACAGACCAAACCAGCCTGGAAACCGATGCAAGGCTGGAACAAGGGTAAGCAGGCCAAGAAGCCTGCCGCTGCTAACAAAACAGCATGAAGGAGTAGCCCCCGATCTGGGACCGGATCTAGTGGGGGGCAGACTCTCTCTCTTTGCTCAGGCTTGGGCAAGAGATGTTCAGGATCCCTGGACGCTAGAAATAGTTTCTCAGGGTTATCTTCTGGAATTCAAGGAACTACCCCCAAGGGGAAGGTTCCACATGTCTCACTTATCCTCAAACCAAATAAAGAGACAGGCGTTCTTACATTGTGTAGAAGACCTGTTACAGATGGGAGTGATACACCCAGTTCCAATGACGGAACAAGGAATGGGATTTTACTCAAATCTGTTCGTAGTTCCCAAAAAAGAGGGAACCTTCAGACCAATTCTGGATTTAAAGATCCTAAACTAATTTCTCAGGGTGCCATCGTTGAAAATGGAAACCATTCGAACGATTCTACCTACTATCCAGGAAGGTCAATTTATGACTACTGTGGATCTAAAGGATACGTACCTACATATTCCTATCCACAAAGAACATCATCAGTTCCTAAGGTTCGCCTTTCTGGACAAACATTACCAGTTTGTGGCCCTCCCATTCGGGTTAGCCACTGCTCCCAAGGATTTTCACAAAGGTACTCGGGTCCCTTCTAGCGGTTCTAAGACCGAGGGGCATTGCAGTAGTACCATACTTGGACGACATTCTAATACAAGTGTCTTCCCTTTCAAGAGCAAAGGCTCATACAGACATCGTTCTGGCCTTTCTCAGATCTCACGGATGGAAGGTGAACATAGAAAAAAGTTCTGTCTCCGTCGACAAGAGTTCCCTTCTTGGGAACAATAATAGATTCCTTAGAAATGAGGATTTTTCTGACAGATGTCAGAAAATCAAAACTTCTAAGCACTTGTCAAGTTCTTCATTCTGTTCCACGTCCTTCCATAGCTCAGTGCATGGAAGTAGTGGGGTTGATGGTTGCAGCAATGGACATAGTTCCTTTCTTCTGTTATGTGTGATCAGTCCACGGGTCATCATTACTTCTGGGATATAACTCCTCCCCAACAGGAAATGCAAGAGGATTCACCCAGCAGAGCTGCATATAGCTCCTCCCCTCTACGTCACTCCCAGTCATTCTCTTGCACCCAGCAACTAGATAGGATGTGTGAGAGGACTATGGTGATTATACTTAGTTTTTTATAACTTCAATCAAAAGTTTGTTATTTTACAATAGCACCGGAGCGTGTTATTGCCTCTCTGGCAGAGTTTGAAGAAGAATCTACCAGAGTTTTTTTCTATGATTTTAACCGGAGTAGTTAAGATCATATTGCTGTTTCTCGGCCATCTGAGGGAGGTAAAAGCTTCAGATCAGGGGACAGCGGGCAGATGAATCTGCATTGAGGTATGTAGCAGTTTTTATTTTCTGAATGGAATTGATGAGAAAATCCTGCCATACCGTTATAATGACATGTATGTATACTCTACACTCAGTATTCTGGGGATGGTATTTCACCGGAATTACTCTGTTAAAAAGTACATTAAACCTTTTAATAGGTATTTATTATGTTAAACGTTTTTGCTGGAATGTAGAATCGTTTGCATTTTCTGAGGTACTGAGTGAATAAATTTGGGCATTATTTTTCCACTTGGCAGTTGCTTGTTTTAATTGTGACAGTTTCTTTTCTCTCTCACTGCTGTGTGTGAGGGGGAGGGGCCGTTTTTGGCGCTCTTTGCTACGCATCAAAAAATTCCAGTCAGTTTCTCTTGTATTTCCTGCATGATCCGGTTCATCTCTAACAGATCTCAGGGGTCTTCAAACTTCTTTGGAGGGAGGTAGATTCTCTCAGCAGAGCTGTGAGACTTATATATTGACTGTGATTAAAAACGTTGCTCTGTAATTTAATTATTGTTACTTTACTAATGGGAACAAACCTTTGCTAAAAGTTGTGTTGCTTTTAAGGATTGATGCTATAACTGTTTTTCAGTTCATTATTTCAACTGTCATTTAATCGTTTAGTGCTCTTTGAGGCACAGTACGTTTTTGTTAAATAAGATTGTAACCAAGTTGCAAGTTTATTGCTAGTGTGTTAAACATGTCTGATTCAGAGGAAGATATCTGTGTCATTTGTTCCAATGCCAAGGTGGAGCCCAATAGAAATTTATGTACTAACTGTATTGATGCTACTTTAAATAAAAGCCAATCTGTACAAATTGAACAAATTTCACCAAACAGCGAGGGGAGAGTTATGCCGACTAACTCGCCTCACGTGTCAGTACCTGCATCTCCCGCCCGGGAGGTGCGTGATATTATGGCGCCTAGTACATCTGGGCGGCCATTACAGATAACATTACAAGATATGGCTACGGTTATGACTGAAGTTTTGGCTAAATTACCAGAACTAAGAGGCAAGCGTGATCACTCTGGGGTGAGAACAGAGTGCGCTGATAATACTAGGGCCATGTCTGATACTGCGTCACAGCTTGCAGAACATGAGGACGGAGAGCTTCATTCTGTGGGTGATGGTTCTGATCCAAACAGATTGGATTCAGATATTTCAAATTTTAAATTTAAATTGGAGAACCTCCGTGTATTACTAGGGGAGGTTTTAGCGGCTCTTAATGATTGTAACACTGTTGCAATACCAGAAAAATTGTGTAGGTTGGATAAATACTTTGCGGTACCGGCGAGTACTGACGTTTTTCCTATACCTAAGAGACTAACTGAAATTGTTACTAAGGAGTGGGATAGACCCGGTGTGCCGTTCTCACCCCCTCCAATATTTAGAAAGATGTTTCCAATAGACGCCACCACACGGGACTTATGGCAAACGGTCCCTAAGGTGGAGGGAGCAGTTTCTACTCTTGCTAAGCGTACCACTATCCCGGTGGAGGATAGCTGTGCTTTTTCAGATCCAATGGATAAAAAATTAGAGGGTTACCTTAAGAAAATGTTTGTTCAACAAGGTTTTATATTGCAACCCCTTGCATGCATCGCGCCGATTACGGCTGCGGCAGCATTTTGGATGGAGTCTCTGGAAGAGAACCTTAGTTCAGCTACGCTGGACGACATTACGGACAGGCTTAGAGTCCTTAAACTAGCTAATTCATTCATTTCGGAGGCCGTAGTACATTTAACCAAACTTACGGCTAAGAACTCAGGATTCGCCATTCAGGCACGTAGGGCGCTGTGGCTAAAATCCTGGTCAGCTGATGTAACTTCTAAGTCCAAATTACTTAATATACCTTTCAAGGGGCAAACTTTATTTGGGCCCGGTTTGAAAGAAATTATCGCTGACATTACAGGAGGTAAGGGCCACGCCCTACCTCAAGACAAAGCCAAAGCTAAGGCTAGACAGTCTAATTTTCGTCCCTTTCGGAATTTCAAAGCAGGAGCAGCATCAACTTCCACTGCACCAAAACAGGAAGGAGCTGTTGCTCGTTACAGACAAGGCTGGAAACCTAACCAGTCCTGGAATAAGGGCAAGCAGGCCAGGAAACCTGCTGCTGCCCCAAAGACAGCATGAATCGAGGGCCCCCGATCCGGGACCGGATCTAGTGGGGGGCAGACTCTCTCTCTTCGCCCAGGCCTGGGCAAGAGATGTTCAGGATCCCTGGGCGCTAGAGATCATATCTCAGGGATACCTTCTAGACTTCAAATTCTCTCCCCCAAGAGGGAGATTTCATCTGTCAAGGTTGTCAACAAACCAGATAAAGAAAGAAGCGTTTCTACGCTGTGTACAAGATCTGTTATTAATGGGAGTGATCCATCCGGTTCCGCGGTCGGAACAAGGACAAGGGTTTTACTCAAACCTGTTTGTGGTTCCCAAAAAAGAGGGAACTTTCAGGCCAATCTTGGATTTAAAGATCCTAAACAAATTCCTAAGAGTTCCATCGTTCAAAATGGAAACTATTCGGACAATCTTACCCATGATCCAAAAGGGTCAGTACATGACCACAGTGGATTTAAAGGATGCCTACCTTCACATACCGATTCACAAAGATCATTACCGGTATCTAAGGTTTGCCTTCTTAGACAGGCATTACCAGTTTGTAGCTCTTCCATTCGGATTGGCTACGGCTCCAAGAATCTTCACAAAGGTTCTGGGTGCCCTTCTGGCGGTACTAAGACCGCGAGGAATTTCGGTAGCTCCGTACCTAGACGACATTCTGATACAAGCTTCAAGCTTTCAAACTGCCAAGTCTCATACAGAGTTAGTTCTGGCATTTCTAAGGTCGCATGGATGGAAAGTGAACGAAAAGAAGAGTTCTCTTTTTCCTCTCACAAGAGTTCCATTCCTGGGGACTCTTATAGATTCTGTAGAAATGAAGATTTATCTGACAGAAGACAGATTAACAAAGCTTCTAAATGCATGCTGTGTCCTTCATTCCATTCAACTCCCGTCAGTAGCTCAATGCATGGAGGTGATCGGCTTAATGGTAGCAGCAATGGACATAGTACCCTTTGCACGTCTACATCTCAGACCGCTGCAATTGTGCATGCTGAGTCAGTGGAATGGGGATTACTCAGACTTGTCCCCTACTCTGAATCTGGATCAAGAGACCAGAAACTCTCTTCTATGGTGGCTTTCTCGGCCACATCTGTCCAGGGGGATGCCATTCAGCAGGCCGGACTGGACAATTGTAACAACAGACGCCAGCCTACTAGGTTGGGGCGCTGTCTGGAATTCTCTGAAGGCTCAGGGACAATGGAATCAGGAGGAAAGTCTCCTGCCAATAAACATTCTGGAATTAAGAGCAGTTCTCCATGCCCTTCGGGCTTGGCCCCAGTTAAAAACTCGGGGGTTCATCAGGTTTCAGTCGGACAACATCACGACTGTAGCTTACATCAACCATCAAGGAGGGACAAGAAGCTCCCTAGCAATGATGGAAGTATCAAAGATAATTCGCTGGGCAGAGTCTCACTCTTGCCACCTGTCAGCAATCCACATCCCGGGAGTGGAGAACTGGGAGGCGGATTTCTTGAGTCGCCAGACTTTTCATCCGGGGGAGTGGGAGCTTCATCCGGAGGTCTTTGCCCAAATACTTCGACGTTGGGGCAAACCAGAGATAGATCTCATGGCGTCTCGCCAGAACGCCAAACTTCCTCGCTACGGGTCCAGATCCAGGGATCCGGGAGCGGTTCTGATAGATGCCTTGACAGCACCTTGGAACTTCGGGATGGCTTATGTGTTTCCACCCTTCCCGCTGCTTCCTCGATTGATTGCCAAAATCAAACAGGAGAGAGCATCAGTGATTCTAATAGCGCCTGCATGGCCACGCAGGACTTGGTATGCAGATCTAGTGGACATGTCATCCTGTCCGCCTTGGTCTCTACCTCTAAGACAGGACCTTCTGATACAGGGTCCATTCAAACATCAAAATCTAACTTCTCTGAAGCTGACTGCTTGGAAATTGAACGCTTGATTTTATCAAAACGTGGTTTTTCTGAGTCGGTTGTTGATACCCTGATACAGGCTAGGAAGCCTGTTACCAGAAGGATTTACCATAAGATATGGCGTAAATACCTATACTGGTGCGAATCCAAAGGTTACTCCTGGAGTAAGGTTAGGATTCCTAGGATATTGTCCTTTCTACAAGAAGGTTTAGAAAAGGGTTTATCGGCTAGCTCATTAAAGGGACAGATCTCAGCTCTGTCCATCTTGTTACACAGGCGTCTGTCAGAAAATCCAGACGTCCAGGCTTTTTGTCAGGCTTTAGCTAGGATCAAGCCTGTGTTTAAAACTGTTGCTCCGCCATGGAGTTTAAACTTAGTTCTTAACGTTTTACAGGGTGTTCCGTTTGAACCCCTTCATTCCATTGATATAAAATTGTTATCTTGGAAAGTTCTGTTTTTAATGGCTATTTCCTCGGCTCGAAGAGTCTCTGAGTTATCAGCCTTACATTGTGATTCTCCTTATCTGATTTTTCACTCAGACAAGGTAGTTCTGCGTACTAAACCTGGATTCTTACCCAAGGTAGTCACTAACAGGAATATCAATCAAGAGATTGTTGTTCCATCCTTGTGTCCAAATCCTTCTTCAAAGAAGGAACGTCTTCTACACAATCTGGATGTAGTTCGTGCCCTCAAGTTCTACTTGCAGGCAACTAAGGATTTTCGACAAACGTCTTCCCTGTTTGTCGTGTATTCTGGTCAGAGGAGAGGTCATAAGGCTTCGGCTACCTCTCTCTCCTTCTGGCTTCGTAGCATAATTCGTTTAGCCTATGAGACTGCTGGACAGCAGCCTCCTGAAAGAATTACAGCTCATTCTACTAGAGCTGTGGCTTCCACTTGGGCCTTTAAGAATGAGGCCTCTGTTGAACAGATTTGCAAGGCTGCAACTTGGTCTTCGCTTCATACTTTTTCCAAATTTTACAAATTTGACACTTTTGCTTCTTCGGAGGCTATTTTTGGGAGAAAGGTTCTTCAGGCAGTGGTTCCTTCTGTATAATGAGCCTGCCTATCCCTCCCGTCATCCGTGTACTTTTGCTTTGGTATTGGTATCCCAGAAGTAATGATGACCCGTGGACTGATCACACATAACAGAAGAAAACATAATTTATGCTTACCTGATAAATTCCTTTCTTCTGTTGTGTGATCAGTCCACGGCCCGCCCTGTTTTTTAAGGCAGGTATATATCTTTTAAATTATACTCCAGTCACCACTTCACCCTTGGTTTCTCCTTTCTCGTTGATTCTTGGTCGAATGACTGGGAGTGACGTAGAGGGGAGGAGCTATATGCAGCTCTGCTGGGTGAATCCTCTTGCATTTCCTGTTGGGGAGGAGTTATATCCCAGAAGTAATGATGACCCGTGGACTGATCACACAACAGAAGAAAGGAATTTATCAGGTAAGCATAAATTATGTTTTTGCGCAAATTCATCTAAGACCATTACAACTGTTCATGCTGAAACAGTGGAATGGGGACTATACAGACTTGTCTCCAGTGATTCAAGTAGATCAGAAGACCAGAGATTCACTCCGTTGGTGGCTAACCCTGGACCACCTATCCCAGGTAATGAGCTTCCGCAGACCAGAGTGGGTCATCGTCACGACAGATGCCAGTCTAGTGGGCTGGGGCGCGGTCTGAGAATCCCTGAAAGCTCAGGGACTATGGTCTCGGGAAGAGTCTCTTCTCCCGATAAACATTCTGGAATTAAGAGCGATATTCAATGCTCTCAGGACTTGGCCTCAGCTAGTAAAGGCCAGATTCATAAGATTCCAATCAGACAACATGACTGTTGCGTATATCAATCATCAGGGGGGAACAAGGAGTTCCCTGGCGATGAAAGAAGTGACCAAAATAATACAATGGGCGGAGGATCACTCCTGCCACCTATCTGCGATCCACATTCCAGCTGTGGAAAACTGGGAAGCGGATTATTTGAGTCGTCAGACATTCCATCTGGGGGAGTGGGAACTCCACCCGGAGATCTTTGCCCAGTTGACGCAACTATGGGGCATTCCATATATGGATCTGATGGCGTCTCGTCAGAACTTCAAGGTTCCTTGCTACGGGTCCAGATCCAGGGATCCCAAGGCGACTCTAGTGGATGCACTAGTAGCGCCTTGGACCTTCAACCTAGCTTATGTGTTTCCACCGTTTCCTCTCATTCCCAGGCTGGTAGCCAGGATCAAACAGGGAGAGGGCCTCGGTGATCTTGATAGCTCCTGCGTGGCCACGCAGGACTTGGTATGCAGACCTGGTGAATATGTCATCGGTTCCACCATGGAAGCTACCTTTGAGACAGGACCTTCTTGTTCAGGGTCCATTCTAACATTCAAATCTGGTCTCCCTCCAGCTGACGGCTTGGAGATTGAACGCTTGATTTTATAAAAGCGTGGGTTTTCAGATTCTGTGATAGATACTCTGGTTCAAGCCAGAAAACCGGTAACTAGAAAGATTTACCATAAAATATGGAAAAGATATATCTGCTGGTGTGAATCCAAGGGATTCCCATGGAATAGGATAAATTCCTAAGATTCTTTCCTTTCTACAAGAAGGTTTGGATAAAGGATTATCTGCGAGTTCTCTAAAGGGACAGATTTCTGCTTTATCTGTCTTACTACACAAACGACTGGCAGTTGTGCCAGATGTTCAAGCATTTGTTCAGGCTTTGGTTAGGATCAAGCCTGTTTACAGACCTTTGACTCCTCCCTGGAGTTTAAATCTAGTTCTTACAGTTCTTCAAGGGGTTCCGTTTGAACCTTTACATTCCATAGATATTAAGTTGTTATCTTGGAAAGTTTTGTTTTTGGTTGCTATTTCTTCTGCTAGAAGAGTTTCTGAGTTATCTGCTCTACAGTGTACTCCGCCCTATCTGGTGTACCATTCAGATAAGGTTGTTTTGCGTACTAAGCCTGGTTTTCTACCAAAGGTTGTTTCTAACAAGATAATTAACCAGGAAATAGTTGTTCCTCCTTTGTGTCCGAATCCAGTTTCAAAGAAGGAACGTTTGTTACACAATTTAGATGTAGTCCGTGCTCTAAAATTCTACTTAGAAGCTACAAAAGAGTTCAGACAAACTTCTTCTCTGTTTGTCGTCTATTCTGATAAAAGGAGAAGTCAAAAAGCAACTTCTACCTCTTTCCTTTTGGCTTAAAAGCATCATCCGATTGGCTTATGAGACTGCCGGACGGCAGCCTCCTGAAAGAATCACAGCTCACTCCACTAGGGCTGTAGCTTCCACATGGGCCTTCAAGAACGAGGCTTCTGTTGATCAGATATGTAAGGCAGCGACTTGGTCTTCACTGCACACTTTTGCCAAATTTTACAAATTTGATACTTTTGCTTCTTCGGGGGCTATTTTTGGGAGAGAGGTTTTGCAAGCAGTGGTGCCTTCCGTTTAGGTAACCTGATTTGCTCCCTCCCTTCATCCGTGTCCTAAAGCTTTGGTATTGGTTCCCACAAGTAAGGATGACGCCGTGGACCGGACACACCAATGTTGGAGAAAACAGAATTTATGCTTACCTGATAAATTACTTTCTCCAACGGTGTGTCCGGTCCACGGCCCGCCCTGGTTTTTTAATCAGGTCTGATTAATTATTTTCTCTAACTACAGTCACCACGGCACCCTATTGTTTCTCCTATTTTTTCCTCCTGTCCGTCGGTCGAATGACTTGGGTGGGCGGAGCCTAGGAGGGACTATATGGCCAGCTTTGCTGGGACTCTTTGCCATTTCCTGTTGGGGAAGAGATATTCCCACAAGTAAGGATGACGCCGTGGACCGGACACACCGTTGGAGAAAGTAATTTCTCCTGTTAAGTGTAGTCAGTCCACGGGTCATTATTACTTATGGGATATTAACTCCTCCCCAACAGGAAGTGCAAGAGGATCACCCAAGCAGAGCTGCTATATAGCTCCTCCCCTCTACGTCACACCCAGTCATTCTCTTGCACCCAACTAATAGATAGGATGTGTGAGAGGACTGTGGTGATTAAACTTAGTTTTTTTATATCTTCAATCAAAAGTTTGTTATTTTAAACGACACCGGAGTGTGTTTCCTTCTCAGGCAGAATTTGAAGAAGAATCTACCTGAGAATCTATCTGCTATTTTAATAAATGCACTGCTTCTCAATGCTTTTCAATAGCAGTCACATGACTGTAAAAAAAAGGTTGTTATTCTGAAACGGTGTAAATTGAACCGTTGTAAAACGAGGGCCACCTATATGTATGTGTGTGTGTGTATATATATATGTGTGTGTGTGTGTGTATATATATATATATATATGTATATATATATATATATATATATATATATATATATATATATATATATATATATATATATATATATATATATATATATATATATATATATATATATATATATATATATATATATATATATATGTCATGCGCAGTAGAGACTGCAGAGGACAGTATGTATGTAAAAAGGGTAACCCAGACGTGGACCCCTTGCTCAGTGTGCTTAGAGGAATACTGCTACACCTCACTGACGAGGCCCAATGAAGGCCGAAATGATCGTCTGGGGTTGCGGTGTTCCTTATTCAGAGAGAAGTTGCCTGGTATTTCGGTGCTGGACTGGCCGTAATGGGCGGGGTCAGACTGATCAAACTACAGGAGAATTCTACTCTGAAAAGCATTACTGGGCTAAAAGAAGTTGCACCCAGGTGGTGAATCGCCATAGAACAGGCTAACAATGATATTGAGTTGGTTGTTCGTTCCTGTGAGTGCATTTCTCTCTAGTATGTATGTATGTATAATCTCATTCATGTACATAATATTGCATTTAAATACATATTTTTCATTTTAACAATGGTCTAGTAACTAGACCATTGTTAATTAAACTGAAAAATATATTTTTGTATTTAAATGCAATATTATGTACATGAATGATAAAAGATTAGTTTTAAAGAGCAGATCATTTAAATAAGGAATACAAATAAGAACAGACTTACTCCTGCAAGTTACACTTCAGTGATTACAGGACCATTATGCAGTAAAACAGGGAGCTACACTCCCTCCTACATAACCTACTGCCCTCATAGTTAACATTTGGAGACAACTTAACCTTATGATTGCCAGAAAGGGTTATACCATTTCAGCCCTCTCTCACTGTTAAAAAGTTTTTTACGTGCAGTGGACTGAGCTTGCCGAGCTGAAGATAAGCAGCAGACAGAAGAGGGGGAGGAAAGACCTGAGATTCTGCTGGTGCTCACTGCTAGAGAGCAGCTTCCTAGGATCTCCATGTGCTCTGACAGGCAGACGTCGGCAATTTAAAGTAAACAAAATACAGAGCAGAGGTTAACATCCGGTCTCCAAGCAGACTAAGAGCTCATTTTATCAAAGCCCTATGGCTGCAAGTTCTTACAAGAACTTGCTCGCACTAATTTAACAAGCAGCAGTCACCAGACCACCGCTTCCCTAACCTCTTCGCCACCTCTAAGGTGGCGAAATTCAATCTCCGCGGTCGAGTCCGACCGCAGAGATTGACAGCTCCTGTCTGCGCGTGATTGGCTGTGCATGTACAGGGGGTGGGATTGGGGGTGGCTGTGCATGGGCAGGGGGTGGGAATCGTCTGCAATGCTCATTACCTGCGGGTAATTTTGCCCCGCCCCTGTCCGCCTCAACTTTGATAAATCTAGCTCAAAATCTAACAGACCGGACGGATGTATTTAAGATTTTAAAAAAAAATTAACTTTCTCCTCTCTAACTGCACTGTGTTAAATAACTTAACACAGTGAAGATCTGTTTGAAGAGTCCTGCACTTTCTGCGATGACATTGCCTTGGGGGTGTTGGTTTGTGAAGTTCTGCATTTTCACGCACTGCAATCTTGGAATTTTAAAGGGACAGTCTACACCAGAAATTTTTTGTTTAAAAAGAGACATATTAATCTTTTTACCTATGTGATTACTTTGTATCTAAGCCTCTTCTGACAGCCCCCTTATTTCAGTTCTTTTGACACTTGCATTTTAGCCAATCAGTACCCTCTCATAAGTAGCTGCATGGTCGTGAGCACAATGTTATCTATATGGCACACGTAAACTAACACCCTCTAGCTGTGAAAAACTGTAAAAACCACTGAAATAAGAGGAGTCCTTCAAGGGCTTAGACATTAGCATATGAGCCTACCTAGGTTTAGCTTTTAACTAAGAATACCAAGAGAACAAACCAAATTTGATGATAAAAGTGAATTGGAAAGTTGTTTAAAATTGCATGCCCTATTTAAATTATGAAAGTTTAATTTTGACTAGACCCTTTAAGTACTCTTACCCTGTGACAGAAGTTGTGTAAACAGATTGTGTTTTCTCTTGTAAGGTGTATCCAGTCCACAGATTCATCTATTACTTGTGGGATATTCTCCTTCCCAACAGGAAGCTGCAAGAGGATCACCCACAGCAGAGCTGTCTATATAGCTCCTCCCCTAACTGCCACTCCCAGTCATTATCTTGCAGCTCTCAACAAGAAAGGAAGTATCAAGAGAGATGTGGTGAATTAGTGTAGTTTACCTTCAATCAAAAGTTTGTTATTTTTAAACGATACCGGCGTTGTACTGTTTTTACCTCAGACAGAAATTAGAAGAAGAGTTTTGCCTGAGGTTTTTGATGATCTTAGCAGGTTGTAACTAAGGTCCACTGCTGTTCTCACACATAACTGAAGAGTATGGGAAAACTTCAGCTGGGGGAACGGCCTGCAGAATTAACTACTCTGAGGTATGTTCAGTATATTTTTTTTCTAGAGAGATAAGGTCTAGAAAATGCTGACGGTGCCTGATATATTTAAGGTAAGCCTGATTACAGTGATTTAACAAACGACTGGCATCATGCTTGCAATAAAGGGTAATATTCATGTTACTTGCTCTTATTACTTAGTATGTAAAACGTTTGCATGATATATAAACGTTTTTTACTGAGGGTGATAAATCTTTATTTGGAGCCTAGTTTTCCACATGGCTGACTAGATTTCTCCTAGGAGTAGTTATTTATGGCCCTTTCACTTTGAGTGCATGGTGGGAGGGGCCTATTTTCGTACTCTAATTGCGCAGTAGTTTTTACATTCTGAGACATCCAGCTTCCCTGAAGGAGTCCCCTGACATATTGGACCTCTGTAAAGGGTTTTTGTGCCTACAAAAGTCGTTTTATGGGCAGGTAGGAGCCACAGTAGAGCTGTGGCAGTTTGCTTGTGACTGTTATAACGGTTTTACAGTTTTTCTGCTTCGTTTTTGAGCCTGAGGGGTTAATCATCCATTTGCAAGTGGGTGCAATGCTATTTTAGTCTATTATACACACTGTAAAAATTTCGTAGAGTTAACTGCTTTTTTCTTTCATGTAATTAGCAAGAGTCCATGAGCTAGTGACGTATGGGATATACATTCCTACCAGGAGGGGCAAAGTTTCCCAAACCTCAAAATGCCTATAAATACACCTTTCACCACACCCACAAATCAGTTTTACAAACTTTGCCTCCTGTGGAGGTGGTGAAGTAAGTTTTTGTGCTAGATTCTACGTTGATATGCGCTCTGCAACAGGTTGGAGCCCGGTTTTCCTCTCAGCGTGCAGTGAATGTCAGAGGGATGTGAAGAGAGTATTGCCTATTTGAATTCAATGATCTCCTTCTACGGGGTCTATTTCATAGGTTCTCTGTTATCGGTCGTAGAGATTCATCTCTTACCTCCCTTTTCAGATCGACGATATACTCTTATATACCATTACCTCTACTGATTCTCGTTTCAGTACTCGTTTGGCTTTCTACTACATGTAGATGAGTGTCCTGGGGTAAGTTAGTCTTATTTTCTGTGACACTCTAAGCTATGGTTGGGCACTTTTATATAAAGTTCTAAATATATGTGTTTAAACATTTATTTGCCTTGATTCAGGATGTTCAACGTTCCTTATTTCAGGCAGTCAGTTTCATATTTGGGATAATGCATATGAATAAATCATTTTTTCTTACCTTAAAATTTGACTTTTTCCTGTGGGCTGTTAGGCTCGCGGGGGCTGAAAATGCTTCATTTTATTGCGTCATTCTTGGCGCGGACTTTCTTGGCGCAAAAATTTTCTTGTAATTTCCGGCGTCATACGTGTCGCCGGAAGTTGCGTCATTTTTTTTTACTTTTTTGCGCCAAAAAATGTCGTAGTTACCGGATGTGGCGCCAAATAATGTGGGCGGCTTTTTTGGCGCTAAAAAATTCGAGCGTCATTGTTGTCTCCACAATATTTAAGTCTCATTATTTATTGCTTCTGGTTGCTAGAAGCTTGTTCATTGGCATTTTTTTTCCCATTCCTGAAACTGTCATTTAAGGAATTTGATCAATTTTGCTTTATATGTTGTTTTTTCTATTACATATTGCAAGACGTCTCAGATTGATCCTGAATCAGAAGCCACTTCTGGAAAAACGCTTAACTGAGTTTCAGTTCTACCAGAGCTAAGTTCATTTATTTTAAATGTTATAAATGTTTATCTTTAGCTATGGTTTGTAATAAGTTATTATGATATACTTTTACATGCAGAATCCATTAGTATTTATGCTTTATATATTTCCATTTTTACATCTTATGTACAAGAAACATTTAGAAGATTTATAAGAAATATTTTTCTGATTCTATTTTAAAGGCTTTGTCTGACTTCGTGCCTTCTAATAAAATTCTTAGGTCTTTTTCACTTCTTTTTTAATTATTGAAGTTTCAAATGACCAACAACATACTGATTTATCCTTCTCTGATGATGTTTTTTTCCCTTTCAGAAATTTTCTTCATCAGATATTGACACTAACAAATCTACTTTTTTATTATTTTTCTATTATTAAAGTACATTTGTTCTTTGTTGAAAAGGTGTTGATTATTTTGGATATTAAGGTAACTAGTTCTTTAAGACTAGCTGACACTATTTCTGCCTATTTATTTCTTCTGTGTTTTCAGATGTTTTTTCTTTCCAATTCCCCATTCTAGGGAATGGAATAGGCTGAGAATTTTCTTTTATTCCTTCTTCAAAGGTTTTAAACTATATTCTTTGCCAGCAGTTAAATTCAATTTGGAGGGTTCTCCAATTTATTGGGGCTATCTCTACTTCTACTAATTATGCTATTGTTTCTATAGCAAAATAGTATTTATTTTCCTTTAGATAGTTGTATCTTATTTATGGAAAATTATTTAGTTTCAGGTACTTTTCTTGGTCCTGTGATTTATTTGGATATTGCAATTGCTTCATTTTTTTCTGTTTACTTTAAGATCAAGTATCAGATTATGATTTATTTTAGCATTAAGGGACAACATTTACTAGACTAGGTGCTGTTGCATTTGTCTTGTTTTGCATTTATTGATTATGCAAGTCCACTGTATTGACTGGTCCTTTAAACTGGACTAACATGCTAATAATTTCATTTGTGTCTTCATTTTATGAATATTTTCGCAAATGAGGGTTAATCTATGTCTTTAGCTATTTTAGCTAGAAGAATTTTGTGATTTTTTTAAAAAAAAAAAATTAAAAAAAAATCCATATTTCTTTTGTTCTAAGATAATCAATTATTTGTTTTATAATTGGATTCAATTCTTAACTGTTACTCTGGGCTTCAAGATTGAGTTCTAAGACTAAAACTTTAAGCTTATACTAGTTTGGTTGTTCTTATTAAGGAACTAATTCCTGAGTTCTTTCCCAAGTAACATGTTCATAATTGGGGTTCGAAATCAGCTCCCTAATATTGCGATGTACGTGCCGTATTCCAGCTTGGCTGGTAAGGGGCAGGTTAAGACTTCTTTGAAATTTATTTGGTTCTATTTTGTCCAAATTTCTTTGATTTTATTCCAGTAAGGCTAACACTTTCTTTTAGTGTGTTTCTGCCCTATATATTTTGGGTACTGTTGAAGCATGGCTGGGCACCCATGGGGTTCAAGCGCTGCTCAGACCTGGAATCTTCTGGGGTATTTCTTCCAGTTCCTTTTTTTAGGAACCGGGTTTGGAGTTTTATTCAAACTATTTTGCCTTTTTATGGTCATTGATAGCATTATTTGTTTTCATTAGATACAATAAATGCATATTTTCATTTTTCTGTTTTCATTCAGATTATTTTCTGAGGATGCGGAATCTCATATGATTCACTTGCTCTTCAGGACATAGTTAGAGGATCTTTTTTTCGAAAGCTCTTGATTCCTCACACAAGGGTCACCTTTTTTTAGGTTTCCAGATAGTTTGTGTCACTGTCTTTGTCTCTATCAGACAAGGGATAATTCTATTGGGTTCCGTCTGTCGGTACCTTTTAGTCTCTATTTCCTTCAGTTGCTATATATGCATAGAAGTTTTAGGTCTTATGGCCACAGCATTGGATTCAATTCCCTTTGCTCATTTTCACTAGAAAGAACCTTTCCAGTCTTTTATGAGTGTTTCTTCTAGAACATGGTTGGAGGATCAATTTACCAAAAAGTTTGTTGATTCCTCAGTCAAGGGTAACCTTTTTAGGTTTCCTGATAGATTCAGTGTCCTTGACCCTGTCTCTGACGGACAAGAGACGTCCAGAAATTGGTTTCAGCTTGTCGAAACCTTCAGTCTCAATCTTTCCCTTCGGTAGCCTTATGCATGGAAATTCTAGGTCTTATGACGGCTGCATTGGACGCGGCCCCCTTTGCTCGTTTTCACATGCGACCTCTTCAGCTCTGTATGCTGAACCAGTGGTGCAGGGATTATACAAAGATATCTCAATTAATATCTTTAAAACCGATTGTACGACACTCTCTGACGTGGTGGACAGACCACCATCGTTTAGTTCAGGGGGCTTTTGTTCTTCCAACCTGGACTGTGTTTTCAACAAATGCAAGTCTGACAGGTTGGGGAGCTGTTTGGGGGTCTCTGACAGCACAAGAGGTTTGGGAATCTCAGGAGGTGAGATTACCAATCAATATTTTGGAACTCTGTGCAATTTTCAGAGCTCTTCAGTCATGGCCTCTTCTAAAGAGAGAGCCGTTCATTTGTTTTCAGACGGACAGTGTCACAATTGTGGCATATGTCAATCATCAAGGAGGGACTCAGTCCTCTGGCTATGAAAGAAGTATCTCGAATTCTGGTATGGGCGGAATCCAGCTCCTGTCTAATTTATGCGGTTCATATCCCAGGTATAGACAATTGGGTAGCGGATTATCTCAGTCGCCAAACGTTACATCCGGGCGAATGGTCTCTTCACCCAGAGGTATTTCTTCAGATTGTTCAAATGTGGGGACTTCCAGAAATAGATCTGATGGCTTCTCATCTAAACAAGAAGCTTCCCAGGTATCTGTCCAGATCCAGGGATCCTCAGACGGCGGCAGTGGATGCATTGTCACTTCCTTGGAAGTATCATCCTGCTTATATCTTTCCGCCTCTAGTTCTTCTTCCAAGAGTAATTCCAAGATTCTAAAGGAGTGCTAGTTTGTTCTGCTGGTGGCTCCAGCATGGCCTCACAGGTTTTGGTATGTGGATCTTGTCCGGATGGCCACTTGCTAACCGTGGACTCTTCCGTTAAGACCAGACCTTCTATCGCAAGGTCCTTTTTTTCCATCAGGATCTCAAATCCTTAAATTTGAAGGTATGGAGATTGAACGCTTGATTCTCAGTCATAGAGGTTTCTCTGACTCTGATTAATACTATGTTACATGCTCGTAAATCTGTATCTAGGAAGATATATTATCGAGTCTGGAAGATTTACATTTCTTGGTGTCTTTCTCATCATTTTTCTTGGCATTCTTTTAGAATTCCTAGAATTTTTCAGTTTCTTCAGGATGGTTTGGATAAAGGTTTGTCTGCAAGTTCCTTGAAAGGACAAATCTCTGCTCTTTCTGTTCTTTTTCACAGAAAGATTGCTAGTCTTCCTGATGTTCATTGTTTTGTACAAGCTTTGGTTCGTATTAAACCTGTTAAGTCAATTTCTCCTCCTTGGAATTTGAATTTGGTTCTGGGGGCTCTTCAAGCTCCTCCGTTTGAACCTATGCATTCGCTGGACATTAAATTACTTTCTTGGAAAGTTTGTTTCTTTTGGCCATCTCTTCTGCTAGAAGATTTTCTGAATTATCTGCTCTTTCTTGTGAGTCTCCTTTTCTGATTTTTCATCAGGATAAGGCGGTGTTGCGAACTTCATTTAAATTTTTACCTAAGGTTGTGAATTCTAACAACATTAGTAGAGAAATTGTGGTTCCTTCATTGTGTCCTAAGAATTCTAAGGAAAGATCGTTGCATTCTTTGGATGTAGTTAGAGCTTTGAAATATTATGTTGAAGCTACTAAAAATTTCTGAAAGACTTCTTGTCTATTTGTTATCTTTTCCGGTTCTAGGAAAGGTCAGAAGGCCTCTGCCATTTCTTTGGCGTCTTGGTTAAAGTCTTTGATTCATCATGCTTATGTCGAGTCGGGTAAAACTCCGCCTCAAAGGATTACAGCTCATTCTTCTAGGTCAGTTTCTACTTCCTGGGCGTTTAAGAATGAAGCTTCGGTTGATCAGATTTGCAAAGCAGCAACTTGGTCTTCTTTGCATACTTTTACTAAATTCTACCATTTTGATGTGTTTTCTTCTGAAGCAGTTTTTGGTAGAAAAGTACTTCAGGCATCTGTTTCAGTTTGATTCTTCTGCTTATATTTTCAGTTTTTTCATTATAAGATTTAAACTTTATTTTGGGTGTGGATTATTTTCAGCCGAATTGGCTGTCTTTATTTTTTCCCTCCCTCTCTAGTGACTCTTGCGTGGAAGATCCACATCTTGGGTATTCATTATCCCATACGTCACTAGCTCATGGACTCTTGCTAATTACATGAAAGAAAACATAATTTATGTAAGAACTTACCTGATAAATTCATTTCTTTCATATTGGCAAGAGTCCATGAGGCCCACCCTTTTTTGTGGTGGTTATGATTTTTTTTGTATAAAGCACAATTATTCCAATTCCTTATTTTTTAATGCTTTCGCACTTTTGTCTTATCACCCCACTTCTTGGCTATGCGTTAAACTGATTTGTGGGTGTGGTGAGGGGTGTGTTTATAGGCATTTTGAGGTTTGGGAAACTTTGCCCCTCCTGGTAGGAATGTATATCCCATACGTCACTAGCTCATGGACTCTTGCTAATATGAAAGAATTGAATTTATCAGGTAAGTTCTTACATAAATTATGTTTTTTCACTGTTTTGCAGTTTGTGTTGGTTTTTTTTCCCTTAAAGGCACAGTACCGTTTTTTATATTCTGCTTTTTGACATTAATTAAAGTGTTTTCAAAGCTTGCTGGTCTCATTACTAGTCTGTTAAACATGTCTGACATAGAGGAAACTCCTTGTTCATTATGTTTAGAAGCCATTGTGGAACCCCCTCTTAGAATGTGTACCAAATGCACTGAACTTACTATAAATTTTAAAGACCATATTCTAGCTTTAAAAGATTTATCACCAGAGGAAATTGACAAGGGGGAAGTTATGCCGACTAACTCTCCCCACGTGTCAGAGCCTATAACTCCCGCACAAGGGACGCCAAGTACATCTAGCGCGCCCATTGCATATACTTTACAAGACATGGCGGCAGTTATGAATCATACCCTTACAGAGGTATTGTCCAAACTGCCAGGGTTACAAGGAAAGCGAGACAGCTCTGGGGCTAGAACAAATACAGAGCTCTCTGACGCTTTAGTAGCTATTTCTGATATACCCTCACAATGTACAGAAGCCGAAGCAGGAGAGCTTCTATCTGTGGGTGAGTTTTCTGACTCAGGGAAGACACTTCAACCTGATTCTGATATGTCTACATTTAAATTTAAGCTTGAACACCTCCGCGTGTTGCTCAGGGAGGTTTTAGCAACTCTGGATGACTGTGACGCCATTGTAGTCCCAGAGAAATTGTGTAAATTGGATAAATACTATGCAGTGCCTGTTTACACTGATATTTTCCCAATACCCAAGAAGAGGTTTTCAGAAATTATTACTAAGGAATGGGAAAGACCAGGTGTACCGTTCTCTCCCCCTCCTGTTTTTAAAAAGATGTTTCCTATAGATACAGCTACACGGGACTTGTGGCAAATGGTCCCTAAGGTGGAGGGAGCAGACAGTTGTGCTTTTCTAGATCCAATGGACAAAAAATTAGAGGGTTACCTTAAGAAAATTTGTATTCAACAAGGTTTTATTCTCCAGCCCCTTGCATGCATTGCCCCTGTCACTGCTGCTGCGGCCTTCTGGTTTGAGTCTCTAGAAGAGGCTCTACAGGTAGAGACCCCATTGGATGATATCCTTGACAAGCTTAAAGCTCTTAAGCTAGCCAATTCATTTGTTTCTGACGCGTTGTTCATTTTACCAAGCTAACGGCTAAAAACTCAGGTTTTGCTATTCAGGCGCGTAGGGCGCTATGGCTCAAATCCTGGTCAGCTGACGTTACTTCAAAGTCTAAGCTTCTCAACATTCCCTTCAAGGGGCAGACCCTATTCGGGCCTGGACTGAAGGAGATCATTTCTGATATTACTGGAGGAAAAGGTCACGCCCTTCCTCAGGATAGGTCCAACAAATTAAGGACCAAACATACTAATTTTCGTTCCTTTCGAAACTTCAAGAGTGGCGCAGCTTCAACTTCCTCTAATACAAAACAAGAGGGAAATTTTGCCCAGTCCAAGTCGGTCTGGAGACCTAACCAGGCTTGGAACAAAGGAAAGCAGGCCAAAAAACCTGCTGCCTCTAAAACAGCATGACGGATCAGCCCCCGATGCGGAAACGGATCTAGTAGGGGGCAGACTTTCTCTCTTCGCCCAGGCTTGGGCAAGAGATGTCCAGGATCCCTGGGCGTTGGAAATTGTGTCCCAGGGATATCTTCTGGAGTTCAAAGCTTCTTCCCCAAAAGGGAGATTTCATCTCACAATTATCTGCAAACCAGATAAAGAGAGAGGCATTCTTACATTGTGTTCAAGACCTCCTAGTTATGGGAGTGATCCACCCAGTTCCAAAGGAGGAACAGGGGCAAGGCTTCTATTCAAATCTGTTAGTAGTTCCCAAGAAAGAGGGAACTTTCAGACCAATCTTAGCTCTCAAGATCCTAAACAAATTTCTCAGGGTCCCATCCTTCAAGATGGAGACTATTCGAACCATCCTTCCTATGATCCAGGAGGGTCAATATATGACTACCGTGGACTTAAAGGATGCTTATCTTCACATTCCGATACAGAGATCATCATCGGTTTCTCAGGTTCGCCTTCCTAGACAGGCATTACCAGTTTGTGGCTCTTCCCTTTTGG
The DNA here is from genome assembly GCF_027579735.1 of Bombina bombina. NCBI lineage: Eukaryota > Metazoa > Chordata > Amphibia > Anura > Bombinatoridae > Bombina > Bombina bombina. Next base: position 751,905,437 of record NC_069503.1, on the reverse strand, counting down.
TTAGCTACGGCACCAAGAATCTTTACGAAGGTTCTAGGGTCACTCCTAGCGGTACTGAGACCGCGGGGTATAGCAGTAGCCCCTTACCTAGACGACATTCTGATACAGGCGTCGAATTTTCAAATCGCCAGGTCCCATACGGACATTGTTCTGGCATTCCTGAGGTCTCATGGGTGGAGAGTGAACGAAGAAGAGTTCTCTATCCCCTCTCACAAGAGTTTCCTTCTAGGAACTCTGATAGATTCTGTAGAAATAAAGATTTACCTGACAGAGGCCAGGTTGTCAAAACTTCTAAATTCCTGCCGTGTTCTTTATTCCACTTCTCGCCCTTCAGTGGCTCAGTGTATGGAAGTAATCGCCTTAATGGTAGCGGCAATGGACATAGTGCCGTTTGCCCGCCTACATCTCAGACCGCTGCAACTCTGCACGCTCAGTCAGTGGAATGGGGATTACACAGATTTGTCCCCTCTACTAAATCTGGATCAAGAGACCAGGGATTCTCTTCTCTGGTGGCTATCTCAGGTCCATCTGTCCAAGGGTATGACCTTCCACAGGCCAGATTGGACAATAGTAACAACAGATGCCAGCCTTCTGGGCTGGGTGCAGTCTGGAACTCCCTGAAGGCTTAGGAGGAGGCACTCCTTCCGATGAACATTCTGCAACTAAGAGCGATATTCAATGCTCTTCAGGCTTGGCCTCAGCTTGCTGCGGTCAGGTTCATCAGATTTCAGTCGGACAATATCACGATTGTAGCCTACATCAACCATCAAGGGGTAAAAAGGAGTTCCCTAGCAATGTTGGAGGTTTCAAAAATAATTCTATGGGCAGAGGTTCACTCTTGCCATCTATCAGCTATCCATATCCCAGGAGTAGAGAACTGGGAGGCGGATTTTCTAAATCGGCAGACTTTTCATCCGGGGGAGTGGGAACTCCATCCGGAGGTGTTTGCACAGTTGATTCAACTTTGGGGCAAACCAGAACTGGATCTCATGGCGTCTCGTCAGAACGCCAAGCTTCCTTGTTACGGATCCAGGTCCAGGGATCCCAAGGCACGCTGATAGATGCTCTAACAGCGCCTTGGTCCTTCAACCTGGCTTATGTGTTTCCACCATTTCCTCTGCTCCCTCGTCTGATTGCCAAGATCAAGTCGGAGAGCTTCGGTGATTTTGATAGCACCTGCGTGGCCAGGCAGGACTTGGTATGCAGATCTGGTGGACATGTCATCCCTTCCACCATGGACTCTGCCGCTGAGGCAGGACCTTCTACTTCAGGGTCCTTTCAACCATCCAAATCCAATCTCCAAGCAGTCAGACGCAGAGAAATTAAACGCTTGATTTTATCAAAACGTGGTTTCTCCGAGTCGGTCATTGATGCCTTAATTCAGGCTCAAAAGCCTGTCACCAGGAAAATCTATCTTAAGATAAGGTGTAAATATCTTCATTGGTGTGAATCCAAGGGTTACTCATGGAGTAAAGTCAGGATTCCTAGGATATTATCTTTTCTCCAAGAAGGATTGGAGAAGGGATTGTCAGCTAGTTCCTTAAAGGGACAGATTTCTGCTGTGTCTATTCTTTTGCACATGCGTCTGGCGGATGTTCCAGACGTTCAGGCGTTTTGTCAGGCTTTAGTTAGAGTCAAGCCTGTGTTTTAACCTGTTGCTCCGCCATGGAGTTTAAATTTGGTTCTTAAAGTTCTTCAAGGGGTTCCGTTTGAACCTCTGCATTCCATAGATATCAAGCTTTTATCTTGGAAAGTTCTGTTTTTGGTAGCTATCTCTTCGGCTTGAAGAGTTTCAGTTATCTGCCTTAAAGTGTGATTCCCCTTATCTGATCTTCCATGCAGATAAAGTAGTTTTGCGTACTAAACCTGGGTTTCTTCCTAAGGTGGTATCTAATAAGAATATCAATCAGGAGATTGTTGTTCCGTCACTGTGTCCTAATCCTTCTTCAAAGAAGGAACGTCTATTACACAATTTTGAAGTGGTTCGTGCTTTAAAGTTTTATTTACAAGCTAATAAAGATTTTCGTCAAACATCTGCATTGTTTGTTGTCTACTCTGGACAGAGGAGAGGCCAAAAGGCTTCAGCAACTTCTTTCTTTTTGGTTAAGAAGTATAATCCGCTTAGCTTATGAGACTGCTGTCCAGCAGCCTCCTGAAAGAATTACAGCTCATTCCACTGGAGCGGTGGCTTCCACATGGGCTTTTAAAAATGAGGCTTCTGTTGAACAGATTTGTAAGGCGGCGACTTGGTCTTCGCTTCATACTTTTTCTAAATTCTATAAATTTGATACTTTTGCTTCTTCTGAGGCTATTTTTGGGAGAAAGGTCTTACAGGCAGTGGTGCCTTCCGTTTAAGCGTCTGCCTTTTCCCTCCCTTCATCCGTGTCCTATAGCTTTGGTATTGGTATCCCACAAGTAATGGATGAGTCCGTGGACTGCATACACCTTACAAGAGAAAACAAAATGTATGCTTACCTGAAAAATTTATTTCTCTTGTGGTGTATCCAGTCCACGGCCCGCCCTGTCATTTTAAGGCAGGTGTTTTTTATTTTTAAACTACAGTCACCACTGCACCCTATAGTTTCTCCTTTCTCTTGCTTGTCTTCGGTCGAATGACTGGGAATGGCAGTTGGGGGAGGAGCTATATAGACAGCTCTGCTGTGGGTGATCCTCTTGCAGCTTCCTGTTGGGAAGGAGAATATCCCACAAGTAATGGATGAATCCGTGGACTGGATACACCACAAGAGAAATTTATCAGGTAAGCATAAATTTTGTTTTTTAAAAGCTGTATAATGCCCTTCAGCTCAGTGTGCATAATACAAAGGGGGTCTACATTTTTGCAGTAGTTTTATTTCTCTATATTCATGTTCTTAGTGTTTTGTGTGTTTTTTTTTTTTTTGTTTTTTGTTTTTTTTTTTATTTGTTAAAGGGATTATCTATGTTTTAAAACAAAAATTCTGGTGTTGACTGTCCCTTTAAAAAAAAAAAAAAATGTATTACTCATTCCCCAGTTTTGCACAGCCAACAGTTATATTAATAGACTTTTTACCTCTGTGATTAACTTGTATCTAAGCATCTTCTGACAGCCCCCTGATCACATGACATTTTATTTATTATCTATTGAATTTCAATCCACGGGCGTGATCACAATGTTATCTATATGGTTTACCTTAACTAGCTCTCCCCTGTTGTGAAAAGCAAATACAAAAGCATGGGATCAGAGGTGGCCTTCAAGGGCTTAGAGATTATCATATGAGCCTTCCTAGATTTAGCTTTCAACTAAGAATACCAAGATACCAAAGCAAAATTGGTGATAAAAGTAAATTGGAAAGTTGTTTAAACTTTAAATAGGGCATGTAATTTTAAAGTTTTTTTTGGACTTGACTGTCCCTTGAAGTTTTTAAAAGTTATTTAACTCTTTTGTTTTCTATTGTGTAAGGCACAGCTGTCAAAAAGGCAACAACATCACTGAGTCTGGCACATAATGCAACAATACCTGCATACCAATATGGCTGCACAGAGTATAAAGATGTAGTTTTACAAGTTAGCTTGTGTAATAGGTTAAAATAAGAGTGGTTTTGAAGAGAGCTGTGTGTACAGGAGCAAATGCTACTGTAGTTGCCCCTTTAATTAGACCAAACTACACAATATCCAGCTATAGTGTTCTAACTTACACACAAATTCTAAATATTGTCAGTATATACAGACATGCCATTGTTGCATCATATGTTCTTACATTCAGTTAATTCAATTAAAATGGGTTTTGGTTAGTCTATTTGGTAGATCTGTATTAAAATATAGTTGCTAGCTTTTTGTTTACTTGTTTAGAAAGGATTTGTTTACCAAGATGTTTTTTTTTTCTTTTCCCCTTTCTTATAGGATTATAGAACAAAGCCATTTTGTTGCAGTCTCTGCAAATTCTCAACCAAGCTGCTTTCTTCATTCAAAAATCACCTGCAGCGTTACCACGAAGATGAGAAGGATCTGGAGCTACTGGCAGCCTGTCCAAGTTGCCCTTTTACATCCCGGTCAAAAACTGTGCTTAAACACATGCGTATATTTCACACGAGTGTTCGCAATACTCAGAAACCACCTGTGAAAGAGAATCCAGTTGTCCTGAAAAATATTACATTTTCATGCTTAAAATGTAACTTTACAGACACTCTATACTACAGCATGAAAAAGCATGTTTTGATCACTCATTGTGTAGAATTGATTGATTCTTACTTTGGAGAAAAACCTGAAGAAGAAATAATTTATTCTCCTGTTTTCAAATCTCAGCCATTGAATAAATACTTTTGCAAAAAATGCAGCTACATTGCTAATAGCCATGATACATTAATGTACCATATTTTGACATCGGAAAAACACAGAGACCTGGAACATAAGCTGAGAATGGACATTTCAGAATTCAACAAAACCCAAGGTAAAAGGACACGCCCACGGAAAATGTTATTGCCTGTTCCTAGTCAGTCTCCTAAGGAGCCTTCAAGGACACCACCTGTTACACCCACGGTAACTGCCACAGTTCACCCGCCACCAGATTATAAAGAGCATTCATATAATTCAAAAAATGGTGCTCTTCTGAACCCTTTTGTTGGAACGCCCACTAACTTTGTCCAAAAAGTTTTGCCAAAAGTATCTGCGGTTTCAAATTCTCCTACAAGTTTAAATAAAAAAAATCCTCCCATATTAGTTCCAGCAAATCAAGTCAGATTTTTAACTGCTTCCCTCTCACAAAACCAGAACATAGCCCTTCAACAAAATCTTCAACAGCCTGTTTTTGTGTCCTCTAAATTTCCTGTAAATCAGTCTGTTAATTCTGCTATGCTTCCTCAAAATTGCAATGTTAACGGACAATTTATTTCTATACCTCAAGGCACTCTTAATCAGCCATTGCATCTTCAACCCAACATAATCAATATGAATCAAACAGTACAACCTATTTTTCCTATGAACCAGCCACTGAGTCCTGATAATCTTAATGCAAATCAAAATACTATTCTCTCAACTCCAATAATAAGACAGCTCATTCCAACTGGTAAGCAAGTAAATGGGATACCCACATACACCCTTATAACATTGCCTGTGGCTCCGTGCCCTGTTCCTGTTGCTAATTCACCTAAAATGCCTGTGCAGACATCAAAGCCTGAAAATACTGTACAGGTTTTAAATACTAAAGCGATTTTACCATCTTCAACTGTTGTGCCCTTGGCAGATAAAAGCTTGCAAATAGCCAACACTCCTGCATCTCCTCAGAATGCGCTCAGCAAAGAGGCCAAGCAATGGAAGACATGCCCTGTGTGCAATGAGTTGTTCCCTTCAAATGTCTATCAGGTGCATATGGAAGTTGCTCATACAAAGGCAGACTCAAATCGCAATGAATCTGCAAATCCCACTACTGGTGGTGAAATGAAAGAGAGAGTTATTCTTGCTGCCCAGGCATCGTTCCTGAAAGTGATGAAAGAAAAAAGCATTAGATGTTTGTCTTGTAGGTGTTTAGCAACAGAAGAGGAGTTGTTGAAACACCTGCTGATGCATGGTATGGTCTGCTTGTACTGCAAAGCAGTTTTTCATGAACTAAGACACTTTGTCTATCACATGTCAGTTATGCACCTAGACAAAAAGAAGTTGCATGTTGATTTTATCAAGAAAGGTATTGATATTGCACATGATGCTAATGATAATGTGCGGTTTCCCCACTTTGACTACTACTTAAAAGTTGCAAAAGAAGAATTGGGAGACAAAGATATAAACCTTGCTATAGTGGCTGGATCAAAGCCTTACACATTTGCTCCCATTTACATTAAAATACAACAGAAATCTCTAGATTCAATTGTTTTAGGTGGAAAACAAACATCCAAATGCCCTTTCTGCAACTGTGCTCTGTCCAAGACAGAAGTGTATGAAACACATTTAAAAGAGAGGCACCATATCATGCCCACTGTGCATACTATATTAAAGACTCCAGCTTTTAAATGCATCCATTGCTGTGGTGTTTACACAGGTAGTATGACACTTTCTGCTATTGCTGTGCATCTACAACGTTGCCGAAATGCACCAAAAGATAGCAGTCTTGGAGTTGAGGTTCTTCCAGAAGCAAATGGGGTAAAAGGACAGTTAAGTAATGTGACAATGCATGATAATTCAAAATCAAAGCTCACATGTTCTGCCTCAGAATCACAGAGTCCCAATGATGAAGTAGCTAAAGCCCAGCATACAAACTTACAAAACACAAGTATACACAATAATGAATCTATACCTTGTAAAAGAAGGAAGGTTGAGATTAAATCAGACACTTCAGAAGTTCCTATTGAGGAAGACTCACTGCATATCCTTGCCTTGATTCCAAAGAATTTGGATGCTTCTTACGAATCTAAAAAAGCTTTCTTAACAGAATATTTCCACAAAAAGCCATATCCAAGCAAGAAGGAAATAGAGTTGCTCTCTAAGTTGCTGGATATGTGGAAAAGTGATGTTGCATCACATTTTGGAATGAAACGATACTTGTGCCTAAGGTTTATTAAAAGCCACAAATTTCGTGTAATGCTTGGTTTCCAAATGTCTGCACTTAAAGAACTAAAGCACAACTTGGACTTGCAAGAAGATTACTAATTTCATTGAACTAGTTTCACTAATCTAGTATTTAAATCCTAAACTTATTTACAGCATACAGCACTCTCGTTAAAATATATAACTAAGAAGAACTGGATAAATTATCTTATTTTCTCAAGTGAAACAAGTTGAAAATGTAACTTTCTTTGGTTTAATTTATGTTTTTATATTCTTGGAAATTATTCATTCACATTTTCCATTGGTACTTACAGGGAGACGTAAAGTGTGCCTTAAATAGCGTTTGGCAAACTATGTATTAACATTTTTGCTACAAACATTGTTAAATTGAGAATGAACTTGCCTGTGTTTTTCCTGTTATGAGCTGTGTAATAATGCTTCCCCACATAGCCCAATATTTTCCTACTGTCTCTAGCCATTAATACTAGCTGTGCACAGTATATTGTGTTGTGTAAACTAGACATTACTGGCTGTAACCGTACTAGCTATGCTTATTGCACACAGCATAGAAGGCAGCAGTTTTCTTTCTTGCAATAGCTGAAATAAAGAGTATAGACACAAGAAACAGAGCATCAGCCGCCCCCCTGATACCCCTGGTCTAAGTGATTATTATTGCCACACAGTATCACTTTGCACAACAAACATGTTTCTTTAGTGAGTTGGCAGCTCATAGGCTCCTCACATTTATTCCCTGAGGATTTGCGTTAACTACCTAAACTAACTTGTCAGAAAGCATTGCAAGGAGCTACTGACTTATGAAGAATCTCTTGTTTGTTGCCGAGGTACCCAGTGCAGGAATAATCCACTAGAGTCGGGCTATCAGGGCCAGGAAGGCAGCTGCTGCTATATTTATATGACCCTACACTATATTTCTACACATGTAACACACAATTTCTTCCTTCTGTGCTGTACACAATATATTTGTGCATAACTAATACTACCGCCAGTGATGTCTGGCTACTAAGTAGCTGGCTCTACACGTGTTCAATAGGTCAGTATTGAGCATAAAAATAAGCTGTGCAGGAAGGAATAATAAGGTAATATTACATAGCTTATAACAGGAAACGAAAACTTAACTTCAGTCAACTTTAGTTGTAAAATTTTTAATACATATCTATGGAAAAAATGCTATTTAAGTTTTTTTTCAATTATCACACTTTGCTTCCTGACCTATATTTTTAAATTTACTCTACAGGTTGTTGGCTTGTAAATTTTAGTGGCAGTTGCAGGTAATTTTATCTGTGCATTTGCTGCACGTATTTTGGATTTGCTAATTGTCCTTTTTAGTAGCACTGCTGCAAAAACTAAAACTTGATTTTATTTTTAATATATGCTGCAAGGATAAAAAAAAGATTTGGTTGATACAAGACTTAAAGGGACAATAAACTGCATAACTGCAAAAGAATAGTAACTACTAACTGTGTTATTGCATTTTATTTTGTTTCTGCAGCTCTTTTCAAATCAGTTTTCCTGTTTTAATAGCTTGAATATGCCAGATATTGAAGCACCGCCTCATCATACTGGGCGCCGCCAGCTAGGAGCTCAGGTTTTCTCACAGCCTGTGACAGAAGCTTTGCACACTCACAGATCAGTAATCTTTTTACAGCTGTATAATGTGCTTGGAGTTAGCGTGCATGATACATCATGTGAGCTTAACAGGTTTGCATTTTTTACAGTTACACAAAAAATATTTTATAAAGCACTAAACAATATATAGCAACACAGCAGCTGCTTTGTAGCATGCACAGTTGTCAAAGTTGCCAACATCATTGATATGTAAATGCACACTGCATCTGTCACAGGCTGTGAGAATACTTGAGTTTCAAGATGTCGAGGCCCATTATGAAGAGGCGGAGCTTCATTATCTGGCACCTTTAAGCTATTAAAACTGATTTGAAAAGAGCTTCAGGAACAGGATGAATTAAAATAGCATAGTTAGTAGTTACTATTCTTTTGTAGTTGTGCCCAACAGTTTAATAAAGAGAAAATGTAATACTAAAATAGAGTTAATGTGTTTATGTGGTAAAAATATAAATAAACTGCTTCAAAATAACACCCTAAGTAAATTGGGTAGGCATTGTTTTAATATATGAAGGTGGGGAATGGTATTGAACAGCGAATCACAGATTATACATTGGACTATAATTCCTATTTATAGTTATGCTTCACAACTGCTATTTAAATAATCAGTATATTTAAACCTGTTACTGTATTTTTATGTAGTATTTTTTCAGTCCTTTGATCAGTGCAGAATATTTCACTGTTGTGCAGTTTTTCATGGCAGCAACTGTTAATAATGAATATCTTCTTTGACCATTTCTTACATTTCTGGTGGCATTGGAATTAAACTGAAGTCACACTAGACATTTTTTTTTCTATGTGAAATAAAAATTAAAGTTCTGTTACATTGAACGATACAAATGATTGTTTTAATAAGGATGTTAATTTCCAGTTTCCATACTTTAAAGCAGTTGTGCTTTTTTTTTTTTTTTTTTTTTTAACAGTACAGAACACAGTTTTATATACATGTAAATATTATATAATTTATTAGTAAATTTGGGAAATCAAGAACTTCTAGTTGTAGGAAAGGCTTGTTTATGGTGCCAGTTTGGCTTACCTTATTTCTACTTTAATGTATAATGTCTAGTTAAAAGTATGTTATCTTTGCTTATTTGGATTTGTTTTAAAATAAATGTTTAAACAGTGTAAGAACTGTTTTTTTTTTCTATTTATACTACTGTGGTTTATTAGAGATGTTGCAATATATATTTCTCTTGCCAGGTGTATCCAGTCCACGGATTCATCCTTTACTTGTGGGATATTCTCATTCCCTACAGGAAGTAGCAAAGAGAGCACACAGCAAAGCTGTCCATATAGCTCCCCCTCTAGCTCCACCCCCAGTCATTCTCTTTGCTGGCTCTAAGCACTAGAGTCTCTCTCTGGAGTGTAAAGTGAATGTGGTGTTAGAATTGTAGTTTTATTATCTTCAATCAAAAGTTTATTTTAAATGGTACTGGTTTGTACTATTTACTCTCTAGCAGAAAAGTGATGAAGATTTCTGCTGAGAGGAAAATGATTTTAGCATGTTGTAACTAAAATCCACTGCTGTTCTCACACAGGATTGAGGAGTACCAGAAAACTTCAGTTGGGGGGGAACAGTTTGCAGGGTTATCTTCAATAAGGTATGTTCAGTCATTTATTTCTAGACAAGACTGAAATAATGCTAGGACTGACAATATCCCCATGAGGGGAGGGTAAGCTATGTTCAGACTTAGTAAGGAATTGAATGCTTACATAATAGGGCTAATATACTGGTTGACACTTATTCAGGGCAATCGATTGTTTGGCTAAGGAAAAATAGTTTTGCAAGACACTTTGAAAGCCCTTTTGGGTTTTGTTTTCTGGGGTTATTACCACATGGCTGTTTTTTAGTCACTTAGGAGTGATTTACTAGGCCTCACAGCTCCGGAGTAGAATGGGAGGGGCCTAATTGCCTCAGATGCACAGTTAGAATTGCAGAGAAGTTCATGCGGTTTCACATGGAGGGTCCTGCTGATGTTTGAGGGCCTAAAAGAAGCTATATTCCTCCAAATCTGATCCCTAAGGGAATTTAGGGCCACAGCAAGGCTGTGGCAAGGTGCTGTAGTGATTTAACCAGGTGTTGGCTTTAGACTGCTCCGGTTTGGGCATTAAGAGGTTAATCGTTTTGAAACTTGGGGTGCAATCTTATTAAGGCTTTAGCTACATACTGTGAAAAGAACATTTTTCACCGTTTTGTAAAATTGTGTGCTCTTTTTATCTCTTAAAGGCACAGTAACGTTTTTTTCAAATTGTGTTTTTTATTTGATTAAAGTGATTCCAAGCCTGTTTGTGTACTCTACTAGTCTGTTAAACATGTCTGACACTAAGGAAAATCCTTGTTCAATGTGTTTAGAAGCCATGGTGGAACCCCCTCTCAGAATGTGTCCCACTTGTACTGATATGTCTATACACTTTAAAGATCATATTGTTGCACTTAAGAATGTGGCCCAAGATGATTCTCAGACTGAAGGTAATGAGGGTAGCCCGTCTGCCTCTCCCCAAGTGTCACAACCAGTTACGCCCGCGCAAGCGACGCCTAGTACCTCTAGTGCGTCTAACCCTTTTACATTACAAGACTTAGCGGCAGTCATTGATAATTCTCTTACAGCCTTCTTATCTAAACTGCCCGTGTTACCTGCAAAGCGTGATAGCTCTGTTTTAAGAAAAGATTATGAGCATTCTGACGCTTTGGTAGCCGTATCCGATATACCCTCACAACGCTCTGAAGTGGGAGCGAGGGATTTGATGTCTGAGGGAGAAGTCTCTGATTCAGGAGGGTTCCTCCCCAGACCAATTCAGATACATTGGCTTTTAAATTTAAACTAGAACACCTCCGTGTTTTACTTAGGGAGGTATTAGCTACTCTGGATGACTGTGACCCTTTGGTGATCCCAGAGAAATTGTGTAAAATGGACAAGTACCTAGAGGTCCCTGTTTACACGAATGCGTTTCCGGTCCCTAAGAGGATTGTGGATATCGTTACTAGGGAGTGGGATAGGCCAGGTGTCTCTTTTTGTCCCCCCTCCTGTTTTTAAGAAAATGTTCCCCATATCTGACCCCATGCGGGACTCGTGGCAGACGGTCCCTAAGGTGGAGGGGGCTGTTTCTACACTAGCTAAACGCACAACCATACCAATTGAAGACAGTTGTGCTTTTAAAGACCCTATAAATAAAAAATTTGAGGGTTTACTTAAGACAATTTTTGTTCAACAAGGTTTTCTTCTCCAACCTATTGCCTGCATTATTCCTGTAACTACTGCAGCGGCTTTCTGGTTTGAGGCGCTGGAGGACTCGCTCCAGACGGAGACCTCATATGAGGAAATTATGGATAGAATTAAGGCTCTAAAGCTAGCTAATTTTTTTTATCACTGACGCCGCTTTCCAAATAGCTAAGTTAGCAGCGAAAAATTCAGGTTTAGCCATTTTGGGGCGCTATAGCTAAAGTCCTGGTCGGCCGATGTGTCTAAATCCAAGCTTTTGAACATTCCTTTTAAAGGGAAGACCCTATTCGGGCCTGAATTGAAAGAGATTATTTCAGATATCACCGGGGGAAAAGCCTTGAAAACAAAGAACAAAGCTAATTTTCGTTCCTTTCGCAATTTCAGGAACGGCCCCGCTTCATCCTCTCCAGCTGCAAAGCAAGAGGGTAACGCTTCACAGCCCAAGGCAAACTGGAAACCTTACCAGGGCTGGAATAAGGGTAAACAGGCCAAAAAGCCTGCATCTGCCACCAAGACAGCATGAAGGGGTAGCCCCCCGACCCGGGACCGGATCTAGTAGGGGGCAGACTCTCTCTCTTCGCTCAGGCCTGGGCAAGAGATGTACACGATCCTGGGGCATTAGCGATTGTAGCCCAGGGATACCTTCTAGAATTCAAGGACTCTCCTCCAAGGGGAAGGTTCCACATTTCTCGTCTGTATGTAGATCTTCTACACAGCGTAAAAATGCCTCTTTCTTTGTCTGATCTCTAGACAATGGGAGTGATCCACCCAGTTCCAATTGCAGAACAAGGACTGGGGTTTTACTCAAACCTGTTTGTGGTTCACAAAAAAAGAAGGAACTTTCAGACCAATCCTGGATCTCAAAATTCTAAACAAATTCCTCAGTCCCATCATTCAAGATGGAGATCATTCGGACAATCTTACCTATGATCCAGGAGGGTCAATATGACTACCGTGGATCTAAAGGATGCGTATCTGCACATTCCTATCCACAAAGATCATCGCCAGTTTCTCAGGTTCGCCTTTCTGGACAAGCATTTTCAGTTTGTGGCTCTTCCTTTCGGGTTGGCCACTGCTCCCAGAATTTTCACAAAGGTGCTAGGGTCCCTCCTGGCGGTTCTAAGACCGCGGGGCATAGCAGTGGCGCCTTACCTAGACGACATCTTAATTCAGGCGTTGACTTTCCAAAGAACCAAGTCTCACACAGAGATTGTATTGGCCTTTCTGGGGTCTCACGGGTGGAAGGTGAACATCAAAAAGAGTTCTCTCTCTCCCCTCTCACAAGAGTTCCATTCCTAGGAACCCTGATAGACTCGGTAGAAAAGAAAATATTTCTGACGGAGGTCAGAAAGCTAAAACTCTTAACTACTTGCCGAGCTCTTTATTCCATTCCTCGGCCATCTGTGGCTCAGTGCATGGAGACAATCGGACTAATGGTTGCGGCAATGGACATAGTCCCTTTTGCTCGGATACACCTCGGACCACTGCAACTATGCATGCTCAAACAGTGGAATGGGGATTATGCAGATTTGTCTCCTCAAATTCAGTTGGACCAGGAGACCAGAGATTCTCTTCTCTGGTGGTTGTCTCAGGATCACCTGTCTCAAGAAATATGAATCCGCAGGCCAGAGTGGATCATCGTAACGACCGACGCCAGTCTGTTAGGCTGGGGTGCGGTCTGGGACTCCCTGAAAGCTCAGGGCTTATGGTCTCGGGAAGAAACTCTTCTTCCGATGAACTGAGGGCGATATTCAACGCTCTTCAGGCATGGCCTCAACTAGCGGCGGCCAAATTCATCAGATTTCACATCCCAGGAGTAGACAACTGGGAGGCGGATTTTCTAAGTCGTCAGACTTTTCACCCGGGGGAGTGGGAACTCCACCCGGAGGTATTTTCCCAGCTGACTCGGCTATGGGGCACCCCAGAGTTAGATCTGATGGCGTCCCGTCAGAACACCAAACTTCCTCTCCTACGGGTCCAGGTCCCGGAATCCCAAGGCGGTATTGATAGATGCTCTAGCAGCGCCTTGGTCCTTCAATCTGGCTTATGTTTTTCCACCGTTTCCTCTCCTCCCGCGTCTGGTTGCCAGAATCAAGCAGGAGAAGGCTTCGTGATTCTGATAGCGCCTGCGTGGCCACGCAGGACTTGGTATGCAGACCTAGTGGACATGTCATCTGTCCCACCATGGACACTGCCAATGAGGTAGGATCTTCCAATACAGGCTCCGTTCAAGCATCCAAATTTAGTTTCTCTACGTCTGACTGCTTAGTTTGAACGATTAATTCTATCAAAGCGTGGGTTCTCTGAGTCAGTTATAGATACTCTGATTCCGGCTAGAAAGCCTGTCACCAGGAAAATCTACCTTAAGATATGGCGGAAATATCTTTGTTGGTGTGAATCCAAGGGTTCCTCATGGAGTAAGATTAGGATTCCCAGGATATTGTCCTTTCTCCAAGAAGGACTGGAGAAAGGATTGTCAGCTAGTTCCTTAAAAGGACAAATATCTGCTTTGTCTATAGTGTTACACAAGCATCTGACAGAGGTACCAGGCGTTCAAGCGTTTGCTCAGGCTTTAGTCAGAATCAAGCCTGTCTATAAACCTGTGGCTCCGCCATGGAGTTTGAATCTAGTTCTTTCAGTTCTTCAAGGGGTTCAGTTTGAACCTTTACATTCCATAGACATTAAGTTGTTATCTTGGAAAGTTTTGTTTTTGATAGCTATCTCTTCTGCTCGAAGAGTTTCAGAATTATCTGCCTTACAGTGTGATTCACCTTACCTGGTGTTCCACGCAGATAAGGTAGTTTCTAACAAGAATATTAACCAGGAAATAGTTGTTCCTTCTCTGTGTCCTAATCCATCTTCGAAGAAGGAACGTCTATTACACAATCTTGATGTAGTTCGTGCTTTAAAGTTCTATTTACAAGCAACTAAGGATTTCAGACAAACATCTTCCTTGTTTGTTATCTATTCTGGTAAGAGGAGAGGTCAGAAAGCGACTGCTACCTCTCTTTCCTTTTGGCTGAAAAGCATCATCCGTTTGGCCTATGAGACTACTGGCCAGCAGCCTCCTGAAAGAATTACTGTTCATTCTACCAGAGCAATGGCTTCCACATGGGCTTTCAAAAATGAGGCTTCTGTTGAACAGATTTATAAGGCAGCGACTTGGTCTTCACTGCATACTTCTGCCAAATTTTACAATTTGATACTTTTGCTTCTTCGGAGGCTATTTTTGGGAGAAAGGTTTTGCAAGCAGTGGTGCCTTCAGTTTAAGGTACCTGTCTTGTTCCCTCCCTTCATCCGTGTCCTAAAGCTTAGGTATTGGTATCCCACAAGTAAAGGATGAATCCGTGGACTGGATACACCTTGCAAGAGAAAACAGAATTTATGCTTACCTGATAAAATACTTTCTCTTGTGGTGTATCCAGTCCATGGCCCGCCCTGGCATTTAAGTCAGGTAAAAAAAAAATTGTTTAAACTACAGTCACCACTGCACCCTATGGTTTCTCCTTTTTCTTCCTAACCTTTGGTCGAATGGAGCTAGAGGGGGAGCTATATGGACAATTTAATTTATCAGGTAAGCATAAATTCTGTTTTTTTGTGTTTAAAATATGGCTTTTTTTTTTAAAGGGATAGTCTACTTGAAAATTGTTTAAAAAGATAGATAATCCCTTTATTACCCATTCCTCAGTTTTGCGTAACCGACACCTGTTATATTTAATTTACTTTTTTATCTTTATGATTACCTGCATCTAAGCCCCTGCAGCCTGCCCCCTTAACTCTGTGCTTTTTACTATCTTGCATTTTAGCCAATAAGTGCTGGCTCTTGTTTAACCATTATCATTCTCTACAGGATTGAGCACAGTTGTATCTATATGGCACACTTGACCTAGTACTGTCTGGCTGTTGGTCAAGATTTAAAAATCACTGAGATAAGAGGTGGCCTGCAGGGGCTTCGCAACAGGCAAACAAAGAGGTTAATAAGTATATTAATATAACAATGTTGGTTATGCAAAGCTGGGGAATGGTTATTGAAGAGTTATCTATATCTTTAAAAAATAAAAAAAATCAAGTAGGCTATCCCTTTTTATATTTGGTGTTTTTTGTTACAAATTGTGTGGTATCTCATTTATCAGCCCGAGAACAAGCTGCCCTACCGCATGTTTTTCACAGAAATTGACTTTTATTTTATAAGGTGGTGAGAGTCCAAGAGCCATAACAGGTGGGATTAAACTCCCTCCACTAGGATTCAGACAAATTACCCAACACATCAAGAACTTTAATCCCTTCCACTTCCTGGTTGCACTCAGTCTTAATTTTTGCCTCTCGATTGAACAGGTCAATGGTGCATTGCTGGAAATATTTTCTGAAAGGGGTGCGCAAAAGGCAGTGAGGCCCGTCTTATCCCCCTCAAAGGATTGAGAATAGGGCAGAGGGGTATATAGGAGTACCATGGCTGGTGAGTGTAATTCTTCTGAGGAAATTGTTCACCAGCCTGCTATAGTGGTCACTAGGACTGTTCCTTTAGTCACCTACTGCTGGCTACATTTGGGTACATCCTGGTCGTTATCTTGAGTTGGTGTTGCCTAACTAGGGTGGAGCTTCAATACTAGACATAAGTAAATTCAGTAGGTGAATGCAGGGTATGTATGATTTTTTTCACTTGTAGCCCAAAGACTTTGCAGAGCAGTTCAATTTAGGCACTCTAGTGCCAGGGGGATTATAGGGCACTCTTATTACCGGCATTGCTGGAACTGGGAGACAGTTATGCTCCCACTACTCAGGGTTAGATGGTTTCCATCTAAAGGGGAGTAGAGTCCACGGCTTCATTCATTACTGATGGGAATTAAGAACCTGGCCACCAGGAGGAGGCAAAGACACCTCAGCCAAAGGCTTAAATACCTCCCCCACTTTCCTCATCCCCCAGTCATTCTTTGCCTTTCGTCACAGGAGGACGGCAGAGAAGTGCCGAAGGTCGGAGTAGTCTCTTATGGAGGGTAGTACTCTTCGGAATGGGACTGGAGTTTTAAGTAGTCCTGTCAGCCTCCCAGTGAGCCTGGTTGAAAGTTAGAGTCCGGAGATGCAGGGAGAGTCTTTCTGCGAAACCATCCCGACTCATATTAACAGTTCCACAAGCAATCAGCGTTGACTAGTTTCGCTGCCAGCTTTTTACACTCAAGTCCATGTCAGGAGCGAGGCTCCTAACCTGTCACACTTGAAGGGCCGTGTTCCTTTTCCACAGCGTCGATTCTGGTAAGATCGTTTAATTTTTATTGCATAATGATAACACGGAAGATAGGGTCACAGTGTGACGCCTTTTATCTTTAAAGAATCAAGGGTTAATATTCCTGGAAAGGAGATTATTGAACACGGGGTGGTTATACATGATATTGTTTGTGTCATTGCTGCGTTATGTGCGAGATGAGACTCTTGCAATGTGTGGAACTTTTAGGTGACTTACGAGAGTATGGTGCGGCCCTTTTTTGGCGTGTTTTCTCCTTAGGCAGGGGCGGTTCCTGCCGGGCATTACATGTGACCGGGTGTGGCTATCTCTCTTCCTCTGTAGATCAGCGGCACAGGAGAGAAAACTTTCTGTAGTCCAGGTCATAGGAGGTGGTGAGTGCCCTGGCCATTGGGGGTTATAAAGGTTCCTATTTATTAAGTTAGTCTAGTCCTTAATAACAGCGCAAGCTATGGAGAACTCTGACGTGTTAGAGGGCTTGCCCTCTTTAACTAGGTTTCATTCCTCTATTTGTGACGAGGTTATGATAGATCAGGCTGCTCAACATGCCTTAATAAATTTATGACATCTAAGAGCAAAAAGATGTCCCGTGAGGTGCATTCCCTGCATCCATCTCCTATTGCACATGCAGCGCCCCAGGGTCCAACCATTACTCCTGCGGGAGGCCGTCAGATTTTGCGGATCAACTGCAAACGGCGGTATCGAAAGTGATTGATGCCTTACCACATTCTGCTAAGCACAAGCGTAGGGCATATCATGGTGGCCCGGCCCAGGGGTTGTTTACGCCTGTGGAAATTGTTTCTTTAAATGCATTAAAATCTCTGGAAGTTCCCTCTAATGGGTCAGGCATATTAACCCTTTAAGGACATAGCTTTCAGTTTGCTCAATTGTTTTATGACGGAAAAATTGCGTCATATGTCCTTAAGAGGTTAAATGGGGTGTGTATATAAGCAAAACTGTGAAATATGTACAGATTAAATGTACAATACAGAAAAAAAATTGTAGCAGTAATACAAGTAACAGCCCTTAAATACATCTATTAACCCCCTAAAAAGTTAAATATATAAATATAGGCCCCAAAAGATTTTTAAACACATAAAAGCTAATGTAAACATTTCCTACCCACTTAGCAACCCATATGAGGGTACTCACTATTTTCTGGGCAAGAAAGGGTTAAATTCCAGACAAATAGAAAAGGCCTGTAATGTGGATCAGATAAAAAAAATAATTTTGTTTTCAGAGCGATGGAGAGGAGGAGAAAAAGCCCCAAGAAAGGGGGGCAGGGCTAACAAAGTACAGGCAATAGCCAAAAGAAAAAATATTTTAAAAAAATATGCTAAAAACATTATCTAGATGGTCTCTAACTGCATAGCGCAATTAACGGGTCTCAAAAAAAGATTAAAACGTTTCAAAAAAAATATTGAAAAGGTAAATGTTTGTGGGGAAAAAAATATGACAGCTGTTAAGGGGGGGGGGGTAAAGAATGATACTGGAAAATTTGGAGCCCAAAAATGCTGGTGTTAAGCACATAGGTAAAGTACCATATATAAAGTGAATTGGCTATATGTGGTGTCTGATTTTCTTACCTTGACTGCAGAACCCCTCCATTGATCTTACCAGCTTGTAGAGGCCTTTCTCCCTCACTGAACACTGATGTAGTAGAGAGCACATCTAGTGCAAGTAAATATACTGCAGAGTATATGATCGGATATACCTATAGCCCTTTTGGTAGAGGTTACCCATGAGGGTATTGACTGCCATAAGAGAGATAATCCTCAACCCCTGTTTCAGTCATCCATTTTCAATCTTCTTTAGTGAAAACAGAGAGGGGGGATAGGGTTTCAAGTCAGGTCTGAGCAACCAGTAAATAAATTAAAAAAAATATATAAACTTCTCACCTTAGAGACCAAGAACTAACTGGAGAGGAGTAGAGTTGGGGGCGATTGAAAGCTCTTGTGAGGGTTCTTGACCGCCACCTGCATGTTATGGACACCCATGAACTCTCCTCATCATACAAAAGAAATTAGATTAGTGTTGAGATATATACATACATACATACACCTCAAACAAAACAGATGATAGAAAATTCCTTCCAGGACCATTTTGGGAAGAACTATGCAATCACCTCATATAATCAGTTGCAACACTACTGGAGTAATTTATGCCCTCCAATGCAATTGCCCCAAAATCTATATTGGGATTACATACAGAACATCTGCATAATATTAAAAATGCTCCCCAAGATCTGCAAAGACAGAAAACTATAACTTCAGTAGCACATCACTTTCAGAAATATCACCAATCCAAGACATCCGAGCTAAAATGTTATGGAATCTAGAAGATTTTGTTGGGGTTGAGAGTAGGTGATAAAGATGGATATAAGTAATGGATACAGTGTATCCTAAAGGTCGCAATGAATAAAACAACTATTCAGTATTTCTTTAAAGGGACATTAAACACTATGAGATGGCAATATAAAGTGATAAATTGTATCTATAACAAAAACTTTGCAATAGACTTTCATTATTTATTTTGTCTTCTGCAATTCCATTCTGAAATTGTGAACATCTCAGTTCCTATTAGAAATTATATTACACGCAAGCCATTGGCTTCACACTCTAGTGACCTATTTATAACTGTCCCTAATTGGCCACAGCAGAGAAAGTAAATTAAAGTGAATGTCAAGTGCGCATCGTTACTAATGTTACCCTTAACGTCTATGAAAAATAAATAGTAGTTTCATTCATCGTTTTTCATTCTTTTTGTTACGTAGCTTTTTTTTTTTTTTTTACCTTGTCTCACGTTCTTTTGATCCTCCACCCAGCACGCGCACCTACTTATTCTCAATTTGATTGACTTCTTAAAAACCAATCAAGTCTCTAACCACAGGGGGACCCACCCGCTGACGCAACTACTCCTTTCTGCGTCTGCGTTCTTATCGTGTTGACTGACTATTTCCTTCTAAGCTCATGCACGTTAAGCTCATGCACGTTTTGCGCATGCACAGTAGTTTTACTTTACAGAGCCCTGTCATTTCTGATTTACTGTACCGCTAGGTAAGTACATCAGTAACAGGGCTCCGCATTCTATACTGAGAGCTTATTTTGCAAACCGATACTGCTTGAATTTCACGCATGCTCAATGTGAAATGAAAACGGGAGCGCGCATTGACGAGACGTAAACAGCGGGTGGGACCGCTGTATACGTGAGATGGCTCATTACAAGGAAGTAAACTGTGGGAGGAGCAGGTACAGTGAATCGTTGATATTTTGACAAAGAAATAAAGAACATAATTCTTTTAAAAATGTTTAGTGGCGGTTAGGTTAATATCATGATTGCAGACAGTAATATGTGTTCAAAATAAGGAAAATTGAAAATCACTTTAAGTTACAACATGGCAGCTCCTATTGTTTTATAGACTCTCAATATTGACAAAATAAGTGTAAAGTTTTAAACAGCTAATGAAACTTTAAAAAAAAAAAATACATCTACATGTTATTCTCAGAATAATCTTTTCTTTAAAGGCATCATTCTATCTAGCTTTTTAAGTGTTTAATATCCCTTTAATGAGTACACCCCCCAATGAAAGAATGGTTATATAAAAAAAAGATCCTTGACTACTTTGGGACAAACATTGGGACCCTAACGCGCCAACCTATACTGTCCCAATTGAACTGTACATCAACTAATAGGAACTTATAAGTATTACTTATATATGGTATGTACATATGGTCTCTAGCGATTAAAACAATGCTGGGAGCCCATTTACATCAAGGTTGAGTCTATACTAAGGCGTTCCATTTTTTGGAATATGCTAGACATATGATTCTTCATTTTTTTTTTCTTTTTACGATTTCTGAAGGTTTTGTGTCACCTAAAGTGGTCACTTGCACAATTCACTTATACATTTGTCAAATATAATCCAATTTGCAATGGATACTTTACAATACAGTTCCATATCATTGTATACAAAATATTAAAAAGATCAGTACGGATGTCTCCTGTTTAATTTGTATTCATTATGATAACAGTGTTTGTAAATGCCCAGAAATACATGTGTAATTGTGGGAATATAATAACCTGTTCTTCTGATTTAGCATCAAAACCGTGTTCTTCATCCCAAAGGCATCTGTGCTTTTATCCTGTCATTCAACCACAGGAGGGCTCTGATTTACCAATGATCTGAGGGTGGAGCTAAGTAACATTTACACCCTTAGATGGTGGCGCGCGTCACCTTTTGAACAAGCGGAAATCTAATGGTGAAACTTGTTAAGGGAGGGTGGGGAACTCTGATGTTTCTGTAACCAATCTCATTTTAAACTGCAGAATGTCTCTGTGCTAACTTTACAAACAGAATTTTCAATCTTGAAAAAGTGAGAGAGGGAATGGATTAGAATTAAGGCTGGGGAGTTGAGCTCCATTATAATTAATACTAGAAAACAAAAGCTAACAACATAGGACTGAGAATTTAGTTAGATGGAGTATCAGATTATTATTTTGTCAGTTGCTCAACTTTGAGAATACTAAATACATTTATACCACGCTAGTTATCCAGAGTTTATTGATACAATATTTGTTACTTTGTTGTATATATGAGAATTTAAATAACCACCTGACAATGTGCCCGGATCCAATAAACCAATATGTTTAGTATCTAATGAGAATGTGTGCTATGAACATCTTTGTATAACAAAGCTACAAATAATGTTGTAAAACACTGCTGCCATAGAGTACTAAAGACATGTGCACACTCCTGAGCCCTTATGATTCTAGCTAGTTTTACTGTTCACTAAAAGATACCAGGAGAACAAAGCAATTTTATAACAGATGTAAATTTAAAAGTTGTTTAAAATTGTATTCTCTATCTGAATCATGGAAGTTTAATTTTGACTTTACTTTCCCTTTAAGAGTTATAAAGACAACTACATAGAACAAATAATTACTATTCTGAACATGAGTTTGAGCTAATCAATATTTAATATTTGCTTATAAGGGTGAGATTTTAGAAGCCTCTAATACCAAACAAGTTTACAATATAGCTCTTATCCCATTTAAAGGGGAAATAACATCATCTTACATATTAATAAAGGATACTGGCTGAATATAACCTGAGATCAGATATGTACTGAAATGTCTTTAATCTTGTGACCTTTTTTCCTCCCCTCATCTCCAAGGAATACATATATCCTATATAATAAAAGGCCAAGTATGTTTGTCATGCGCAGTAGAGACTGCACAAGGACAAACATACGTGGCTTTGAGCAGCAGGAAATGAGATAGTGGTGTGAAGCGGCTGTGATGGGGGGCGTGGCCGGCTGGGCGTGCCACGATGGAGACTTGGCCGGGTGTGCCGTTATGGAGGCGTGACCGGACGGGAGCGTGCGTGATAGGGGCATGGCCAATGGAGCATGCATGATGGGGGCGTGGTCCGACAGGAGTGGGCGTGGGCGAGAGACCACAAAAGAAGATGGGGGAAAAAAGAGCAAAGGAGAGAGCGCAAAATAGAGGGGGGAGAGAGCAAAAGAGAGGGGGGAGAGAGAGAGCAAAAGAGGGGGGGGAGAGAGCAAAAGAGAGGGGGGGAGAGAGAGCACAAAAGAGAGCGAGCAAAGGAGAGGGGGAGCTCAAAAGAGAGGGGGGAGAGAGAGCAAAGAGAGGGGGAAGAGAGAAAGCAAACGAGAGGGGAGAGAGCAAAAGAGAGGGGGGAGAGAGAGAGAGAGCAAAAGAGGGGAGCAGAGAAAGCACAAAAGAGAGCGAGCAAAGGAGAGGGGGAGCAAAAGAGAAGGGGACAGAGAGAGCTCAAAAGAGAGGGGGAAGAGAGAAAGCAAACGAGAGGGGGAGAGAGCGCAAAAGAGAAGGGGAGAGAGAGCGCAAAAGAGAAGGGGAGAGAGAGCAAAAGAGAGGGGGAGAGAGAGCAAAAGAGAGGAGGGGAGAGCGCAAAAGAGAGGGTGAGATAGAGAGCAAAAGAGAGGGGGAGATAGAGAGCAAAAGAGAGGGGGAGATAGAGAGCAAAAGAGAGGGGGGAGAGAGAGCAAAAAAGAGGGAGAGAGAGAGAACGCAAAAGAGGGGGAGAGAGAGATCAAAAGAGGGGGAGATAGAGAGATCAAAAGAGAGGGGGGAGAGGGAGCAAGGGGTGGGAATGCTGTACTGCAAAAAAAGGAAATTTATGCTTACTTGATAAATTAATTTTTTCTACGATATGACGAGTCCACAGATTTTATCCTTACTTGTGGGATTTATCCTCCTGCTAACACGAAGTGGCAAAGAGCACCACAGCAGAGCTGTATATATAGCTCCTCCACCTCCAGTCATTCGACCAAAGTTAGGAAGAGGTAAAGGTGCAGAGGTGACTGAAGTTTATACAAAATATAATATAATCTAAACCTGTCTGAAAAATAACAGGGTGGGCCATGGACTCGTCATATCGTAGAAGAAATTAATTTTTCAGGTAAGCATACATTTCCTTTACTTCTTAAGATATGAAGAGTCCACGGATTTCATCCTTACTTGTGGGATACAATACCAAAGCTACAGGACATGGATGAAAGGGAGGGACAAGACAGGAACCTAAATGGAAGGCACCACTGCTTGAAGAACCTTTCTCCCAAAACCACCCTCAGAAGAAACAAAAGTATTAAATTTGGAAAAAGTGTGAAGAGATGACCAAGTTGCAGCCTTGCAAATCTGTTCAACAGAAGCATTGTTTTTAAATGCCCATGAGGAAGCTACAGCCCTAGTAGAATGACCCGTAATTCTTTCAGGAAGTTGCTGTCCAGCAGTCTCATACGCCAGACGGATGATACTCTTCAGCCAAAAAGAAAGAGAGGTAGCCATAGCTTTCTGACCCCTAGGCTTTCCAGAAAAAACAATGAATAATGAAGATGATTGACGGAAATCCGTAGTCGCCTGCAAGTAAAACTTCAGGGCACGGACCACGTCCAGGTTATGCAACATACGCTCCGTCTTAGAAGAAGGGTTAGGACATAATGAAGGAGAAAGGACAGAATCCTGGGAATCCTAACTCTTGGATTCGCACCAACAAAGATATTTACGCCATATCTTATGGTAAATCTTTCTAGTAACAGGTTTACGTGCTTGAATCAGAGTATCAATGACCGAATCAGAGAACCCCCACTTAGATAAAATCAAGCGTTCAATCTCCAAGCAGTCAGCTGCAGAGAAATTTGATTTGGATGTTGGAAAGGACCTTGAATGAGATGGTCCTGTCTCAATGGAAGTTTCCACGGAGGCAGAGAGGACATGTCCACTAGATCTGCATACCAAGTCCTTCGTGGCCACACAGGCGCTATTAGAATTACAGAAGCCCTCTCCTGTTTGATCCGAGCACCCGGGGAAGGAGAGGAAACGGTGGAAACAAATAAGCTAGGTTGAATGACCAAGGCACTGCCAAGTCATCTATCAGTTCGGCCTGAGGATCCCTTGACCTGGATCCGTTTCTTGGGAGCTTGGTATTCTGTCGAGACGCCATCAGATCCAATACCGGTCTGCCCCATCGGAGAATCAGAGAGGCAAAGACCTCCGGATGAAGTTCCCACTCCCCCGGATGAAATGCCTGTCGGCTTAAAAAGTCAGCTTCCCAGTTGTCCACTCCTGGGATGTAGATTGCTGACAGAGAACAAGAGTGGGCCTCCGCCTATCGAATTATCTTGGATACCTCTGTCATTGCTAAGGAACTCCTCGTTCCTCCCTGATTGATGTAAGCCACAGTCATGATGTCCGAGTGGAATCTGATGAATTTGGCCGAAGCCAACTGAGGCCACGCCTGAAGCACATTGAATATTGCTCTCAATTCCAGAATATTAATTGGAAGTAGAGACTCCACCTGAGTCCATACACCCTGAGCCTTCAGGGAATTCCAGACTGCACCCCAGCCTAGTAGACTGGCGTCCGTTGTCACTATCACCCATGAGGGTCTGCGGAAACACGTCCCTTGGGACAGATGATCTGGCGTCAACCACCAAAGAAGAGAATTTCTGGTCTCCTGGTCCAGATTTATCGGAGGAGATAAATTTGCATAGTCCCCATTACATTGTCCGAGCATGCACAGTTGCAGTGGTCTGAGATGAAACCGAGCAAACGGAATGATGTCCATTGCTGCCACCATCAATCCAATTACCTCCATGCACTGAGCCACTGATGGCCGAGGATTGGACTGAAGGGCTCGGCATGTATTTAGAATCTTTGACTTTCTGACCTCCGTCAGAAAAATCTTCATGGCTATAGAATCAGATTTCCCAAGAAGGGAACCTTTGTCTGTGGAATTAGTGAACATTTTTCTAGATTCACCTTTCATCCGTGAGTGCTCAGAAAGGACAACACTGTGTCTGTATGAGACTTTGTTAGATGATAAGTCGACGCCTGAATCAAAATATCATCCAGATAAGGCGCCACTGCTATGCCCCGCGGCATGAGTCAACAGTAGTCATATATTGACCCTCCTGGATCATTGGTAAAATTGTTCGAATAGTCTCCATCTTGAAAGACGGGACTCTGAGAAACTTGTTTAGACTCTTGAAATCTAAAATAGGTCTGAACATTCCCTCTTTTTTGGGAACCACGACTGTTCCAGTCTTGGAATGGGACGAATTACTCCCATAGTAGAGAGGTCTTTTACACAATGTAAGAACGCCTCTCTTTTTATCTGGTCTACAGACAATCGTGAAAGAAGAAATCTCCCTCTTGGGGGTTGGGTCTCCAGACGGCCTTGGCCTGAGCAAAATTCCCTTCCTGTTTTGTGGAGGAAGAGGAAGAAGAAGAGGGTATTCCTTTAAAGTTCTCAAAGGAACGAAAATTATTTTGTTAACCTCTCATCTTAACAGTCTTATCCTGAGGTAGAAGATGACCTTTACCTCCAGTAATGTCAGAAATGATTTCCTTCAACTCAGGCCCGAATAGGGTCTTACCCTTAAAAGGAATAGCCAAGAGCTTTGACTTAGATGACACATCGGCAGACCACGATTTTAACCATAATGCTCTACGTGCTAAAATGGCAAATCCTGCATTTTTAGCCGCCAACTTAGCAATTTGAAAGGCGGCATCTGTGATAAAAGAATTAGCCAGCTTGAGAGCCTTAATTCTTTCTAAAATATTCTCTAAAGGAGTCTTAGTCTTAATAGACTCTTCTAAGGCATCAAACCAGAAAGCCGCTGCAGTAATAACTGGAACAATGCAGGCGGTCGGTTGTAAAAGGAAACCCTGATGAATAAATAACTTCTTTAGAAGACACTCCAATTTCTTATCCATAGGGTCTTTGAAAGCACAGCTGTCCTCAATAGGAATAGTTGTACGCTTAGCCAGGGTAGATATAGCTCCCTCCACCTTAGGGGCTGTCTGCCAAGAGTCCCGAATGGTGTCCGATATGGGATACATTTTCCTAAAATTAAGAGGAGGAGAGAATGGAATACCTGGTCTGTCCCACTCCTTCTTCATAATCTCTGAGATTCTCTTAGGAACCGGAAAAACATTAGTGTAAGCGGGAACTTCTAGATATTTGTCCATTTTACACAATTTCTCTGGTGGTACCATAATAGGGTCACAGTCATCCAGAGTCACTAAGACCTCCCAAAGTAACAGGCGGGGGTGTTCCAGCTTAAATTTAAAGGACATCTGTCTGAGGTAACATACTTCCGATTCCGAAAGTTTTTTTGGTGGTTGTAGATGTGTAACAGATTGTGGGGTCAAAGTTAGAAAAAGTGTGTGTTTTTCAATTTTTTCATCATATTTTATACATTTTTTTATAGTAAATTATGATATGATGAAAATAATGGTATCTTTAGAAAGTAATGGCAAGAAAAACGGTATATTATATGTGTGGGTACAGTAAATGAGTAAGAGGAAAATTATAGCTAAACACTGCAGAAATGTAAATGTAGCCCTGGTCCTTAAAGGGCCACTGTAAGTAAATATTTTCTATGCCTGTTACTAACTAACTACCCCAAATACGCTTTTTATTTATTTTTATTTCATTAACATATCTCTACTGTATATAAGAAATCTTGCCTGCAAATGTAATTGTTTTCCAAACCCACTCCGTGGGTATCCTTTGCTCTGTACCAATCCGTTTACAATACCTAGGTTTCAAAATGGCACTTTAAACACAAAGTTATTGGTTTAAGTATTTTGAACACTCAGTGCTGAAAATAGTGGGCAGGATAACGTGACATCATCGGCGAATAAAAGATATAACTTTTAGAACGTTATGAAACTTACGGCTAGATTTAGAGTTCTGCGGCCAAAGGGGTGCGTTAGCTACGCATGCTTTTTTTCCCCTGCACCTTTTAAATACCGCTGGTATTTAGAGTTCACAGAAGGGCTGCGTTAGGCTCCAAAAAAGGGAGCGTAGAGCATATTTACCGCCACTGCAACTCTAAATACCAGCGTTGCTTACGGATGCGGCCAGCTTCAAAAACGTGCTCGTGCACGATTCCCCCATAGAAAAAAATGGGGCTGTTTGAGCTGAAAATGCCGACCGGATCTCACCGCTACTCTAATAAATGTATTAACCCCTAACACCCCCCTAAGTTAAATATAATTTAAATCTAACAAAATAAATTAACTCTTATTAAATAAATTATTCCTATTTAAAGCTAAATACTTACCTATAAAATAAACCCTAATATAGCTACAATATAAATTATAATTATATTGTAGCTATTTTAGGATTAATATTTATTTTACAGGCAACTTTGTATTTATTTTAACCAGGTACAATAGCTATTAAATAGTTAATAACTATTTAATAGCTACCTAGTTCAAATAATTACAAAATTACCTGTACAATAAATCCTAACCTAAGTTACAATTAAAACATTAGAAAAATATTACAACAATTTTAAACTAATTACACCTACTCTAAGCCCCCTAATAAAATAAGAAAGACCCCCAAAATTAAAAAATGCCCTACCCTATTCTAAAATTGAAATAGAAAAGCTCTTTTATCTTACCAGCCCTGAAAAGGGCCCTTTGCGGGGCATGCCCCAAAGAATTCAGCTCTTTTGCCTGTAAAAAAAAACATACAATACCCCCCCGAACATTACAACCCACCACCCACATACCCCTAATCTAACCCAAACCCCCCTTAAATAAACCTAACACTAAGCCCCTGAAGATCTTCCTACCTTATCTTCACCACGCCGGGTTCACCGATCGATCCAGAAGAGCCTCCGATGTCTTGATCCAAGCCCAAGCGGGGGCTGAAGATGTCCATGATCCGGCTGAAGTCTTCATCCAAGCGGGAGCTGAAGAGGTCCATGATCTGGCTGAAGTCTTCTATCAAGCGGCATCTTCAATCTTCTTTCTTCCGGATCCATGTTCATCCCGCCGACGCGGAACATCCATCTTCACTGACGACTTCCCGATGAATGACAGTTCCTTTAAGGGACGTCATCCAAGATGGCGTCCCTCGAATTCCGATTGGCCGATCAGCCAATAGAATGCGAGCTCAATCTGATTGGCTGATCGGATCAGCCAATCGGATTGAACTTGATTCTGATTGGCTGATTCCATCAGCCAATCAGAATTTTCTTACCTTAATTCCGATTGGCTGATAGAATCCTATCAGCCAATCGGAATTCGATGGACGCCATCTTGGATGACGTCCCTTAAAGGAACCGTCATTCGTCGGGAAGTCGCCGGTGAAGATGGATGTTCCGCGTCGGCGGGATGAACATGGATCCGGAAGAAAGAAGATTGAAGATGCCGCTTGATAGAAGACTTCAGCCCGATCATGGACCTCTTCAGCTCCCGCTTGGATGAAGACTTCAGCCCGATCATGGACCTCTTCAGCTCCCGCTTGGATGAAGACTTCAGTCGGATTATGGACATCTTCAGCCCACCGCTTGGGCTTGGATCAAGACATCGGAGGAGCTCTTCTGGATCGATCGGTGAACCCGGCGTGGTGAAGACAAGGTAGGGAGATCTTCAGGGGCTTAGTGTTAGGTTTATTTAAGGGGGGTTTGGGTTAGATTAGGGGTATGTGGGTGGTGGGTTGTAATGTTGGGGGGGGGTATTGTATGTTTTTTTACAGGCAAAAGAGCTGAATTCTTTGGGGCATGCCCCGCAAAGGGCCCTTTTCAGGGCTGGTAAGGTAAAAGAGCTTTTCTATTTTAATTTTAGAATAGGGTAGGGCATTTTTTTATTTTGGGTGTCTTTGTTATTTTATTAGGGGGCTTAGAGTAGGTGTAATTAGTTTAAAATTGTTGTAATATTTTTCTAATGTTTGTAAATATTTTTTTATTTTTTGTAACTTAGTTCTTTTTTATTTTTGTACTTTAGTTAGTTTATTTAATTGTATTTATTTGTAGGTATTGTATTTAATTAATTTATTGATAGTGTAGTGTTAGGTTTAATTGTAGATAATTGTAGGTATTTTATTTAATTAATTTATTGATAGTGTAGTGTTAGGTTTAATTGTAACTTAGGTTAGGATTTATTTTACAGGTAATTTTGTAATTATTTTAACTAGGTAGCTATTAAATAGTTATTAACTATTTAATAGCTATTGTACCTGGTTAAAATAAATACAAAGTTGCCTGTAAAATAAATATTAATCCTAAAATAGCTACAATATAATTATTATTTATATTGTAGCTATATTAGGGTTTATTTTACAGGTAAGTATTTAGCTTTAAATAGGAATAATTTATTTAATAAGAGTTAATTTATTTTGTTAGATAAAAATTATATTTAACTTAGGGGGGTGTTAGGGTTAGAATTAGCTTTAGGGGTTAAAAAATTTATTAGAGAAGCGGTGAGCTCCGGTCGGCAGATTAGGGGTTAATGCTTGAAGTTAGGTGTCGGCGATGTTAGGGAGGGCAGATTAGGGGTTAATACTATTTATTATAGGGTTATTGAGGCGGGAGTGAGGCGGATTAGGGGTTAATACATTTATTATAGGTGCGGTCCGGTCGGCAGATTAGGGGTTAATAAGTGTAGGTAGGTGGCGGCGACGTTGGGGGCGGCAGATTAGGGGTTAATAAATATAATATAGGGGTCGGCGGTATTAGGGGCAGCAGATTAGGGGTACATAGGGATAACGTAGGTGGCGGCGGTGTACGGAGCGGCAGATTAGGGGTTATTGAGTGGCGGCGATGTGGGGGGACCTCGGTTTAGGGGTACATAGGTAGTTTATGGGTGCTAGTGTACTTTAGAGCACAGTAGTTAAGAGCTTTATGAACTGGCGTTAGCCCAGAAAGCTCTTAACTCCTGACTTTTTTCTGCGGCTGGAGTTTTGTCGTTAGATTTCTAACGCTCACTTCAGCCACGACTCTAAATACCGGCGTTAGAAAGATCCCATTGAAAAGATAGGATACGCAAATGACGTAAGGGGATCTGCGGTATGGGAAAGTCGCGGCTGCAAAGTGAGCGTTAGACCCTTTCCTGACTGACTCCAAATACCAGCGGGCGGTAAAAACCAGCGTTAGGAGCCTCTAACGCTGGTTTTGACGGCTACCGCCAAACTCTAAATCTAGTCCTTAGTTTTGGAGAAAATATAGGTCAGTAGGTTTTAATTAATGTTTATTAACTTTAATATGTTAGTTGTTTAGCTTAAAAGTTATAACAGAAAGTAATCCTTTAAGGGTAAGAAATTGAAAAATGGCCTTGTCCTTAAGGGGTTAAAGTGAGCAAAGACCAAAAAGAAAAGCTTGATGCCAACTGACAATTTAATGGCCAACATACTGGTCTGCGGACACTTTCAAAGACGCATTCTTATGTTTTTAATCAATCTTTATAGTTTGTATATTCTTTTAATAAAGGTTATGTTTTAATTGGGGCCTATGTCTGTATCAAGAGAACATATGATATTTAAATCAAAGAAACAGATGTGCTATTTAGTGCATTCTTTTAGTCAGTATCTTCTGACTTTTTTGTATATAACGTAGATCTACATCTGACCTTTAGGCAGTCCATGCAGTCGCGGTTGTCAAGTAACATCTGAGAGCTGCTGTTCCTGGGCTGCAAGCACCTGTCTTCAAATAGTAACAGAGATCAATCAGTGGAAGGCGGTTTGTACCTATATAAGTTCCTCAGTGTATCCAGTGCAAACAGCAGGTTTAAATATGCATGCCAAGGGTCACTGCACAACCCATCAACTGCAACACAAGTCCAAACTGGCAGCACCACTTATAAAGTTACTTTATTTCTTCAAAAAGGAGCAGGTATACCAGCGATGTCACAATGAGCAGGGGGACCTGCTGACCGCTTCCGGGTGATACGGTCCAGGGGGTGACAGTACCAGGCAGGAACTTACTGTACTCGAGTAATCCTTGAGGCTGCACACAGATCAGAAGTATGGCTCAGTCAGGAGAGTAGGAAGCCTACAGGGGACCATTCAACAGGGAGTCATTTGAGCTGACTTAGAGGTGAACTGGCAAATGAGCATTAGAGAAGCAGTTAACCACACCCACATGCAAGGCAGCATGGAACTCCAGACCCTGTATCACGGAGCCTCACTGACTGAGCGGACAGCTTAGAAGTTTGTTTCATTATACTGCGCTGTAACTTCCTGGGGAGAAATTACATATTCAGCGCAGTCTTCAGCACAACTGCTGAAACCCGCGCCGCCTGTAATTTCACCTCACACATCGGGGAATCCAATAAACCCCACAGGCAGTTCATAAAGTGCCGTAAGTTGGATAAACTAGCAATGTCCAGAAATGTACGTAAATACAAATTTCTGGAGTCGCCAGTGACTTACGGCACTTTAGAAACTGCCGGCACCTAAGAAGAAAAAAAAATAAATCTTCTGTAAAAGTCTAACACGCCTCCCAAAAATAAACCCTACACGTCAAAACCCCTATATCCGCCATCACCCCCATATCGGAACTAATAATAAATGTATTGCCCCTAAACCGACAACCCCCACAACACAATATGCCTAATTAAACTATTAACCCCTAATCCGCCATTCACCCACATCGCAATCTACCTAATAAAAGTATTAACCCCTAAATCGCCAAACCCCCACATCGCAATAAACCTAATTAATCTATTAACCCCTAAGCCGCCAAACCCCCACATCGCAATAAACCTAATTAATCTATTAACCCCTAAACTGCCAAACCCCCACATCACAATAAACCTAATAAATGTATTAACCCCTAAACCGCCAAACCCCCACATCACAATAAACCAAATTAATCTATTAACTCCTGAACTGCCAAACCCCTACATCACAATAAACCTAATTGAATTACTAAGCCCCCTAAATTACATAAAATAATAAAATACTAAATTACAATTAAAATAAAAAATCCTAACAGTAGTTTAAAAAGACAACAACCTAAGATTAAATTAAAATAATCTAAAATTACAAAAAAAATAAAAAAGTCTAATATTTCAGAAAATAATAAACCAAATTATCAAAAATAAAAAAACTTAAACCTTATCCCTATGAAAATAAAAAAGCCCCCCCAAAATAAAAAAAACCCTAAACTAAACTACCAATAGCCCTTAAAAGGGCCTTTTGTAGGGCATTGCCCTAAGTTAGACAGCTCTTTTACCTTAAAAAATACTGTCTCCCATCTAACAGTAAAACCCCGCACCCACTAAACCCCCCAAAATAAAAAACCTAACAATAAAAAAGGGGTATTTGTATGGGCATTGCCCTTAAAAAAACATTCAGCTCTTTTACTGTCCTCAGCTCTTTTTCAGTGTCCAAAATCCCTATTCTAAAAAAATAAAAAAAAATCCCAACTCTAACCCTCACTGTTCCTGAAGTCTGGCGGAGAAAGTCTTCTTCCAAATGGCGATATCTTCTTCCATTGCGTCGACGTCTTCTATCTTCATCCAGGACCAAGCCGACGCTTAGCAGAGATGAGCGCGGAAACGATCACCGCCTCACACTGAGGATTGAATTCAAGGTATGTGTTTAAATATGGGGTAACTTGCATTCCTATTGGCTGATTTGATTCTTCAAATTCAAATCAGCCAATAGGATGAGAGCTACTGAAATCCTATTGGCTGTTCAAATTCAGTAGCTCTCATCCTATTGGCTGATTTGAATTTGAAGAATTCTACCATTTATAGAAAACTACCATTTATACAAGTATTGAGTTTTTTTAAAATTTGTTTTTATTTGAGACTTGTGCTTGTGGCACAATACGAAAAAACAGGAGAGGATTTCCCCAAAAGCTAGTGCGGCCCAAGCAAAAGCGTGGAAACAAATCTGCTTTAAGTCAGGGTGAACTTTTGCCGCTTAGATTTACGGACCAGAAAGACGTCCATTTTTTTTTATCCACGATACACACTGAAGCCACAGAGCCAGTAATGGAAAGAGGAGGGTTAATCAATAAACCAAAGTGTGTCCTTGATTACAATAAATGTATGGGGAACGTCAACCTGGCTGACCAGTGTTTCAAGCCATACCTGGTACTTTGCAAAACTACCATTTGGTATCAAAGAGTTGCCATATACCTCACATAAATGGCAGTTTTCAACACCTATGTATTATACAAGCAATCGGGCACAGACTAATTAATAAATATAGATTGGGCTGATGGCACCACTCGCTGGGTATTAAATTGGGTCTTTAACCGTTCCAAATAAGGTCACTGGCCTTGGAATTCAACAATTAAGTGTGGTATGGTGCTATGTATCATAAACAATATTCATACAAATTAGTTAGCTAAAGAAACTAACCACAAAAAAGATACTTAATAAGCACTCAAAGGACCCCTTAAAGTGTAGAGTTTGACAAAAAAAGTCACACAAATTAAAACTCAAATCTTTATTAGAACTTTTAAAATATGGGTAAGTTAAAACTAAAATGCTGGCACTAGTTTCCAGTTAAAGAACTAGATATGGTGAATCAGAATTCATATATTGGATATAATAGGGTATCAAATGGCACAAGTGTGAGCTACTGGCACACATCTAATTCACTAGATTGTACTGATAAGGGTCAAAATGTTTGGAGATAAACTGTCACACTATCTCATAAATAATAGACTTAGCTAGTAATTGGTAGGTTTAGAAAAAACCTGATATCAGTTGGAGAATGTCTAGTTCCAAATCGATATGGTAGATAAGAAAGAGGAGAACCTCTGATTTATAGCAAATTAAGTTTATAACTAACCTTCTTTTAGTAGTATTACTAGTGAAAATACATAGGTAAAGAGGTATAAGTGAGACAGCTATAAACTTTGTATTTATATCATATGAATATTGGACTAGATAAATAAATAAGTTAAATTACTTGTAGTCTACAGTAAGCTGAATAATTTAAATACTATATTGACAAGCATTCAAATACCTGTGTAAGTTATACACAAATAATCATATAATTCAGTGTTCATTGTAAAGTGCTACACCATAGTGATTTCACTCAGATATCCTTGATAAGAAATATTGTTATTTGCTATGATTACATCCAAAGATCCCTATTCCAGGGATTATGTATTATTAAATTTGAGCAGCTAGCTTTTCTAAGTAAGCACATAAATAAATTCTGGGTTAACCTTATTACCAGTATTGCTTATAAACTGGTTACGTTAGAGTATAGCAGTTATAAGAAATGTGTCTAACTGTCTAGATAACTTAATTGTTACTGGTAACCGTGGTAAGGTTAAATATCTTCATAGAAAAGGCTTATTGTACCAATATATACAATATCTTATCAGGAGTGGTTTTAATAGGTATGACCACCTTAGTTAGATTATCGTTATAATGTTATAGTATTCCTGGTACTAAGATGTTAAAACTGTCGCGTTGATAATAGTTGTATAACTTATGATATAAAACAGGTAAAGAAAGGTGAGTGTATAGTGCTTGGTGTTCACTTATTCAGCAATATGTGGTTTCTATTCCCAATTTTTGACCCAAGTTTAATTGGACTTTCTAAATTCAAAGGATACAGGCGGTGCAGGTATTTATGTTATTAGATAAAAATAGCTGATTAAAGTCTCAGATTCTTTTATCAGTATATTTGTATATATATAATTCTATGCTGCTTGCCCGCAATGCTTGTGAAATAAGTTAAAAATCCAGAGGATACTCAAAATAACCAGGTTGCATTGATATCCTTATAGTCTCAATTTAAATATAAATCGCTGCCCTTTAGACATGCATTAGATATCCCAATTCCTGAAGCACTACCCGTGCAAACAAATATTATTATTGTATTTAAAGAGCTAAATGTAAGCCCAATACTGTCCTCTTATATATAAAACAATTAATTACTGTTTGCCCGGAGTGCTTCCCCAGTGGGTTAGACAGCCGGTGGCTACTTGTAATAACAAAGTTGCTTTTGTCCCCTTACAGCGTTAATGCTTTTATGAATCACTGCCAATATAACACGCTTAGAAGTGCTCAGTAATTTTTTTCACAGAGTGTGAACTATTAGTTACTAGCCGCTTAAATGCAGCCTATGATAAATATTAAATTAATCGAGCTGCTAGAAATATAAAGAGCATACTAATCAGAAATAAACAACGTTTTCTGATAATTATATGACTAGTGCCAGCAAGTATCAATTTAAAATACAACACAAGCTCCCATTAGCTTCCCCTCCTCCCTTGACATGTTTCGCCGGGTTTCCGGCTTTATCAAAAGGCAAGGCGCCGCGGTTTTCGTGGCTATTTATGCGTCTCACTCTTTCTGCCTCATTGGCTTATGGCCAATCAGAATCCTCCCTTGTCATAACAAGAGGGAGGACTCACTCAGACGTAGGATTTGTATAGTCTTGTTCTAAAGATATAACGATATTATTGTGAGTTGCAACTTTGTTGCAAAACTACCTGATTCAAGTCCCAACTTGCTCAGATCCATTATTGTCATTTTATACAGTCCGTGTTAGCATGCATAATC
The DNA here is from genome assembly GCF_027579735.1 of Bombina bombina. Lineage (NCBI taxonomy): Eukaryota > Metazoa > Chordata > Amphibia > Anura > Bombinatoridae > Bombina > Bombina bombina. The sequence goes on along the minus strand of NC_069503.1, from coordinate 751,870,001 downwards.
AGGCTGTTATAATAAATTTGTCCCATATGTGATTATTATTAAATAATACTGTGGTCCAGATATAATGATATGTACAGTGACTAGTGCAAAAATGTTAATCTAATGTGCAAAGTGTGTGAGATTTGTAAAATTGGAGAGCAACAAAAGTGACTTTTTATAATGATCCACATGATATATATCCACTAAGTGCAAGTTTGCAAATGGTGTTTATCTATTAATACCCTTGTGACAAGGTTTAAATATAACCTGTGACTAAAGTATAATGAATTAGGTTAAGAATTGTGATCCTCTATTTGTGACTTGACATGAATTTATATGACTACATATACACTAATCAGTGAGTGTGTGTGATGCTTTAAATAGAGCAATTTATACATTTTATAAGTGAATAATGTGTGGTGCTTTAAATAAATCAATTTTAATATTTAATAAGTGCTAATAATTTATGTATGTAACGATAATCTAACTAAGGTGGTCATACCTATTAAAACCACTCCTGATAAGATATTGTATACATACAATAAGCCTTTCTATGAAGATATTTAACCTTACCACGGTTACCAGTAACAATTAAGTTATCTAGACAGTTAGACAAATTTCTTATAACTTCTATACTCTAACGTAACCAGTTTATAAGCAATACTGGTAATAAGGTTAACCCAGAATTTATTTATGTGCTTACTTAGAAAAGCTAGCTGCTCAAATTTAATAATACATAATCCCTGGAATAGGGATCTTTGGATGTAATCATAGCAAATAACAATCCACTAGATTTAGAGTTCTGCGTTAGGGGCTCCTAACGCTGGTTTTGGCCGCCCGCTGGTATTTAGAGTGAGTCAGGAAAGGGTCTAACGCTCACTTTGCAGCCGCGACTTTTCCATACCGCAGATCCCCCTACGCCAATTGCGCATCCTATCTTTTCAATGGGATCTTTCTAACGCTGGTATTTAGAGTCTTGGCTGAAGTGAGCGTTAGAAATCTAACGACTAGACTCCAGCCGCAGCAAAAAGTCTGGAGTTAAGAGCTTTCTGGGCTAACGCCGGTTCATAAAGCTCTTAGCTACTGTGCTCTAAAGTACACTAACACCCATAAACTACCTATGCACCCCTAAACCGAGGCCCCCCCCACATCGCCGCCACTCTATTAAATTTTTTAAACCCCTAATCTGCCGACCGCACATCACCGCAACCTACGTTATCCCTATGTACCCCTAATCTGCTGCCCCTAACACCGCCGACCCCTATATTATATTTATTAACCCCTAATCTGCCGCCCCCAATGTCGCCACCACCTACCTACAATTATTAACCCCTAATCTGCCGACCGACCTCACCGCTACTATAATAAAGTTATTAACCCCTAATCCGCCTCACTCCCACCTCAATAACCCTATAATAAATAGTATTAACCCCTAATCTGCCCTCCCTCACATCACCGACACCTAACTTCAACCCTAACACTAACACCCCCCTAAATTTAATATAATTTTTATCTAACAAAATAAATTAACTCTTATTAAATAAATTATTTCTATTTAAAGCTAAATACTTACCTGTAAAATAAACCCTAATATAGCTACAATATAAATTATAATTATATTGTAGCTATTTTAGGATTTATATTTATTTTACAGGCAACTTTGTATTTATTTTAACCAGGTACAATAGCTATTAAATAGTTAATAACTATTTAATAGCTACCTAGTTAAAATAATTACAAAATTACCTGTAAAATAAATCCTAACCTAAGTTACAATTAAACCTAACACTACACTATCAATAAATTAATTAAATAAAATACCTACAATTATCTACAATTAAACCTAACACTACACTATCAATAAATTAATTACATACAAATACTTACATTTACTATTTAATTAAATAAACTAACTAAAGTACAAAAAATAAAAAAATAATTTACAAACATTAGAAAAATATTACAACAACTTTAAGCTAATTACACCTACTCTAAGCCCCCTAATAAAATAACAAAGCCCCCCAAAATAAAAAAATGCCCTACCCTATTCTAAAATACAAATAGAAAAGCTCTTTTACCTTACCAGCCCTTAAAAGGATCTTTTGCGGGGCATGCCCAAAAAGAATTCTGCTCTTTTGCCTGTAAAAAAAAACATACAATACCCCCCCAACATTACAACCTACCACCCACATACTCCTAATCTAACCCAAACCCCCCTTAAATAAACCTAACACTAAGCCCCTGAAGATCTCCCTACCTTATCTTCACCACGCCGGGTATCACTGATCCATCCAGAGGAGGCTCCGAAGTCTTCATCCAAGCCCAAGCGGTGGCTGAAGAGGTCCATCATCGGGCTGAAGAGGTCCATCATCGTGCTGAAGTCTTCTATCAAGCGGCATCTTCAATCTTCTTTCTTCCGGATCCATCTTCATCCCACCGACGCGGAACATCCATCCTGGCCGACGACTTCCCGATGAATGACGGTTCCTTTAAATGACGTCATCCAAGATGGCGTCCCTCGAATTCCGATTGGCTGATAGGATTCTATCAGCCAATCAGAATTAAGGTAGGAAAATTCTGATTGGCTGATGGAATTCAAGTTCAATCTGATTGGCTTATCCAATCAGCCAATCAGATTGAGCTCGCATTCTATTGGCTGATCGGAACAGCCAATAGAATGAGAGCTCAATCTGATTGGCTGATTCCATCAGCCAATCAGAATTTTCCTACCTTAATTCCGATTAGCTGATAGAATCCTATCAGCCAATCGGAATTCGAGGGACGCCATTTTGGATGACGTCATTTAAAGGAACCATCATTTGTCGGGAAGTCGTCGGCCAGGATGGATGTTCCGCGTCGGAGGGATGAAGATGGATCTGGAAGAAAGAAGATTGAAGATGCCGCTTGATAGAAGACTTCAGCACGATGATGGACCTCTTCAGCCCGATGATGGACCTCTTCAGCCCGATGATGGACCTCTTCAGCCCGATGATGGACCTCTTCAGCCCGATGATGGACCTCTTCAGCCCGATGATGGACCTCTTCAGCCCCCGCTTGGGATTGGATGAAGACTTCGGAGCCTCCTCTGGACAGATCGGTGATACCCGGCGTGGTGAAGATAAGGTAGGGAGTTCTTCAGGGGCTTAGTGTTAGGTTTATTTAAGGGAGGTTTGGGTTAGATTAGGGGTATGTGGGTGGTGGGTTGTAATGTTGGGGGGGTATTGTATGTTTTTTTTTTACAGGCAAAAGAGTAGAATTCTTTGGGGCATGCCCCGCAAAAGGCCCTTTTAAGGGCTGGTAAGGTAAAAGAGCTTTTCTTTTTGTATTTTAGAATAGGGTAGGGCATTTTTTTATTTTGGGGGGTTTTGTTATTTTATTAGGGGGCTTAGAGTAGGTTATGGAATATGTATATAGAGGCACTGGTCTTGGATCCTTCTGTGTGAGTACACTGAAGAAAGAAACTTGGCTTGTGATTCGCAGGAGTTAACAACAAAATAATGTGCAGTATACTTACTCCGAAAATTTCAGAGTTCAGCTTCTTCATAAGGATCTATGTCCTGATTTTCCCATATTGTGCTTTAGTATCTGCAAACAATGGAAATTACACTGCAGGTGATTGTATCTCATAGAATTATATGAGGTGCAGTATACTCACTCCGAGAAATTCAGAATCCGGCTCTTCAAAAGTAGTAGGTAACTTAGAAATACTTCCAAAAAGGCAACAGAAAATACTTGTTGTAAAAAACAAATATTTATTAAAACATATTAAAAAATCTCTTCTTTTGGCTCTATGCGTTTCAACGACTAAATCGTCTTTTTCAAGAGCAGTAAAAATAATTGGAAGTGCTGCCTTGGAGTATTACAGGTGTATTTATACAGATAATCAATGTTCCTGTTCCGGTGAAAACACCGGAATAGGACTCACAAATAAAACATTTTGTTTTTATCCCCATCCGATTGTGTTTGAGAGTGATGCAATTTTTTTATATGCTTAAGCTATTTCGCTCAAAATCTCAATAATTTGCCATATTGGATTGGTATAAACAAATTAAAAGTTGTTTGACCAATCACAATGAAGTAAGGTGGTAGTTCCCTTTCGAGTCCCGATTCTATGCAGTTCCTTTTCAGGTCCACCGAAGGATGCGTTGTCATGTGTTCCAGTTAGACCAATCGGATAGCGAGCGTTGTTCCAGATACTCTATCTGTTAAATCTGTTTCCAGGTTTTGTCCGGACAGTTCTGTATCACATGTCCCGAGTTGGCCAATCCTTTAGGGAGCGATGTTTTCATCATATTCCCATAATAACCAATGTTCTGAATTTTCTCTAAGGGGTATGTAATAAAGAGTGCAGATCACTTTGGGTCATATATTGGACAATATATTTCCAATGCAAAAAAATTTCCAATGCAAAAAAATTACGATAAAAACACTACTTGGAACTAAATTAATTATCATATCTTTAAATAAGTCACCAACATAAAAAAAGTTAAATTAATTCCTAAAAACCAGCTTAAACAATTAAAATTCCAACTATGTTTATAATAGGAATTAACTAGTTATAATAGACTTTATATCAATAAAATTTGATTAAGTCTCGTTCATACATATGTAACATGGATTCAGACATGGATTCAAACATTTTGATAACATTTTACATTGAATAAAATGTCTCTCCATGAGTACATTTCAATAGTAGTTGAATTCAAATAAAACAATGTAGATATACAAAAAAATAATAAAATAAAAATCAAATAAAAATGAATGTAAATAAAATAAAATAAAACAAAAGTATGCAGTTTCTCTGTATAAGATTAAATGAACGCTGCCACTCTAATATCTTTATTTAAACCATAGTGTCCATATGTTTTTAATGTGTGTATCCACCATAGTTCTCTTTTATTAAGTTCTTTTTTTATCTCCCCACCTCTCCAATGTAGTGAAACTTTTTCTATGCCAATCCATGATAGATGTTTTTTATCATAAAGTGGGCAATTATTATAATGTAATGGAACACCATGGTCTTCCTTCTCCTTTTCAATTTTATTAAGATGCTCTAGTATTCGTGTCTTTACGAAGCTTGAAGTTTGGCCTAAATATTGGATCTGGCAATTACATTGTAGTAAATAAATTGTATTTTTGGTTTTACAACTAATGAAATCTTTTATTGTATAGGATTTGCCTGTTACAGTGGAAGTAAACGTCTTGTGTGTTTTCTTGGTATAATTGCACACTTTGCAATGTCCACATGTGTAAAATCCTGTCAGGTTTGCAATTTGAATGGGTTTTGGAGGCTTCATCCCTTTAATAAGGGAAGGTGCTAGTTTCTGTTTAAAACTGGTTCCCTTTCTGAAAGTTATTGTTGGTTTGTTGGGAATGAAATTATTTAAGTATTCGTCATTCTTAAGAACATTCCAATGTTTATTTATGATGTGTTTAATTTGTTTATGACCACTATTGTAGGTGGTGATGAACCTTGGAAAATTTGGATTGTTTAAAGTTTCTTTTTTTGTATTTGAAATTAAAGATTATTCTAGATTGGGTATTAAAATCGTCTATGGTGTCACAATTTCTTCTTATACGAAGAAATTGCCCTTTGGGAATTGCTTTTAACTAAATTGGATGGTGTTCCCTATCTCTCCTGATATAAGTATTCATATCACAGCTTTTGAAAAAGGTTTTAGTGTGTATATTTCCTGCTTCTACAAAAATTGTCAAATCTAAAAAATGTAGATTTGACAATTTTTGTAGAAGCAGGAAATATACACACTAAAACCTTTTTCAAAAGCTGTGATATGAATACTTATATCAGGAGAGATAGTGAACACCATCCAATTTGGTTAAAAGCAATTCCCAAAGGGCAATTTCTTTGTATAAGAAGAAATTGTGACACCATAGACGATTTTAACACCCAATCTAGAATAATTAAAGAAAGGTTTGAACATAAAGGCTATGATAGTAACTTCTTAGAACAAGACAGGGTTGAAGTGGGAAATAGGAATCGAGACTCTTTAATTTCAAATACAAAAAAAGAAACTTTAAACAATCCAAATTTTCCAAGGTTCATCACCACCTACAATAGTGGTCATAAACAAATTAAACACATCATAAATAAACATTGGAATGTTCTTAAGAATGACGAATACTTAAATAATTTCATTCCCAACAAACCAACAATAACTTTCAGAAAGGGAACCAGTTTTAAACAGAAACTAGCACCTTCCCTTATTAAAGGGATGAAGCCTCCAAAACCCATTCAAAATGCAAACCTGACAGGATTTTACACATGTGGACATTGCAAAGCGTGCAATTATACCAAGAAAACACACAAGACGTTTACTTCCACTGTAACAGGCAAATCCTATACAATAAAAGATTTCATTAGTTGTAAAACCAAAAATACAATTTATTTACTACAATGTATTGCCAGATCCAATATTTAGGCCAAACTTCAAGATTCGTAAAGACACGAATACTAGAGCATCTTAATAAAATTGAAAAGGAGAAGGAAGACCATGGTGTTCCATTACATTATAATAATTGCCCACTTTATGATAAAAAACATCTATCATGGATTGGCATAGAAAAAGTTTCACTACATTGGAGAGGTGGGGAGATAGAAAAAGAACTTAATAAAAGAGAACTATGGTGGATACACACATTAAAAACATATGGACACTATGGTTTAAATAAAGATATTAGAGTGGCAGCGTTCATTTAATCTTATACAGAGAAACTGCATACTTTTGTTTTATTTTATTTTATTTACATTCATTTTTATTCTATTTTTATTTTATTATTTTTTTGTATATCTACATTGTTTTATTTGAATTCAACTACTATTGAAATGTACTCATGGAGAGAAATGTTATTCGATGTAAAATGTTATCAAAATGTTTGAATCCATGTCTGAATCCATGTTACATATGTATGAACGAGACTTAATCAAATTTTATTGATATAAAGTCTATTATAACTAGTTAATTCCTATTATAAATATAGTTGGAATTTTAATTGTTTAAGCTGGTTTTTAGGAATTAATTTAACTTTTTTTATGTTGGTGACTTATTTAAAGATATGATAATTAATTTAGTTCCAAGTAGTGTTTTTATCGTTAATTTTTTTGCATTGGAAATATATTGTCCAATATATGACCCAAAGTGATCTGCACTCTTTATTACATACCCCTTAGAGAAAATTCAGAACATCGGTTATTATGGGAATATGATGAAAACATAGCTCCCTAAAGGATTGGCCAACTCGGGACGTGTGATACAGAACTGTCCGGACAAAACCTGGAAACAGATTTAACAGATAGAGTATCTGGAACAACGCTCGCTATCCGATTGGTCTAACTGGAACACATGACAACGCATCCTTCGGCGGACCTGAAAAGGAACTGCATAGAATCGGGACTCGAAAGGGAACTACCACCTTACTTCATTGTCATTGGTCAAACAACTTTTAATTTGTTTATACCGATCCGATATGGCAAATTATTGAGATTTTGAGCGAAATAGCTTAAGCATATAAAAAATTGCATCACTCTCAAACACAATCGGATGGGGATAAAAACAAAATGTTTTATTTGTGAGTCCTATTCCGGTGTTTTCACCGGAACAGGAACATTGATTATCTGTATAAATACACCTGTAATACTCCAAGGCAGCACTTCCAATTGTTTTTACTGCTCTTGAAAAAGACGATTTAGTCGTTGAAAAGCGTAGAGCCAAAAGAAGAGCTTTTTTAATATGTTTTAATAAATATTTGTTTTTTACAACAAGTATTTTCTGCTGCCTTTTTGGAAGTATTTCTAAGTTACCTACTACTTTTGAAGAGCCGGATTCCGAATTACTCGGAGTGAGTATACTGCACCTCATATAATTCTATGAGATACAATCACCTGCAGTGTAATTTCCATTGTTTGCAGATACTAAAGCACAATATGGGAAAATCAGGACATAGATCCTTATGAAGAAGCTGAACTCTGAAATTTTCGGAGTAAGTATACTGCACACTATTTTGTTGTTAACTCCTGCAAATCACAAGCCAAGTTTCTTTCTTCAGTGCACTCACACAGAAGGATCCAAGACCAGCGCCTCTATATACATATTCCATAATCTACTCACAGTCCTTTTGGTAGAGACTGTTAGAAGGCTGCGGTCACCTAAGAGCGGAGTATCGTGCTCCATTCTAGTCATTCTGTACATTTTGTTGTTAACATCTAACATATCTGTATAGTATTTGAATTTATCCTGGCTTAGAGTAGGTGTAATTAGCTTAAAATTGTTGTAATATTTTTCTAATGTTTGTAAATTATTTTTTTATTTTTTGTAACTTAGTTCTTTTTTATTTTTTGTACTTTAGTTAGTTTATTTAATTGTATTTAATTGTAGGTATTTGTATGTAACTAATTTATTGATAGTGTAGTGTCAGGTTTAATTGTAGATAATTGTAGGTATTTTATTTAATTAATTTATTGATAGTGTAGTGTTAGGTTTAATTGTAACTTAGGTTAGGATTTATTTTACAGGTAATTTTGTAATTATTTTAACTAGGTAGCTATTAAATAGTTATTAACTATTTAATAGCTATTGTACCTGGTTAAAATAAATACAAAGTTGCCTGTAAAATAAATATAAATCCTAAAATAGCTAATAGCTACAATATAATTATAATTTATATTGTAGCTATATTAGGGTTTATTTTACAGGTAAGTATTTAGCTTTAAATAGGAATAATTTATTTAATAAGAGTTAATTTATTTAGTTAGATAAAAATTATATTTAACTTAGGGGGGTGTTAGTGTTAGACTTAGCTTTAGGGGTTAATAAATTTAATAGAGTAGCGGTGAGGTCCAGTCGGCAGATTAGGGGTTAATACTTGAAGTTAGGTGTCGGTGATGTTAGGGAGGGCAGATTAGGGGTTAATACTATTTATTATAGGGTTATTGAGGCGGGAGTGAGGCGGATTAGGGGTTAATAACTTTATTATAGTAGCGGTGAGGTCCGGTCGGCAGATTAGGGGTTAATAAGTGTAGGTAGGTGGCGGCGACGTTGGGGGCGGCAGATTAGGGGTTAATAAGTATAATATAGGGGTCGGCGGTGTACGGAGCGGCAGATTAGGGGTTAAAAAAAATATGCAGGGGTCAGCGATAGCGGGGGCGGCAGATTAGGGGTTAATAAGTGTAAGGTTAGGGTTGTTTAGACTCGGGGTACATGTTAGGGTGTTAGGTGCAGACTTAGAAACTGTTTCCCCATAGGAAACAATGGGGCTGCGTTAGGAGCTGAACGCTGCTTTTTTGCAGGTGTTAGGTTTTTTTTCAGCTCAAACGGCCCCATTGTTTCCTATGGGGGAATCATGCACAAGCACGTTTTTTAAGCTGGCCGCGTCCGTAAGCACCACTGGTATTGAGAGTTGCAGTGGCGGTAAATTATGCTCTATGCTCCCTTTTTGGAGCCTAACGCAGCCCTTCTGTGAACTCTAAATGCCAGCGGTATTTAAAAGGTGCGGGGGGGAAAAAGCATGCGTAGCTAACGCACCCCTTTGGCCGCAGAACTCTAAATCTAGCGGAATATTTCTTATCAAGGATATCTGAGTGAAATCACTATTGTGTAGCACTTTACAAACACTGAATTATATTATTTGTGTATAACTTACACAGGTATTTGAATGCTTGTCAATATAGTATTTAAATTATTCAGTTTACTGTAGACTACAAGTAATTTAACTTATTTATTTATCTAGTCCAATATTCATATGATATAAATACAAAGTTTATAGCTGTCTCACTTATACCTCTTTACCTATGTGTTTTCACTAGTAATACTACTAAAAGAAGGTTAGTTATAAACTTAATTTGCTATAAATCAGAGGTTCTCCTCTTTTTTTATCTACCATATCGATTTGGAACTAGGCATTCTCCAACTGATATCAGGTTTTTTTCTAAACCAGTGCTTACTAGCTAAGTCTATTATTTATGAGATAGTGTGACAGTTTATCTCCAAACATTTTGACCCTTATCAGTACAATCTAGTGAATTAGATTTGTGCCAGTAGCTCACACTTGTGCCATTTGATACCCTATTATATCCAATATATGAATTCTGATTCACCATATCTAGTTCTTTAACTGGAAACTAGTGCCAGCATTTTAGTTTTAACTTACCCATATTTTAAAAGTTCTAATAAAGATTTGAGTTTTAATTTGTGTGACTTTTTTTTGTCAAACTCTACACTTTAAGGGGTCCTTTGAGTGCTTATTAAGTATCTTTTTTGTGGATAGTTTATTTAGCTAACTAATTTGTATGAATAATCAATAAATATAGTCACAAATATTTTATTTGTGCAGGAGCTCCCAAACCCCAGTGTTTTTAACCCGAGAACATCATAAGACTTTCTGGAAGGCATTTCCTAAGTAGGATTCCTCCCACTGCACGCAAATGAACCCCTCAAGAGCGCTGCAGAGTTTGCAGCAATAAAAAGTTGTCAGAAGGGACTCACCATCTTTCCTGTCCTCCTTTGCCTTGTGTCTGTCTTAATAATTGTTTCAGAGACTAACACACCCTTGTCAAGTACAATAAAAAAATTTTTTTTTACAAAAATGAGAGCTTCCTTAAAGGTACACTAAAGCAATTTTAAACAACTATATAATTTACTTCCATTAACAAACTGTGCACAGTATTCTTATATTTACACTTTTGAGTCACCAGCTCCTACTGAGCATGTGCAAGAATATATGTATATGCATTTGTGATTGGCTGACTGCTGTCACAATACAGGAGGAGTGGAAATAGACTTTGAAATTTGTCAGAAAAAAATCTACTAGTCATTGAAGTTCAGACTAAGTGTTATTGCATTGCCTTTTTATCATTCATCTGTTGATTATGCAATCTACTGTATTTACTGGTTATTTAAGGGTTTTTAAAATGATTTTAAATGCTCAAATATCAGACACAGAACCATAAAAAGTACTACCTATTAAAAATTTCTAAGAATTGCAGCATGTGAAAGTCAAAATCACAGAGAAGCCCAGCATACAAATTTCAAGTTTAAAAAAGAAAAAAACATAATTTATTTAAGAACTTACCTGATAAATTAATTTCTTTCATATTGGCAAGAGTCCATGAGCTAGTGACGTATGGGATATACAATCCTACCAGGAGGGGCAAAGTTTCCCAAACCTCAAAATGCCTAAAAAAACACCCCTGACCACACCCACAATTCAGTTTAACGAATAGCCAAGTAGTGGGGTGATAAAGAAAGGAGTAAAAAGCATCAATAAAGGAATTTGGAAATAATTGTGCTTAATACAAAAAATTATAACCACCATAAAAAGGGTGGGCCTCATGGACTCTTGCCAATATGAAAGAAATTAATTTATCAGGTAAGTTCTTACATAAATTATGTTTTCTTTCATGTAATTGGCAAGAGTCTATGAGCTAGTGACGTATGGGATATCGATACCCAAGATGTGGAACTCCCCGCAAGAGTCACTAGAGAGGGAGGGATAAAAATAAAAACAGCCATTTTTCGCTGAAAAAATAATCCACAACCCAAATAATAAGTTTATTTCTTTAATGACAAGAAAAACTTAAAACATCAGCAGAAGAATCAAACTGAAACAGCTGCCTGAAGAACTTTTCTACCAAAAACTGCTTCTGAAGAAGCAAATACATCAAAACGGTAGAATTTAGTAAATGTATGCAAAGAAGACCAAGTTGCTGATTTGCAAATCTGATCAACTGAAGCTTCATTCTTAAAAGCCCACGAAGTGGAGACTGATCTAGTAGAATGAGCTGTAATTCTCTGAGGCGGGGTCTTACCCGACTCCAAATAAGCTGAATGAATCAAAAGCTTTAACCAAGCCAAGGAAATAGCAGAAGCCTTCTGACCTATCCTAGGACCCGAAAATATAACAAATAGACTAGAATTCTTCCTGAAATCTTTAGTAGCTTCAACATAGTATTTAAAAACTCTTACCACATCCAAAGAATGTAAGGATCTTTCCATAGAATTCTTAGGATTAGGACACAAGGAAGGGACAACAATTTCTCTACTAATGTTGTTAAAATTCACAACTTTAGGCAAAAATTTAAATGAAGTCCTTAAAACCGCCTTATCTTGATGAAAAATCAGAAAAGGAGATTCACAAGAAAGAGCAGATAGCTCAGAAACTCTTCTAGCAGAAGAGATGGCCAAAAGGAACAACACTTTCCAAGAAAGTAGTTTAATGTCCAAAGAATGCATAGGCTCAAATGGAGGAGCCTGTAATGCCTTCAAAACCAAATTAAGACTCCAAGGAGGAGAAATTGATTTAATGATGGGCTTAATACGAACTAAAGCCTGAACAAAACAGTGAATATCAGGAAGTTTAACAATCTTTCTATGAAATAAAACAGAAAGGGCAGAGATTTGTACCTTCAAGGAACTTGCAGACAAACCCTTATCCAAACCATCCTGAAGAAACTGTAGAATTCTAGGAATTCTGAAGGAATGCCAAGAAAATTTATAAGAACACCAGGAAATGTAGGTCTTCCAAACTCAATAATTTTTTTTCCTAGAGACAGATTTACGAGCTTGTAACATAGTATTAATTACGGAGTCAGAGAAACCTCTATGACTTAGTACTAAGTGTTCAATTTCCATGCCTTCAAATTTAATGATTTGAGATCCTGATGGAAAAAACGGACCTTGAGACAGAAGGTCCTGCCTTAACGGAAGTGGCCAAGGTTGGCAACTGGACATCCAAACAAGATCCGCATACCAAAACCTGTGTGGCCACGCTGAAGCCACCAGCAACACAAACAATTGTTCCATGATGATTTTGGATATCACTCTTGGAAGAAGAACTAGAGGCGGAAAAATGTAAGCAGAATGATAACACCAAGGAAGTGTCAGCGCATCCACTGCTTCCGCCTGAACATCCCTGGACCTGGATAGGTATCTGGGAAGTTTCTTGTTTAGATGAGAGGCCATGAGATCTATCTCTGGAAGACCTTACATCTGAACAATCTGAGAAAACACATCTGGATGGAGAGACCACTCTCCTGGATGTAAAGTCTGACGGCTGAGATAATCCGCCTCCCAATTGTCTACACCTGGGATATGCACTGCAGAGATTAGACAAGAGCTGGATTCCGCCCAAGCAAGTATCCGAGATACTTCTTTCATTGCTTGGGGACTGTGAGTCCCACCCTGATGATTGACATATGCCACAGTTGTGATATTGTCTGTCTGAAAGCAAATGAACGGTTCTCTCTTCAACAGAGGCCAAAACTGAAGAGCTCTGAAAATTGCACGGAGTTCTAAAATAATGATTGGTAATCTCGCCTCTTGAGATTTCCAAACCCCTTGTGCTGTCAGAGATCCCCAAACAGCTCCCCAACCTGAAAGACTTGCGTCTGTAGTGATCACATTCTAGGTTGGCCGAACAAAGGAGGCCCCTTGAACTAAGCACTGGTGATTCAACCACCACGTCAGAGAGAGTCGAATATTGTCATTTAGGGATATTAACTGTGAAATCTTTGTATAATCCCTGCACCATTGATTCAACATGCAAAGCTGGAGAGGTCTCATGTGAAAACGAGCAAAAGGAATCGCGTCCGATGCTGCAGTCATGAGGCCTAAAACGTCCATGCACATAGCCACTGAAGGGAATGACTGAGACTGAAGGTGCCGACAGTCTGCAAACAATATCAAACATCTCTTGTCTGTTAGAGACAGAGTCATGGACACTGAATCTATCTGGAAACCTAAAAAGGTGACCCTTGTCTGAGGAATCAAGAAACTTTCTGGTAAATTGATCCTCCAACCATGTCTTTGAAGAAACAACACTAGTTGATTTGTGTGAGATTCTGCAGAACGTAAAAACTGAGCTAGTGCCAAGATATAGTCCAAATAAGGAAACACTGCAATACCCTGCTCTCTGATTACAGAGAGTAGGGCACCTAGAACCTTGGAAAAGATTCTTGGAGCTGTTGCTAGGTCAAATGGAAGAGCAACAAATTGGTAATGCTTGTCTAGAAAAGAGAATCTCAGGAACTGATAATGTACTGGATGAATCGGAATATGAAGGTATGCATCCTGCAAGTCTATTGTAGACATATAATGTCCTTGCTGAACAAAAGGCAGAATAGTCCTTATAGTCACCATCTTGAAAGTTGGTACTTACATAGCGATTCAAAATTTTCAGATCCAGAACTGGTATGAATGAATTTTCCTTCTTTGGGACAATGAATAGATTTGAATAAAACCTCAGACCCTGTTCCTGAAAAGGAACCGGCATGATTACCCCTGAAGACTCCAGGTCTGAAACACACTTCAGGAAAGCCTGAGCTTTTACTGGATTTGCTGGGATACGTGAGAGAAAGAATCTTCTCACAGGAGGTCTTACTCTGAATCCTATTCGAAACCTTTGAGAGACAATGCTCTGAATCCATTGATTTTGGACAGAAATTATCCAAAAATCCTTGAAAAACCTTAATCTGCCCCCTACCAGCTGAGCTGGAATGAGGGCCGCACCTTCATGCAGACTTAGGGGCTGACTTTGTGTCAGGGTGCCAGGAATCAGACTGAGATGAGAAGTGCAAAAATAATCACACCTTTATTAATAGCAAAAAATAATAAAAAGTCCAAAAGTCAAATAACAAGCCAGGAGTCAAAACCAGAGCTGGTAGTTAGACGAGCCGAGTCAGGAGCCAAAGCGAATAGTCAGACGAGCCGGAATCAGGAACAAGGAAAACAGCAGAGTCAGGAACAAGCCAGGGATCAGGAACCAGGAAGGACGTCAGGCAGCCAGGTAATACACAGGAACTCTCACAAACAGGTCTGAGACAACGCAAAGGCAAAGCACACTGAACAGAGGCCCTTTAAATAATAAGTGATGACATCACAATTCTGAGATTGCATCCTGTCTCACATGGATGATGCACACCAGTCTGGTCATAAAAGGAAGTGCAGGAAATAAGCAGCATCCCCCACAATGCACCATAGTCAGGAAGAGAGGTGTGTAAAATGACTGCCAGTAGCACATGGCAAACACAACAGGGAAAAAACCCTGACAGTACCCTCCCCTCAACGACCCCTCCCCCATGGGAGGACAAAAGGCTTATTGGGGAAACGGGCATGGAAGGCACTGAGGAGGGCGGGAGCATGAACATCAGAGGAGGGAACCCAAGAACGCTCCTCCGGACCGTAGCCCCTCCAGTGAACCAAATACTGTACACGGCCCCTGGACATACGAGAGTCAATAATGCTGTTGACCTCATACTCCTCATAGTTGTCAACAAAAATAGGACGGGAATGAGGCAACACAGTGGTAAACTGATTACAAACCAATGGTTTCAAGAGGGAGACATGAAAAACATTGGAGATACGCATAGCAGGAGGAAGGTCAAGAGCGTAGGCCACAGGATTAACCCGTCGGAGTATTCAAAAAGGACCAACATAACGGGGAGCCAATTTATTAGAAGGCACATGAAGGTTCAAGTTGCGGGAGGACAGCCAAACTTTCTCCTGATAGGAAGGTGCGGGCAGACGCCTACGATCAGCCTGGAACTTTAGGCACTGCATAGAACGATGAAGGCAATCCTGAATCTGCACCCACGTGGAACGGAGTTGCCGGAGATGCTCCTCCAAAGCCGGAATACCCTGAGACATGAATGAATCGGGCAACAAGGATGGTTGAAACCCATAATTCGCCATGAACGGGGATAACTTGGAGGAAGCATTAATAGCACTATTACGAGCAACAGTTCAGTCCAATTATTATGGTGATCTGAGACATAGCAACGGAGGAACTGTTCCAGAGCTTGATTAGACCATTCCGCAGCCCCATTGGATTGAGGGTGATATGCCGAGGAGAAGAAAAGCTGGAACCCCAATTTGAGCACAAAAGGAACGCCAAAATCTGGAGACAAACTGGCTACCCCGGTTCGACACTATCTCCTTGGGTAACCCATGTAAACGGAAGACCTCCCGGGCAAAAATTGAAGCAAGCTCCTGAGCGGTAGGCAGCTTCATCAAGGGAATGCAATGTGACATTTTAGAAAAACGATCAACCACCATAAGGATAACAGTATTGCCATTGGAAACAGGGAGCTTGACAATGAAGTCCATGGAAAGATGTGTCCAAGGATGCTCACCATTAGCAATAGGTTGAAGAAGACTCACAGGAAGACATTGAGGAGTCTTATTCTGTGCACAAACTGAGCAAGAGGCAACATACGCAGCAACATCAGAACGAAGACCTGGCCACCAGAATTGT
Organism: Bombina bombina; assembly: GCF_027579735.1. NCBI lineage: Eukaryota > Metazoa > Chordata > Amphibia > Anura > Bombinatoridae > Bombina > Bombina bombina. The sequence goes on along the minus strand of NC_069503.1, from coordinate 751,853,759 downwards.
CTAGTGACATACCAAATCATTTGGTTCTTGCCTGGGTGACCTGCGGCTTTAGGATAGTGGTAAGTGTGCAAAAGTTTAGTTCGAAGATTCTCAGGAACAAAACACTTACCACTAGGTTTCTCAGGAGGTGCATTGGTTTGTGCAGCCAGGATCTCCTCCCCCAAGGGAGAAGTCAAATTAGTACGTATGGTAGCCAAAATATGGTCAGGAGGTATAACAGCAGTAGGTACAGACTCCTCCTTCGACAGAGGTGAAAATTGTCGAGAGAGGGCATCAGCCCTAACATTCTTACTACCAGGCAGGTAGGAGACCACATAATTAAACCGAGACAAAAATAGCACCCATCTGGCCTGTCGGGGCGACAAACGTTTTGCTTCAGATAGATAAGTTAAATTCTTTTGGTCAGTAAGAATGAGCACTGGCACGCTAGTACCCTCGAGAAGATGCCTCCATTCCTTAAGTGCCAAAATTATGGCCAGTAATTCCCTGTCGCCAATTTCATAATTGCACTTCGCTGGAGACAATTTCTTAGAGAAGAAACCACACGGATGCAAAGAACTGTCAGGCGTAGGACGTTGAGACAAGAGGGCACCTACTTCAGTCTCAGATGCATCAACCTCAAGAATGAAAGGCAGGACAGGGTTAGGATAAGCCAGAACTGGAGCGGCAGCAAAGGCAGTGTTAAGACTATAAAAGGCCTTAATGGCAGTAGGTGACCAATAGAGTGGATCATTCTCTTTACGGGTCATGTCTGTGATAGGTTTGACCAAGGAAGAAAAGTTTTTAATAAACTTTCTATAGTAATTGGCGAACCTCAAAAAACGTTGAATAGACCGAAGACCAACTGGGTGAGGCCACTGCAGAACTGCAGATAACTTGTCAGGATCCATGGAGAACCCTGCAACGGAGATAACATAACCTAGGAAGGTTACTTGAGTCTGATGGAACTCATATTTCTTGAGTTTACAAAACAGGCCGTTCTCATGTAGTCTCTGAAGAACCCGTGTAACATCAGAACGATGAGCCTCAAGTGTGGGTGAGTGTATGAGGATGTCGTCTAAGTACACCACAACACACTGCTGCAACATATCTAGTAGGACATCATTAATAAATTCCTGAAAAACAGCAGGAGCATTACATAGGCCAAAGGGCATTACAAAATACTCATAATGCCCACTCCTGGTGTTAAATGCTGTTTTCCATTCTTAATCCTAACGAGATTGTACGCTCCTCTCAAATCAAGTTTAGTAAAGACCGTAGCTCCCTTGAGGCGGTCAAAGAGTTCTGTAATGAGTGGAATAGGGTAAGCATTCTTAATGGTAAGTCGATTAAGACCCCTATAATTGATACATGGTCTTAACTCACCACCCTTTTTCTTCACAAAGAAGAAGCCAGCCCCTGCAGGAGAGCAGGATTTGCGGATGATCCCCCGTGACAGAGCATCGGCAACATACTCCTCCATAGCACAATTCTCTGCAACAGACAGAGGGTACACCTGGCCCTGAGGAGGAATGGCTCCGGGTTGTAGGTCTATGGCACAATCGTAAGACCGGTGAGGAGGCAACTTAGCGGCACGCACCTTGTCAAACACATCTAGGAACTCTTGGTACTCCTCTGGCAATTGAGATACCGAATAAAGTGCACAAGACTTTAACTGGTTTCCGAAGACAAGTGGAAATACATTGCAGGGACAATGACAAAATTTCGGACCTGCGCCATTCGAGACTGGGATTGTGCTTTTGGAGCCAGGTATAACCCAGAACAACCGGAAAATGCGGAGAGTTTATCACCTGAAATTGGAGGGTTTCAAAATGGAGAGCCCCAACAGAAATGGACAACGGAGCAGTTTCGTGAGTAACGAGTGCGGGCTGAAGGGACCTGCCATCAATGGCCTCAATAGCAAGCGGAACGGACCGAGGCTAAACAGGAATGGAGTGCTTTGATACAAAAGCACTGTCAATGAAATAGCCCGCAGCACCGGAGTCAACAAGAGCCTGAGTGACTATGGAGGAGTCCACCCAGGAAAGGACAACCGTGAGCAAAGGTTTCTCCTTAAGCGGTTCCGGGGATGAGGATAAACCACCCAAGGTCTGCCCCCGACCTTAGGTGTGAGCGTTTCCCAGTCGTGTAGGACAAGACTTCAAAAGGTGACCCTGTAACCCACAATAGAAGCAGAGCCCCTCCCTCCTCCTAAAGGCCCTCTCCACCGCGGAGAGACGCGTGAATCCCAGCTGCATCGGCTCAGCAGTACCTGGTGACTCAGGACCACGAGGCATGGGAGGAGAGGGAGGCATGGGTGGGAACGAACACGTAGGAGACAACGGAACAGGGGGCTTCCACAAGCGCTCCTTGAATGATGGCCTCTCTCTGAGTCTGATGTCAATTAGGATTAAAAAAAAAGACACCAATGCCTCGAAATCCTCTGGTAAATCTCTGGCAGAAACTTCGTCTTTAATCGTCAGGCAGCCAGGTATTACACAGGAACTCTCACAAACAGGTCTGAGACAACACAAAGGCAAAGCATGCTGAATAGAGGCCCTTTAAATAATAAGTGATGACATCAGAATTCTGAGACTGCATCCTGTCTCACATGGATGATGCACACCAGTCTGGCCATAAAAGGAAGTGCAGGAAATGAGCAGCATCCCCCACAATGCACCATAATCAGGAAGAGAGGTGAGTAAAATGGCTGCCAGCAGCACATGGCAAACACAACAGGGAAAAAACCCTGACACTTTGGTTTCTTAAATGGCTTGGATTTATTCCAGTTTGAGGAAGGTTTCCAATTGGAAGCAGATTCTTTGGGGGAAGGATTAGATTTTTGTTCCTTATTTTGACGAAAGGAACGAAAACTGTTAGAAGCCTTAGATTTACCCTTAGGTTTTTTATCCTGAGGCAGAAAAACCCCTTTTCCTCCAGTAACAGTTGAAATAATAGAATCCAACTGAGAACCAAATAAATTATTACCTTGGAAAGAAAGAGATAATAATCTAGATTTATATGTCATATCAGCATTCAAAGATTTAAGCAACAAAGCTCTTCTAGCTAAAATAGCTAAAGACATGGATCTAACATCAATTTTGATAATATCAAAAATGGCATCACAAATAAAATGATTAGCATGCTGCAGTAAACGAACAATGCTAGATATGTCAGAATCCAACTCTTGTTGCGCTAAATTCTCCAACCAAAAAGTTGATGCCGCCACAATATCAGCCAAAGATATTACAGGCCTGAGAAGATGACCTGAATATAAATAGGCTTTCCTTAGATAGGATTCAAGTTTCCTATCTAAAGGATCTTTAAACGAAGTACTGTCTTCCATAGGAATAGTGGTACGTTTAGCAAGAGTAGAAATATCCCCATCAACTTTGGGGATTTTTCCCCAAAACTCTATAGAAATTGCTGGTAAAGGATACAATTTTTTAAACCTTGAAGAAGGAATAAAAGGAGTATCTGGCTAATTTCATTCCTCTGAAATCATATCAGAAATAGCATCAGGAATAGGAAAAACCTCTGGAGTAAACACAGGAAGTTTAAAAACAGCATTTAAACACTTACTAGTCTTAATGTCAAGAGGACTAGCTTCCTCAATTATCCAAAGTAATTAACACTTCTCTTAACAAAGAACGAATATACTCTATTTTAAGTAGATTTGTCAGTGTCAATATCTGAGGAAGGATCTTCTGAATCAGATAGATCCTCATCAGAGGAGGATAAATCATTATGTTGCCGGTCATTTGAAATTTCTTCAGCTTTATGAGAAGTTTTAAAAGACCTTTTATGTTTATTAAAAGCCGGAAATGTAGACAAAGCCTTCTGAATAGAATCAGTAACAAATTCTTTAAAATTCATAGGTATATCATGTACATAAGAAGTTGAAGGAACTGCAACTGGCAATGCACTATTACTGATGGATACATTCTCTGCGTGTAAAAGTTTATCATGACAACTATTACAAATGACATTCAGAGATATAATTTCCACAATCTTACAACAAATGCACTTAGCTTTGGTAGAACCGATGTCAGGCAGCAACGTTCCAACAGATACTTCTGAGGCAGGATCAGATTGAAACATCTTGCAAAATGTAAAGGAAAAAACAACATATAAAGCCAAATGATCAATTTCCTTATAAGACAGTTTCAGGAATGGGAAAAAAAAATGCAAATAGCATAGCCCTCTGACATAGAGAAAGGCAAGAGGCAAACAGCAATGGGATATAAAACTACTGAAAAATTTGGCGCCAATTATGACGCCCAACGTGAGAGAATTTTTTTTGGCGCCAACAACATCTGGAAATGACACACTTGCGTTACTAACGACGCAACCGTGTGTAAGACTCCCGCGTTAACTACGACGCCGGAAGTGACGAACTAGCGTCAACGAACGTACTTTTCACGCCCAAAAAATTTGCGCGCCAAGAATGACGCAATAAAGTCTAGCATTTGGCGCACCCGCGGGCCTTATGCTGCCCGCAATTTGAAACGAAAAAGTAGTCAATTTGAAAAAAGACTAAACCCCAGGTAAGAAAAAAATATTTCTTAATATGTTTAATTTCCCAAATATGAAACTGACAGTCTGCACAAGGAAATACATGAACCTGACTCATGGCAAATATAAGTACAATACATATATTTAGAACTTTATATAAATGCATAAAGTGCCAGACCATAGCTGGGGTGTCTTAAGTAATAAAAAACATACTTACCAAAAAGACACCCATCCACATATAGCAGATAGCCAGACCAGTACTGAAACAGTTAACAGTAGAGGTAATGGTATATGAAAGTTTATCGTAGATCCGAAAAGGGAGGTAGGAGATGAATCTCTACAACCGATAACAGAGAACCTATGAAATAGACCCCCGTTAGGGAAATCATTGCATTCAATAGGTGATACTCCCTTCACATCCCTCTGACATTCGCTGTACTCTGAGAGGAATCGGGCTTCAAAATGCTGAGAAGTGCATGTCAACGTAGAAATTTTAGCACAAACTTGCTTCACCACCTGCATAGGAGGCAATGTTTGTAAAACTGAATTGTGGGTGTGGTGAGGGGTGTATTTATAGGCATTTTGAGGTTTGGGAAACTTTGCCCCTGCTGGTAGGATTGTATATCCCATACGTCACTAGCTCATGGACTCTTGCCAATTACATGAAAGAAATTCTGGTTCCTTATTTAACCCTGTAACTTCACTAATATTCAGCAAACTTATACATGTGGGGCACCAGCAGACTTTGGAGATGTAGCTAAACACATATTGAGGAATTTGTCTGCAGTGACACCGGATTTTCATTTTTAGTCTGGTTTTGCTATCACATATATGGCGCGTATATTTCCACCGGTGCCTGCTATTTTTACTCCCATAAGCTAACATACAACCGCGTCGCAAATCGGTATCACATATTCAGTGCATTAAAAGGGCATTCAGCTCTTTTACTGCCCTTAAAAGGGCGTTCAGCTCTTTTACAAGTGACCATTAAATCCCTAATCTACAAAAAAACAAACCACCCCCCCCCCCAAAAAAAGCCTAACTTTAACCCCCAAATAGGTACTCGTGGTTCCTGAAGTCCGGCGGTGAAGTCTTGTTCTAAGCGGCCGTTGCAGAGATGACCGCGGAACTGAACACCGGCAACCATGGAGTCATGGAGCGTGAAGGATCCTCTTTGTACGATCACCGCCGTACACTGACTATTGAATGCAAGGTACGCGTTTAAATATGGCGTACCTTGCATTCCCATTGGCTGAAAAATTCCAATCAGCCAACAGGATGAGAGCTACTCTAATCCTATTGGCTGATTTGAATTAGCCATTAGGATTTCAGTAGCTCTCATCCTATTGGCTGATTTGAATTTGTTTCAGCCAATAGGAATGCAAGGTACGCCATATTTAAACGCATACCTTGCAATCAATAGTCAGTGTACAGCGGCGATCATAGAAAGAGGATCCTCCACGCTCTATGGCTCTGCAGTTGCCAGTGTTCAGTTCCACGGTCATCTCCGCTACGTGCCGGCTTGGTCCTGGATGAAGAAAGAAGAGGTCCTCGCTTGGAAGAAGATGTCGGACACTTAGAAGAAGACTTCACAGCTGGATTTCAGGAACCTATTTTTTTTTTTAAATTAGGGATTTAATGGGCACTTGTAAAAGAGCTGAATGCCCATACAAATGCCTCTTTTAGGGGCAATGGATAGTTTTTTTTTAGTGTTAGGTTTTTTATTTTGGGGGTTTGGTGGGTTGGGGGGTTTACTGTTAGGCGTTAATTTGTATTTTTAGTTAGATTAGATTGGGGGTGTTTTTTATTTTAGGGGGACTTTTTTATTTTCATAGGGATTAGTTTTATTTTTTTATTTTTGATAATTTGGTTTATTATTTTCTGTAATGTGAGATTTTTTTATTTTTTGTAATTTTAGATTAATTTAAATTTAGTTTTTTTATTTTTAAAGTAATGTTAGGTTTTTTATTTTAATTGTAATTTACTATTTTTTATTTTTAGGTAATTGGGGTTAATTTAGGGGATGTTAGGTTATTTGCGTTGTGGGGGGTTTGCGGTTTAGGAGTTAATAGATTTATTAGGTTTATTGCGTTGTGGGGGGTTTGGCAGATTACAGATTAATATGTTTATAAGATACTTTGCGATGTAGGGGTTGGCGTATTAGGGGATAATAGTTTAATTAGATTGCGATGTGGGGGGTTGGCGTATTAGGGGTTAATATATTTATTATTAGTTCCGATTTGGGGGTGATGGCGGGTATAGGGGTTTTACGCGTTGGCTTTATTTTTTGGAGGCGGGTTAGACTTTTACGGGAGATTTGACTTTTTTTTTTTTTCTTAGGCGCCGGCAGTTTCTAAAGTGCCGTAAGTCACTGGCGACTCCAGAAATTAGTATTTCCAAATATTTCTGGACATCACTATTTTATCTGACTTACGGAAGTTTATGTACTGCCGGCGGGGTTTATGTGATTCCCCGATGTGCGAGGTGAATTAACGGGGCAAAGCGGGTTTCAGCAGTTACGTTGAAGCTTGCGCCACATATGTAATCTTGCCCCAGGATTCACAATGAAAAAACAAGTTGTGTGTAAAAAAATGTATGAATAAAGGAGTGCTCCATTTGCAAACCCTCATGAATATTTTCTAAGGGTGAATACTAGGAAACTCAGATAAAAAAATCACACCAAAGAGATGCTGTACCTGCAACCAAAGCGATTTGTGTTTTAAGATGATTTCCTCAGTATATATATATATATATATATATATATATATATATACACACACACACACACACATATATATATATATATATATATATATATATATATATATAAGTATAATGTAGCAAATAGGATATACTGACTCAAAATCGTATGCTGGAAAGTAACATTTATTGGAAGTCCAAATCAGTACAAAGTGATAAGGTCCCAGTCAGGAACGCCTGACGCGTTTTGCGCATGCGTAGATTCGCTTCATTGGAGGCTAATTAGAAACAAACAGTGAGAGCTATTTAAACACTTATCTCACCAATCCTGGCGGGGCTTGAATATAAGCCAATCAGTGTGGCACCACTGAACAACAAATCATTTAAACTGCAAATCATATGTTATATGACAACCACTCTAAAGGTGGAAAATATCTTTTGCTGTACAGGGGGGCCACATTACCGTACAATAAGCATGAAAAACAATGTTGAATAATAACAACAGTAAGAATGCAAAGAACGGCAAATGAAGTAATGAATAGGCAAGACCAAGACAATAAAAATAAATAAATATGAATGAATATAAAATAATAATCATAATGGAAATGGTGAAATACATATGCATCCAATCTAGCATGAAAATAGGTCAAGCTTGAGCTAACAAAAACATACTAACATAATACCTAATAACAGATAAATAACTAACATGTATGAGTAAAGAATAAAGACAAAATACTCTATTTAGGATAAGGATAAAAATACGAATAAAGGGAAGACAATATAGGATGGGAAAAATTCAACATAGGTGTATGATCTAATCCTAGCAGTAGCCATAGAAAAATGAGTGTAATAAAGAATGGCAAGAAGCCTGGGGGATTAAATACAATAAGGATATTCAAATAGTAAGGGATATTCAAATAGTAACTCTTGGCTAATTAATTACAGTGTAAATATGTCAAAAATATGTATGTAGGTATGTATATATATATATATATATTTATATATACAGTATGTATGTATACTGTATATATCAGTATAAATATGAGTAATGGTAATAATCTCAGTAAATTTATACATATAAATCAACATCCAAACGCCTGTTAATGCCATGGGGGTGTCTGGTGTTTAATTTTATAATCCAGAAGACTTCTCTTCTGAGGAGTCTGGCTGTTCTATCCCCTCCTCTCGCATTTTTTAAAATTCTTTCTATTCCCATAAAAGAAAAATATGTAGTACCTATGCCATGTTGGGGAAAATGTTTCGCCACTGGGGTTTTAGGTTCCTTGTCATTAAGGGATATAAAGTGCTCCCTAATTCGATTTTTCAATAAACGTGCAGTGATCCCTGTATATTGCTGATGACAATATTGACATGTAATGAGGTAGATCACATATTGGGAAGTGCAATCAATTCTCTGTTTGATTGTATACGTCTCATTGGTATTAGTTGAGGTAAAAGTATGGGTTTTATCAGTAAAGTCACAGCTTTTACAAGGTCTATGTCCACATTTAAATGAACCTGGATTTAAACTTAGCCAATTGTTGTGGATCTGTGGTTTTTCTGAATTTTTTTTATTAGTTAAGTCTCCTAATGATGTTGCCTTTTTCGCTACATATTTTATCCCTTTGGTTATAATCTGTTTTAGTGTGTTATCACTCTTCAATATTGTAAGGTTGTTCTTAATGACATTACAAATTTTATAGTATTGCCTACTAAACTGAGTAGAGAAGACAATGTTCTCTTTATTTTGACTCCTTTCTTTCTTTTGAAACAAAGTGTTTCTCTGCAGTTTTTCAACTTCCTTACTGATATTGTTCAATTGGAATTTGTTGTAACCCCTTTTAATTAGTCTATCAGTTAGTTCCCTGGCTTCTAATTTATAGGTCTCTACATTAGTGCAGTTCCTACGGAGCCTCAGGTACTGGCCTTTGTGTATGCCTTTCTTGAGATGAGGAACATGGCATGAATCTGCTCTCAGGATGGTATTTTTTGATGTGGGTTTCCTATAAGTAGATGTAATTATATCTAGATTAGAAAGGTCTGCTTGGAGTTTTAAATCTAGGTAATCAATAGAGTAAGCATCACTATTATAGGTAAAGGTTAGATTAAATTGGTTATCATTAATGTAAGTCATAAATTGTTCAGGGGTATGTTCATTTGGTGTTTTATCCCATATAATTATAAGGTAATCAATGAAGCGACCGTATAATTTGATGTTGTTCTTGAATGGGAAATCTGTTGCAAAAATAAGGCATAAATAAGGCATAATTCTATCCAGCCCATGTAAATTACTATCTAGGTCTGTGTGTCTTAACAACATTTCATTAAGGGCTGTAAGGCCAGATGTATGGGGTATCCAGACAGCCTCCCAGTCTCTCACATAGGGAGCCCTGGCTAGCTGGACAACATATTACAGCCTATAGTTCAATCCCTGCTGGGATATATCAAAGATAGTGGTCACCTCATTCAACAACTGAGCAATGTCGAATAGAACCATGATTATATCTGGCTCACAATAGATGTAGCTGCTCTTCATTCGAGCATACCCCATACATCTGGCCTTACAGCCCTTAATAAAATGTTGTTAAGACACACAGACCTAGATAGTAATTTCATTACATTTATAGTGAAAATTACAGAGTTCCTACTGAAACATAATTATTTTGTACAAGAGGGTGATTATAACTTACAGAAACGTGGCACAGCCATGGGTGCTAAGTTCGCCCCGGCTTATGCCAACATTTACATGGGCTGGATGGAATTATGCCTTATTTTTGCAACAGATTTCCCATTCAAGAACAACATCAAATTATACGGTCGCTTCATTGATGACCTTATAATTATATGGGATAAAACACCAAATGAACATACCCCTGAACAATTTATGACTTACATTAATGATAACCAATTTAATCTAACCTTTACCTATAATAGTGATGCTTACTCTATTGATTACCTAGATTTAAAACTCCAAGCAGACCTTTCTAATCTAGATATAATTACATCTACTTATAGGAAACCCACATCAAAAAATACCATCCTGAGAGCAGATTCATGCCATGTTCCTCATCTCAAGATAGATGAATTAAAAGGGGTTACAACAAATTCCAATTGAACAATATCAGTAAGGAAGTTGAAAAACTGCAGAGAAACACTGTTTCAAAAGAAAGAAAGGAGTCAAAATAAAGAGAACATTGTCTTCTCTACTCAGTTTAGTAGGCAATACTATAAAATTTGTAATGTCATTAAGAACAACCTTACAATATTGAAGAGTGATAACACACTAAAACAGATTATAACTAAAGGGATAAAATATGTAGTGAAAAAGGCAACATCATTAGGAGACTTAACTAATCAAAAAAATTCAGAAAAACCACAGATCCACAACAATTGGCTAAGTTTAAATCCAGGTTCATTTAAATGTGGACATAGACCATGTAAAAGCTGTGACTTTACTGATAAAACCCATACTTTTACCTCAACTAATACCAATGAGACGTATACAATCAAACAGAGAATTGATTGCACTTCCCAATATGTGATCTACCTCATTACATGTCAATATTGTCATCAGCAATATACAGGGATCACTGCACGTTTATTGAAAAATCGAATTAGGGAGCACTTTATATCCCTTAATGACAAGGAACCTAAAACCCCAGTGGCGAAACATTTTCGCCAACATGGCATAGGTACTACATATTTTTCTTTTATGGGAATAGAAAGAATTTTAAAAAATGCGAGAGGAGGGGATAGAACAGCCAGACTCCTCAGAAGAGAAGTCTTTTGGATTATAAAATTAAACACCAGACACCCCCATGGCATTAACAGGCGTTTGGATGTTGATTTATATGTATAAATTTACTGAGATTATTACCATTACTCATATTTATACTGATATATACAGTATACATACATACTGTGTATATATATATATATATACATACCTACATACATATTTTTGACATATTTACACTGTAATTAATTAGCCAAGAGTTACTATTTGAATATCCCTTACAATTTGAATATCCTTATTGTAGTTAATCCCCCAGGCTTCTTGCCATTCTTTATTACACTCATTTTTCTATGGCTACAGCTAGGATTAGATCATACACCTATGTTGAATTTTTCCCATCCTACATTGTCTTCCCTTTATTCGTATTTTTATCCTTATCCTTTTTTAGCTCCTCCATTTCCTATTTTACCCTCTACATGTCTCCCTCTATGATTCTATTGGAAATACCCATATTGTACACATAGTACCTATCTGTTCCTATGGTCTTCTTTGGAATCATACAGTGAGTCATTCTATGCCCCTTTCTTTTCTTTTTTCTATAGCGGAACTCATAGTTCAATGTATACCTTGGTAATGCCAGTTGCTTGTTCCTTTATATGAGCTCTATATTTGAGCGAACATTAGAGATACACATAACATGCACAAAGCATATAACTTATTTCGCATACCTATATACGTTTCGCTGTAGGGGGTATCTTTTCAACTTTTTCAAGATTGTTCTTTATTCTTTATTTTTCATTGTTAATTTTTTATATTTAATCCACATTTTTATATACATTTGCACTTTGATACATTATTATTATTATTATCTTTAGATTCTTTTATTTTCAGATTTGTCTATCCTTTTATGATGGACCATGTTTTTATTTTTACATTTACATGATGCTACCAGCCTCACTTATCCGAACTTCCCTATGTAGGGATATTTTCTTTAGGCCTAAATGTTTAGAGTATAGCCAGATTGACAGTCATGTTGGATGTACACTAATTTTATGGTTTAGACTTACTTGGTACACACATCATTGCTAAATAGAGTATTTTGTCTTTATTCTTTATTCATACATGTTAGTTATGTATCTGTTTTTTAGGGTATTATTATGTTAGTATGTTTTTGTTAGCTCAAGCTTGACCTATTTTCCTGCTAGATTGGATGCATATGTATTTCACCATTTCCATTATGATTATTATTTTATATTCATTCATATTTATTTATTTTTATTGTCTTGGTCCTGCCTATTCAGTACTTCATTTGCTGTTCTTTGCATTCTTACTGTTGTTATTATTCAACATTGTTTTTCATGCTTATTGTACGGTAATGTGGCCCCCCTGTACAGCAAAAGATATTTTCCACCTTTAGAGTGGTTGTCATATAACATATGATTTGCAGTTTAAATGATTTGTTGTCCAGTGGTGCCACACTGATTGGCTTATATTCAAGCCCCGCCAGGATTGGTGAGATAAGTGTTTAAATAGCTCTCACTGTTTGTTTCTAATTAGCCTCTGATGAAGCGCATCTACGCATGAGCGAAACGCGTCAGGCGTTCCTGACTGTGACCTTATCACTTTGTACTGATTTGGACTTCCAATAAATGTTACTTTCCAGCACACAATTTTGAGTCAGTATATCCTATTTGCTACATTATACTTTGTTCACCAGCGGTTGGGTTTACCGCTTTTGGATTTACTACTCACTTGCTGTACCCACCTTGGACTCCAGGCTTACTCCCCGCCCCCCAGTGTCTTGCTCCTACCAGTGTGCCTAGCAACGTGTCAGGTGACGCACCGGGAAGTGATTTCCTCTTACTACGGTCGGATCTTTTTGCATGCCAGGAAGGACGCGCAGGCTGCACCCCCCCCCCCCCCCGGAAGGGTCTCATCGCCAGTCCGAGAGGTAGTACAGCAGTGTGTCCAGGCACCCCACCAGACCAGTGGAGGGTAAGAGATCAAGGCAGAAATGTTACTACAGTGACTTTGTTAGTACCTACACCTTTTGACATCTAGGCTGAAGTGGAGCGAACTGACACTACAGATACTGCAGAAGGGTGACGCTTTGAGTCCTTTGTTGTGGATTTATACTATTATTTTTTGACTGTTTGTCCTTTCACATACGGATCATATTGGGACATATACCCCCTACCTTTGTTCTCTAAGATATACCGTCAGAGAACTTAGGGGTTAATCTGTGAACACTTTGCTATTTGTGAATTTTTATATATATATATACTGAACCCCTAAGGTCTTTAAAGGGACACTCAAGTCAAAATAAACTTTTATAATTCAGAAAGAGCATATAGTTTTAAGACACTTTCCAATTTATTTGCATTATCACATTTTGCACACTTTTGTTATATACACACTTTCTGGGGAACAAGATCCTACTGAGCATGTGCACAAGCTCACAGGGTATACATATATTAGTCTGTGATTGGCTCATGTTTGTCACATGATACAAAGAGCCAGAAAATGGTAGAAAAAATTAATTCATCAGAAAAAAAATCTACTGCTTATTTAAAATTCAGAGTAGGTGTTAAATCAATGTCTTTTATTATGCGCGTGTTAATTATGCAATTCTACTGCATTGAGTGGTCCTTTAAGACTTCCATAAGGACGACACATAGACATTCAAGCTTAACATTAAAGGACAACTCCGCAGATTCCAGATCCGAAGTTAAGGATAGTTCCTCAGAAGATAGTTCACCCTCAGAAAGGGTTAAGAAAAATCATCAGAATCAGGTATCCGAACAGGCACAACTGTAAGGTACTTCATCTTTAGAAGATGAATTTGCAAAGACAGATTTACGATTACCTTAAGAGAGTTTTAAAATCTGGAGGAAAATCAGCAATGCCACCTTGCATAGGATACAATGGTGGCGAACAAACTAAGAGTAGTAGTTGTTGTAGACATTTTGGACTGTAACACAGAACCTACATAAGCCAGGAGAATTTGCAAAGCATGCATTTATTTGATGGGAAAATAACATCCATGGACCTACCCTCTAAAGGATCAAACCCAGTCTAGGAACTCCAGTCTGCTCTATTATAAGTAAATATTATGCCAAGTAAATGTACTAGAATTTAGATACAAAAAATAAATGAAACAGTTTGAACACAGCAGAAATTCACAGAAAAACATAATTTATGTAAGAACTTACCTGATAAATTAATTTCTTTCATGGTGACGAGAGTCTACAAGCTGTTATGTATGGGATACACATTCCTACCAGGTGAGGCAAAGTTTCCCAAACCTCAAAAGCCTATAACCCCCTCCCCCACCCACACACACATACCTTAGTTTTATGAATAGTAAGGTTAGGTGTTTAAAAGGAGTAAGACAATAATGAGGAGCAGAAAAAAGATGTGCTTTACACAAAAAAAATTACCCCAAATGGGTTCTCGCCACCATGAAAGAAATTAATTTATCAGGTAAGTTCTTACATAAATTATGGTTTTCTTTATATAGGTGGTGAGAGTTCACAAGCTATTATGTATGGGATATAAAACCCAAGATGTGGAAGTCAACGAGTAACAAGAAAGGGAAGGATAAAATAAAAACAGCTTTTTTTCGCTGAGAAATTAAATCCTAAATAATGTCTTTTATGACAAAAAAAAAATCAAAATATAGGCACAATTATCCAACTGAGACAACTGCCTGAAGGCCCTTTCTATCAAAAGCTGCTTCTGACGAGGCAAAAAAATAAAAATAGTAGAATTCAGTAAAGGTATGCAGAGACGACCAAGTGGCCGCTTTGTGAATTTGATCATTTTTAAAAGCCCAAGATGTGGCAAGCAATATAGTAGAATGAGCTATAATTCTCTGATACATTGATGGAACGATAATGACCCTATTAATGTTGAGTTAACAACTTAAGGTAAAAATTGAAAGATAGTCCGCAAAACAGATTTATCTTGATGGAAAATCAGATAAGGAGACTCACAAGACAATTCTGAGACTCTTCTAGCAGAAGAGATAGCCAAAAGAAACAACACTTTCCAAGAAAGTAATTTAATGTCAAATTTATGCATAAGCTCAAAAGGAGGAGCCTGTAACACGTAATACTAGGTTTAGACTCCAAAGGGGAGAAATAGGCCTAATGACAGGTGTAATCCGGATTAAAGCCTGAACAAAAACAATGAACATCAGGAAGATTAGCAATTTCCCTATGAAACAATACAGAAAGGGCAGAGATTTGTCCTTTCAAAGAACTGGCAGATAAACCTTTATCTAAACCATTCTGTAGAAATTGAAGAATCCTAGGAATCATAAAACAATGCCAGGAATAATTATGGGAAATACAACATGAACTATAATTTTCCAAAACCTTGTGACCACAGCCGGACCAGATCCGCATACCAAATCCTGTGGGGCCACATTGGGGCTACCAGGATTACAAACGACTGTTCCATTTTTAATTTGGAAATCATTCTGGCAAGCAGGACCAGAGGAGGAATAGGTAAGCAGGCTGGTAGAACCAGCATCCAACACCTCTGCCTGAGGTTCTCTAAACCTCGCAACTTACCTGGGAAGTTTGTTGTTTAAACGAGAGGCCATCAGATCTATTTCTGGTAGATCCCGTAGTTGTACAATCAGATAGAATACATCTTGGTGCAGAGACCACTCTCCTGGACGTAGGGACCGATGAATGAGGTAATCCGCCTCCCAGTTGTCTACACCTGGGATGTGAATCACAGTGATGAGGCAGGAATTGGATTCTGCCCAAGAAAGGATTTGAGATACCTCTATCATGGCTAGGGAACTTTGAGTTCCCCCTTGATGATTGACATAAGCTACTGCCATAATATTGTCGGTCTGAAAACGCTCCCTTTTCAATTTATGCCAAGTCTGAAGGGCCCTGAAGAGAGCTTGGAGTTCCAAAATATTGATTGGTAACCTTGCCTCCCGAGGTTTCCAAACCCCTTGTGCTGTCAGAGACCCCCAGACAGCTCCCCAACCTGAAAGACTTGAATCTGTGGTGATCACAGACCAGGTAGGTAGAAACCCCCTAAATAATAGACTGATGATTTAGCCACCAAGTCAGAGATAGGTGCATGTTGGGATCTGAGAATATCTGTTGTGATATCTGAGTTTAATCCTTGCACCATTGGCACAGCATACAAAGCTGAAGAGATCTCATATAAAAATCAAGCAAATGGAATTACGTCTGAAGCTGCAATCATGAGGCCTAGTACTTCCATACACAGAGCCACGAAAGGGAATGAGAGAGATTAAAGGTTCAGGCAAGCTGAAATCAATTTTATTCACCTCTTTTCTGGGAGGGAAAGTGTCCTCATGTACATTGAATATATCTGGATACCTAAAAAGGTGACCTTTGTCTGAGGAATCAAGGAACTCTTTGGTAAATTGATCCTCCAACAATGTCTTTGAAGAAACAACAGCAGTTGTTCTATGTAAGATTCTGTTAAATGAAAAGATTGAGCTAGTACCAAGATATTGTCCAGGTAAGGAAATGCAGCAATGCCCTGAGCTTTGATTACAGATAAAAGGGCATTTAGAACCTTGGTAAATATTCTTGGAGCTGTAGCTAGACCAAATGGAAGAGCAACAAACTGATGATGCTTTTCCAGAAAAGATAAATCAGGAGCTGGTAATGTTCTGGTGAATAGGGATGTGAATGTAAGCATCCTGTAAATCTATTGTGGACATAAAGTTACCTTGTTGTTCTTGGGGTTGCCATAGGGGACCATTGCCCCACTTATATATAACCTGATATAACCCAAATGGATGTGGAATGATCTGACCTGGGGATCAAAAGGAATCCACTTAGGACATTGCCCTGCATTAGGACCCCCTGAGAGGGTGAACAGAAGTTATTACCTGTAAGTGGATCATACTCCGTACTCCCTAACTTGGATCCAAACCAGCATATCGCCTTACAGGGAGTATAGCTCCCTGTGATTTCATTATCAGGTTACTAACTTGGGCAATTAGGAACTCATGTATAGCCTTACATTTGTGCTGCTGCGTCAGCATCTCCGTGGTTATACCCGGAGTGGAGTGTTAATTTAAGCTCATGCTTATCTTGTCTGTTTATTACCTACATGTGCTACCAACACAAAATCAACTAAACACACACCCATAACTTCTCACTACATAAACCACACAACAACTTTGTTATCTATTTACCGGCCTATATTATATAACTACACTTGGGGGGCTTTTGCCCTATACTGGCTAACATTTAATTTTCCCTTAGGTATAAGCTGTGCCTGCTTCCCCCTTTCCCGACAAGCTTTAACTAGTGGGTTATATCCCCCCACTAAAGGACCTCTGAGTAAGCCTCCTGGAACCTTAGAGGAAGTCCCATAAGAAGTGGTAGTACCCCCGAGGGTTCACTTCCAATTTCCGTTTAATCTAGGCCTAGATTAGTATTCCATATATAAACTCCCCAGGGATAGACTCCCATATTAGCTTCACCTCCCTATACCATAGTTCTCTGCCTAACAACAGCGACACTGCACCAGGCTAGACATATTCACGAAAGGGGACTGGTTGTTGTGGACCTCTCTGCGCCTCCTCCTTTCCGGCCCTGCTTGTCTGGGCTGGTCACTGCCCCGCTCCTTTTTCCCTTCCTTTTGGTTGTACCCCCATTCCCCGAGGTGCGGGGGTCCATAGGGACCACCTTACTCAGACGGGTTGGCTCTAACACTGTTTTGATATGAAGTACATTGAAATGTTCTAGATGTGACCTCCACAATTGGATGATGTCTAGCCCCGCTCTCATACTTTATTGCAAGCTATAAATGATTTAGTACAGATTTGTAAGTTAAGTGCAGGTCTTGGCTGTTTTTGTTTCCTTTACAGTGTTCATAGTGGTCAGGGCGGACAAACCTTGAGGGGTTGCCCTATACCTTTCATCTGAATACATCATGCCACACACTTCAAGAAGAAACCCCAGGACCCCAGCTGGGACTCAGAAGTCTGTCCTTGATCATTTCTCTCAGCCTCGTAAAGAGCAGAACTCTCAGAGGAGAGTGACTAGCGATCCCGAGTCGCAGGATGAGGGCTCCCAATCGAGTTCTCGGTCTGCTACCCACCTTAATCATTATATAACAGAAAACACATTGCAGAAGATGTTAGCAACACAGACCAAATCTATTACAGCAGAGATTCAGCGAAGCTCTGCGGAGCTCAAGAAAGACATAGCGGAAATTGGAGACAGAGTGGACACCCTTGAGCGACAACATGATGATCTAGCCACGGACCACTCAAACCTGCTCTCTTATTCTGAGAACCTTGCAGAACAAATCAATCAGCTTGAATTAAAACTGGCCGATGTTGAAGACAGGGCCAGAAGGAACAATATCCGCTTTAGAGGCATCCCTGAGTGACAGCAGGCGACCTTCAGGAGTTCCTCAAATCGCTTTATGTCACACTCTTGGGCCCTCTGGAGGGCACTTCGCACACCATTAAGCGAGCTCATAGGGATCTTATACCAAGTTCGGTGTCATCTGAAAAGCCAAGGGACATAGTGGTTTGTTTCCACCATTTCACTTTCAAAGACCGCCTGATGCAGGCAGCTTTTGGTAAGCCCTCCTTGCCTGAGACTTTTAAGGACATACAGTTACTGCCGGATCTTTCGCCCTATACTCTACAACAACGTAGGCTGTACGCCCCTCTTACCTCCCACCTTAGGAGTGCTAACATTAAATACAGATGGGGTTTCCCTACTAAACTCATAGTGTCAAAGGACAACCAGAGCCATGTCATAACTTCTCCCCCTCTGGGCAGCACCCTTCTAGCCAACTGGGGTCTCCAGCCAGACCTGGGAAACCAAGCGGTGGCCCAATCTCGCCTCAGGGTCTCAGCTCCTGAATGGACACTCAAAGAACAGAGACTCAAGCGACAGAAACACAGTACCCCTGACCACTCCTTGAGGCCCCAAGCCTCGCCCACTTAAAGGCCTGCCGAAGACTTTCAGTGACTGTCTCTTGTTAGATACTGTTGGAATTGTATCCTTTAAAGGTCAAAGTATGGTTATAGCTTGAAAAGTTTTGTTATACCATGTGTTTGATATGTTTAGATAGAGAGTGGGGCTACTCATCCTAGCCTCCGTTCTTTTAGCTCACGTCAGCTCCCCCCCAGACTTAGGAGCCCGTATAGGGGCTCCGTACAGGTGGACTACTTCCACCAAATCCCTTCCCTTTCCTTCCACCTCCCTTATACCTCAGACCCAGACCACCTCCCTGAACAAAGCTATATAGGATATAGATTCCCAAATGTCTTCTCTTAGGTTTCTCACCCATAATGTTCGAGGCTTAAACACAGTGGGAAAGAGGAGCCTTCTCGCCAGATCCCTACGTTTCCACAAGGCCTTTCTCCAAGAAACACACCTACTTGCTGATAACCCCCCTACATACATTTCCCAGGACTTCCCCGTCACTGAGGTAGCCTCCTACTCGAAAAAAGCTAGAGGTGTGGCCATATTGGTCCACAAGAGGGTAGCGTTTGAGCTCCTCCAGGTGATTAGGGACCCCCAAGCAAGGTACCTAATTCTAATTTGTAACCTCGATCATGTTACTTATACTTTAGTCTCAGTCTATCTACCAAATACTTCTCAGCCTAGATACCTGAGGAAAATTGCGAACAAAGTTGAACAGTTCAAACAGGGTAGGGTGATTCTAGCGGGCGACCTGAATATGGTGTGGGATAATGGGCTCGATAGGAGAAAGATACCCTCTCAGGGGCGAGTCGCTCCCCCAGACTCTCTGAGCGGTAGATTTAGGGAGCTCATGACCAGGTTTAATTATTTTGATATTTGGAGGTCCCTACACCCACGTGGCAAAGACTACACCCATTTTTCTCACCCTCACTCCACATTCTCCAGACTTGACTATTTTTTTGCCACCCTGAAACTGTAGACCGCGTTCATTCCGCGAGTATCCACCTATGCCCTTGGTCTGACCATGACCAGGTCATACTAGACCTTGATGCTAAACACACCACCAGAACTAGACCTACATAGAAACTTCCCCGTCATCTCCTGGCAGATATACCATTTAGAGAGGAACTTAGGAAGGAAATAAAAATCACATTACAAATTAATGATTCCCCTGAGGTCCGAGATGACATGATTTGGGGGGCTTTCAAAGCTACCACTCGAGGCCTATTTATTTGTAAACAGGCACACCTAAGAAAACAGGCGGGCCTTTCCCTGTCCCAGGCTCACTGTCGGCTACGCTCCCTAGAATTACAACAACACACCTCAGACATCGCAGATTTGAGGCAGGAGGTCAAGGACCTCAAAAAACACATTTGCCAATTAGAATTTAGAAAGACCCAAAACAACCTCTTTAAATTAAAACAGCTTATGTACTCGAAGGGTAATACGGCAGACACCATTAGGCAGCGCAGGGGCGCGTCACGCATTCACAAGCTTAAACAAGGCACACAGGTC
This sequence comes from Bombina bombina, assembly GCF_027579735.1. Taxonomy (NCBI): domain Eukaryota; kingdom Metazoa; phylum Chordata; class Amphibia; order Anura; family Bombinatoridae; genus Bombina; species Bombina bombina. The sequence continues at coordinate 751,833,356 of NC_069503.1, read as the reverse complement.
ACCAGGCTTCCATCTCTAATTGGCCAGCAGTTTAGTGATTACTATTCCTCACTTTACAATATCCAGGATCAGGTGGGGCTTGAACAATCTCCGTCAGCACATATAGGCCCGTTCCTGCACTCCTTGAAACTCCCCACCCTAGATGAAGCACAAAAGGAACTTATAGATGTACCTATCACTTGTCAAGAAGTGAAACAGGTAATTAAAAATTTAAAACCTCTTAAGGCCCCAAGCCCAGATGGCTTCACTGCAATATTTTACAAAACATATTACAATGAAATCTCAACCATTCTTACTAGATTCTTCAAATTAGCAATGGACAAGGGCAAGTTTAGGGGTGAGTTCCTTGAAGCTTCTATCATTACCCTACCCAAACCTAACAAGGACCCGACTTTATGCACTAACTATAGACCTATATCACTTATTAATACGGATGTTAAAATTTATGCTACGATTCTGGCCAACAGATTAGCGAGACTACTACCTTCCCTTATCAATCCAGACCAAGTGGGCTTCATCCCGGGACGAGAGGACACGGACAATACTAGGAGGCTGTTGAACATCCTATGTGAAGCTAAAAGGTTGAATAGGCCCTTAGCCGTACTCTCCCTCGATGCAGAGAAGGCCTTTGACCGGGTCTGTTGGGAATACTTGTGGAGAGTTCTAGATACCTTCCAGTTCCCAACTCAGATTATTCAAGCAGTGAAGGCCCTATATTCAGCTCCCACGGCCTCGGTCAGGGGCCTAGGGTTTAGCTCCCCATCTCTAACGGCACACGACAGGGCTGCCCCCTCTCTCCCATCCTTTTTGCACTGGTGATTGAGCCCCTAGCTGCTGCTATCAGGGAAAGTGGGGATATTGTAGGAGTTACACTCCACGGTACAACACACAAGGTGGCTTTATTTGCTGATGACACAACAATATTCACCTCCAAACCCATACAAACGATTCCTATACTCCTATCCCTGTTGGAGACATTTAGCACCCTCTCATACTATAAACTAAATCATAATAAATCCGAAATATATGTACAAGGTTTTTCTGAAGATGTCTCCAAACACATATACGACATATACAAATTTGCAGTTAATAATTCCCATATTTTCCATCTGGGCATTAAACTATCTAATTCGTTTCCCCAAATACTAGACGATAATTACAAGCCCCTACTCTCAGAACTCCGGTCCCTGGGCCGGAAGTGGAACTTCAAAACTGTCTCATGGTTAGGCCGTATTGCTGCCTTTAAAATGAGCTACCTCCCTAAACTTACATATGCCTTTAGATGTCTGCCTATTAGGGTCTCCCGATCGCTACTCCTGCAGTTTCAGAGTGCATGTACCAAATATATTTGGCAAGGCAATCCCCCTCGCATAGCCCATAGATGTTTGCAGTACCCTAGAATGGATGGGGGGGGGGGTAGCCTCCCCGTCCATATCTAGATACTATGAGGCGACAATGCACTCACTTCTCCTAGGATTATGGGCGTGGCCTTACGCATTTTGCAAAACACGTAAGGCCACGCCCATAATCCTAGGAGAAGTGAGTGTTATACACGCTGTACTATGAGCAATAGCCGGCTTTTATTGCACAGAAACAAACAGCTGTATTGACACGATCTCCATACTATCGCATATATTTACTTTACCCCCAGCTTAGCAATATACATTTCCCCTGTTAGAGCCGTAAATAAATATAGGCACTATAAGCACAGTGGGACACTGAAAGGAGTCTGTTATATCGCTGGAGGGGTATGAAGTCTATTATCTGCTGAATGTACGAACATACCTCATATGTTTGAGAGCGCTTTTGTGAGTGTGCAATCGTTGTTTTATTTACTTCAATAAACTGTGACTTTTAAACTACACTTAGATCGTGGATGCGCTCTGTTTTTGCTTCTCTTTTAGAGAACCATTCCGGTCTACATCGCTATCTGAAGCCTGGGAACAGACACCGCCGGGCACATAAGGAGCAGCAACCCTACACTGGCTTTTGGATTAAGTACAAAAGACTTTTACTTACTCAGTGATATTATATAGCTTTTAAACTTTATGGACATTTCTGTTTTTATATATTTTTTCATGTTTGCAGTCCTAAATTTGGCTTTGTTTCCTGCTCACTAATTATATGAGCAGTGAATTTATGGATCAATAGCTCTGTACATAGCATTATTTGTGTATCATTGTATTTTAGTTTATTAGAGCATTTGTTTAGCTGGGACTCTATATCTAGCTATAACATTGTTTGCACATGTGGCGCCGTCTATTTTTAGAGTAAGTGTAAAGGTGGAAAAAGTTCTGAAATTATTTATCTTTGTCTCATTTTTTACATCACAGAAACATGGCATTAACTGTGTGTGTATACAGTGGATATAAAGTCTACACACCCCTCACACATACATACATATAGAGTACATACATATAAATAAACCATGTAATCACATTTTCTTAAATTCCTCATCTCTATGTTCAAATATTTGAAACATGCCAAATGATTGTTTGTAAATGGTACTAATAATCATATTTTTATATAATATTTATTTTACAAGGTACATGATTGGTAATGGTAAAATAAATCTTAGTGATAATTATTACAGTATTAAGAAAAAAATATTTTTGCATAGATTGTTTAGGAGGATTGAACAACTTTATGTTCCCTGGTATTAAATTTGAAAAAAGAAAAAAAATATCTTCAGTAAAAATGTTATACACTTTGGATATTTTTTAGAAAAAAAAACTAAAAATTGCAAGTAATTGGTATATATAATATTAATTATATACATCTATTTAAATTAAAAATATTCAGAAGTGACAATTTGCACAGTTGAAGATCTTGTTATCCACAGTAACTTTCAGATGTTCTGCGTTAAAACAGAAATGTCCCACAATAAACATTTTAATATATCAACTAGAACTGTGGAAGTATTCTTCAGTCTTAAATACTGTTGGAGGCTCATATTGCAGTGGCTGCTGTCTTGCAGATGTTGATTTCTAGGGTAGAAAATAAAATCATCTGGTTAGGGGGGGAGAAATCAGGAAAATCAAAACAGCTTGGTGTTATTTTGAAGACATTCCAGACAAAATTGGAATCTGCATGGATACATTTCCCTAAACCCTTGCTCAAAGAGCCTAAGGTGTTTGTACCATCTGGTGATGACTCAATTTGTTAATGGATGACATGATACAAGCCCCATTGGTGCTCTGAGCAGCTGCAGTATTTAAAATGCTGGTGCACCAAGAATATCTAGCTATGCTTCACTAAAATTGTGATAACTTTTACTAGAAGCCTTTTTTCCTATACACGTATATATTGCAAATATGTTTCTATGCAAAGATGTAATTCATCTATGTGCATTTCAATTTTGACCCGAATGTCCATTTCATTTGTAACACTTTTTGCACCGTTTAGAAAAATCGCATTTGCAATGTCTACAACCTAGTATTTTTTACAGCATGAGAACTTTTAAATCAAGAACAGTGCGTGGATATTATATTCCAAGAAAGTGACCACAAGTTATATTATCATATATATCAGGATTTTAAGAAATCTCACCAAATTAGAAAAAAAAAATTGTGCTTAGCAGATAATTTAATTTCCTTCTGTATAAGGAGAGTCCACGGCTTCATTCCTTACTGTTGGGAAACTTATACCCAAGCTCTAGAGGACACTGAATGATAACGGGAGGGACAAAGAGAGGCGAACCCTAATCTGAGGGCACCACAGCCTGCAAAGCCTCTCTCCCGAAGGCCACTTCAGCAGATGCAAACACATCAAACTTGTAAAATTTAGAAAAAAGTATGTAAGGAGGACCAGGTAGCCGCCTTACAAATATGATCCGTAGAGGTCTCGTTCTTAAAGGCCCAAGAGGAAGCCACTGCTTTAGTCGAATGAGCCGTAATTCTCTGAGGGGGCTTATGTCCCGCTGTCTCATAAGCTAAGCGGATAACACTCCTTAACCAAAAAGACAAGGAAGTTGCAGAGACCTTCTGTCCATTACGCTTCCCAGAATAGGTAACAAACAAAGAAGGACTTTGTCTAAAATTCTTAGTAGCCTGAAGATAGAACTTCAAGGCTCAAACCACGTCCAAATTATGAAGCAAACATTCCATTAAAGAAGAAGGATTAGGACACAAGGAAGGAACCACAATCTCTTGATTGATGTTGCAGTCTGACACAACCTTAAGGAGAAACCCTAACTTAGTACGTAGGACAGCCTTATCAGAATGGAACACTAGATAAGGAGGCTCACATTGCATGGCAGCAATCTCAGATACTCTGTGCGCAGAAGCAATAGCCAGTAGACAAAGAACCTTCCAGGATAACAACTTAATGTCAATTCCATGCATAGGCTCAAATGGAGGCCGCAGCAAAACCTTAAGAACAAGATTCAGACTCCAAGGAGGAGCCTTAGATCTGAACACGGGTCTGATCCTAATCAGAGCCTTAAAGGGACACTGAACCCAAATCTTTTCTTTCGTGATTCAGATAGAGCATAACATTTTAAGCAACTTTCTAATTTACTCCTATTAGCAATTTTTCTTCGTTCTCTTTCTATCTTTATTTGAAAAAGAATGCATCTAAGCTTTTTTTTTTCAGAATCTGGACAGCACTTTCTTATTGGTGGATGAATTTATCCACCAATCAGCAAGAACAAAACAGGTTGTTCACCCAAATGGGTCGGCATCTAAACTTACATTCTTGCATTTCAAATAAAGATACCAAGAGAATGTTTAAAATTTGATAATAGGAGTAAATTAGAAAGTTGCTTAAAATTTATGCTCTATCTGAATCACGAAAAAAAAATTTTTGGTTCAGTGTCCCTTTTACAAAAGATTGTACACCTGGAAGCTCCGAGAGCCTCTTGTGCAGTAAAACAGACAGGGTTGAAATCTGTCCTCTCAGGGAACTGGCAGAGAGACCCTTCTCCAGTCCATCCTGAAGAAACGATAGGATCCTGACAACCTTAACTTTATGCCAGGGGAATCCACGCTCTTCACAATCTAGATTTTGATAAACAAAAAGGACCTTGTTCCAGCAGATTCCTGCGACAAGGTAACTTCCATGGAGGAGAAAATGACATCCCCACCAGATCTGCGAACAACGTCCTTCGCGGCCACGATGGAGAAATCAGTATCACTGATGGCTGCTTCTGCTTGATGTGGGCCACTACCTGAGGAAGGTGTGGTAATGGCGGAAAAAGGTAAATTAGATTGAACCTCCAAGACACTGCTAATGCATCTATTAACCCCCGCCTGAGGATCCCTGGAACTTGACCCATATCTGGGTGGCTTGGTATTGAGACGAGATGCCATGAGATCTATCTCCGGCATCCCCCACCTGTAGCATATCTTTGCAAACACTTCGGGATGGAGAGACCATTCCCCCGGATGAAAAGATTGTCTGCTGAGAAAATCCGCTTCCCAGTTGTCCACACCCGAAATGTGGATCGCTGACAGTGAACTCCGCCCACTCCAGAATCCAAGATACTTCCCTCATTGCTAGGGAGCTTCTTGTTCCCCCCCCTGATGGTTGATGTAAGCCACCAAGGTTATATTGTCTGACTGGAATCTGATAAACCGGAACAAACCCAGAAGAGGCCAAGCCTTCAGAGCATTGAAGATTGCTCGAATGTTGATTGGGAGGGAGCGCTCTTCCTGAGACCACAGGCCCTGTGCCTTCATGGCACCCCAAACAGCCCCCGATCCTGATAGACTCACGTCTGTAATCACAATCTCCCAGGATGGTCTTAGAAAGGATGTCCCTCGAACCTTCATAAAAATTATTGGAGCAGTAGCTAGAGCAAACCAAATTGCAATAAACTGGAAGCGCTGGTCCGGAACGCAAACCTTAGGAACTGGAAGAGATCCTTGTGGATTGGAACGTGAAGGTAAGCATCCTTCAGATCTATAGTGGTCATGAACTGTCCTTCCTGAACTAGAGGAAGGATGGACTGTATTGTCTCCATCTTGAACAAGGGGACATTTAGAAACTTGCTTAAGCACTTTAGGACCAGAATCGTGCGGAAAGTTCCCTCCTTCTTTAGGACCACAAACAGGTTTGAAGAGTATCCCAAACCTCTTCCTGCGATCGGAACCGGGACAATGACCCCTAGGGAGGACAGATCCCGCACGCACCCCAGAAAGGCTTCCCTCTTTTCTGGCTTTGCAGACAGGCTTGAAAGGAGAAATCTGCCCTTGGGTGGTTGAGATTTGAAACCTGTCTTGTATCCCTGAGCTATGACCTCCAGGAACCGTGGATCCTGCACGTCCCTGAACCAAGCGTCTGAAAAGAGTGACAGTCTGCCCCCTACATGATCCAGCACCGTATCGGGGACCGGCCCCTTCATACCGACTTGGCCTCGGCGGGTTTCTTGTTCTGCTTGGATTTATTCCAGGATTGAGCCGGCTTTCAAGTACTCTTGGCTTGCTCAGGCTTAGAGGAGGACTGTTGTCGTTGGGATTTCTCAGAACGAAAATTAGAGCCTTGTCCCTTAGACTTGTTCTTTTTATCCTGCAGTAGGAAGGCACCCTTGCCCCCTGTAACCGTGGAGATAATGGAGTCCAGGCCTGGACCAAATAAAATCTTTCCCTTAAAAGACCAGGATTTCAGCCAGAGCGCCCGACAGGTCTGCACTGTATAAACAGACATCTTACATTTAGGCGAATGATCTGCATGTTTGCATCACAGATACAAAAATTAGCAATTCTCAAGGCCTTAATTCTTTCTTGGATAACATCGAGGGGACCCTCCACCTCGATCAATTCCGATGAGTCGCACCAGTAGGCCGCAGTTCCAGCAACCAGGGCAACAGCAGCTGCCGGTTGAAACAAGTATCCCGTATGCTGAAACATTTTTCTTCTTATCCATCGGCTCTCTGAATGAGGAGCTATCCTCAAGTGGGATAGTAGTACGCTTGGCCAGTGTCGAGATAGCACCATCCACCTTAGGGACGGAACCCCACAACTCCAATTGAGAGTCCGGGAATAATTTTTTAAAGGAAGACGAAGGGGAAAAGGAAGATCCAATTCTATCCCATTCGTTCTTAATAATGTTAGCCATTTTTACAGGTACAGGAAAAGTTAACGGCACTACTCTGTCCTCGTAAACTCTGTCTAACTTAGGGATCAAAGGTCCATCAGGCAGCTTGGCCTCTAGAACCTCTAATGTAGACAGATCCTCCTTTAGAAGAAAACATAAGTGTACAATCTTAAATCTAAAGGCTGGTTTCTCTGCAGTAGGAGGCCTAGAGGTAGCAGACTCCGATCCAGAAAGTTTACTCTCTGAAGACTCAGAGTGTGACCCATTCATAAATCCAATAAATCACTTGATGACCCCTGGACATATGAGCTATGTTTAACCTTTCGCTTGCACTTGGCAGGGTGAGGTAAAGCACTAAGAGCCTCAGACACCGCCGTCTTTAACTGTGTGGTAAAGTCTGATGGTAAAAGGCTCCCTCCAGATGGAGGATGAGGCGTGCTACGGGAAGCTGCATGTGATGAGGGAGATAACTGATGGGTATGCACCTCACGGGACGGCGAGTCCTCAGAGGTGGACAGATCAGTGGTACTAAAGGGGTTAACCTTCTTAGACATAACTTTGTTGATGCATGTGGAACATAGTTGAGAGGGTGGGCATACCAAGGCCTCCTCACAATATAAACAGGTATTACTATTTGGCATAGAGGGGGTACCCTCAAGAATATAAGAATCCTCCATAGCTTACGCTAATGACAGTAGGACACAGAATAAAAAGATCTTTTAATTTCTCACAAAAACGGCACCTTTATACTCCCAATGGCTGGGTCACTCACCACCTCCTGGACCCAGACAAAACAGAGAAAAAAACATCTTCTCCGACAGCGAGCTTGGTCAGGAAGGAGGAAATGAAAGTGGACCACTCCCGGTCACGTAGTGCGCAAGGCAGGACCACCCCTGCTATGAGAAAAAGCGCGCCAAGCTACATGCTGCGCAGCGTTCAAAGTGAAAGTAAAAACGTGTGTGTTCCAGCCACATAACAAACAGTCTATGAGCCCAATGAAATCTCACACATAAAGCAGCATAAAATCAAAGCATCACATTTGATTAATCCCCACTGTTCAATAACCTCCCTCAGGAGATATTAACCCATTATTCTCATTAAGATAAAAGAGTCACACTGTGACCCTGTCTTCTAGCGTTTCCAGCATATGTAAAAATTGAAACGATCTTACCAGAATCCATGCTGTGGAACAGAAACACAGCCTCTCAAGTGTGACAGTCTTGTAGCATCGCTCCTGACATAGACTTGAGTGAAGAAAAAACAAGCAGGCAGTGAAACTCGTCAACACTGATTGTTTAAGGAGCTGTTGGCAGGCAGTCTGGATGGGTTCGCAGAAAGACTCTCCCTGCATATCCAGACTCTAACTTTCGTCAATGCTCTCACTCAGAGGCTGACAAGACTACTTAAAACTCCAGTCCCATATCGAAGGGCAGATAACCCTCCTAAGGAACTACTCTGAAATCTTCTGACACTTCTCTGCCATCCTCCTGTGATGAAAGGCAAAGAATGACTTGGGGATGGGGGAAGTGGGAGAGGTATTTAAGCCTTTGGCTGGGGTGTCTGTCTCCTCCTGGTGGCCAGGTTCAGTATTTCCCAACAGTAAGGAATGAAGTGGACTCTCCTTATATTAAGAAGGAAAAAGGTTTTCTCAATGAATGAAAAAATTTAAATGACAGATTTATGCACATTGTTTTGGACATAAGATTGTAATATGTTAAAGGATATAGTTCTTATGATGGTAAGCTTTGAAGAATCTAAGTAATTCCACGCTGTGTCTCCAGGGGGAGATATGTAAAGGAAAGAAACAATAGTGCACTCTGTATATATATTAAAAACATCCAATTCATGTCAGGTACGTACACTAATTAGAGCTATAACTCAGCTCTAAGTGTGAATGCAGGTAGGTTTTAGCGCCTCGGCTTCCCAGGCAAAACAGGAACCGGTCTTTGTTTAAAATAGTAAAATACAGCTTTATTAAAATACACAGGACTAAGACTAGACACTGTTACAGATGCACAGATATATTGCTAAACCCCGTAAACAGTGTATAATGGCACAGCGCTGTTGAGGCTATTACGGCACTCAAAGTACATAAGTCCTTAGCAGAAATAACAGTGAAGACAGTCTATAATGGACCTTAAAACAGTAAATCGGACGATCATTTCACCTTGTTCCTAAGGCTTTATCCAGGAGTAAGACTGTATCCACTGTTATTGCTGCTAAGTACTAAAATCTAATGTCACATTTTGTTTTCAGCAGAAATTCTCTACACACACCACATTTACAAGCTTCAAAAAGAAATAAAAAAAAGTTACTAGCCGTAGTGTGTGTGTACACTGCATATATATATATATATATATAAAATGTAAATATTTGCATAGGAAATTAGTACATTTAGTACATTTGCATAGGAAATTAGTATATCCAAGCAAGTATCCCCGCTTGCTAATATATATATATATATATATATATATATATATATATATACACATACACACACACATATATATGAAGTTCAAAAAGGAGCACTCTCACCACAATAACAGCTGCCAGGGTGCCAACGGTTAAATATAGAGTGTGCCCCCGAAACATCACTTTTTTCTATTAAAGTACACTTTGAAAAGACCAGTGAGTGCCTTCCTTTATCAGCTATAGGTGTGCTGCGTGTAATGCATACACAAAAATTCCTTTATCCTCCCAAAGAATAAAACGCTGCACTCACCGGTCTTGAGAATGATATAATTTAATCACATCACATCAGCGTCTTAATGCACAAATACCCCCAAAAGTTTCGGTACTGGACTGGCACCTTTCTCAATTGGTAAACCAAAAATCTCTCTCACAGATTAACATATACTAGCAGTTTTGTGATCTATATTTTGACATGTCCGTGTTCTCTTGTGTATGTGGGCAAGACCTCGACCTCATTTAGGGAGAGGATGGCCAATCATCGCCATGCCATAAGAGCTGCCATTGACAAGCAGGCATCAGATCAACCTGTGGCTAGACATTTTATGCAAGCGGGACACACCGCTGCTAGCCTAAGGACTATGATAATTGATTATGTGCCACCACTGAATAGAGGTGGGGATAGGCACAGGAAGCTCCTACAAGTTGAGGCCTCATGGATCTATCAACTAGACACTGTAGCTCCCAGAGGTTTGAATGTTCAACTGGACTATAATGTGTTCTTGTAGCTGGATTTTTCTATGATTGGATGATCTAGGTCTCATCTGGTACTACCGGAACAATAGACCACTACCCCTGGAATGAATACTCACGGCTCTATTTTTGCATGTATATATCAAGTTGGTCTGCTTTTTAATTGATGAGTGTGTATTCCGCCTTTGCAGGTTTCTACCATACTGTTATAAACATGAAGGGAATAGGGGACCATTAGTTTAGTGTATTGTTTTAATTCGAAAGTATCTTAATCATAGTCATAATGATAGGCTAATTGTGTATTTGTATTTAGATGAATTGCTTAGTGTTTTTAGTTAGGTAAGGGTTGATCTCCGGGATCTGCCATGCCATTGTGTGTCTATGCTGCAGTGAGATGACTATTCTGTGACGTAGTTGTTGATCGTCACAAGGGGCGTGGTTATGCTAATTAGCCATATGCTCTGTTTACAAGATGAGATATACGTCATTGGTTTTGTGGCAGGACCGCATTGGTTAGGTTGAACCGGAAGTCTGAGCACATTAAGGTTTAATAGGGAACGGGTGTGTGTTTGTTAGGATTTTTTTGGGATTACCCATTGAGAAAGGTGCCAGTCCGGTACCAAAACGTTTGGGGGTATTTGTGCATTAAGATGCTGATGCGATGTGATTAAATTGTATCATTCTCAAGACCGGTGAGTGCAGTGTTTTATATATAAATTTATTATTACCTGATAAATTCTTTTTTTTTTCTTGGTAGTGAGAATCCACAAAATCCTATTCTTACATATGAGAATTTATCTCCTAGCCACCAGGAGGAGACAAAGTCACCCCAAACAAAATATTAAAGTATCCCTCCTACTTCATCTTCCCGCCCAGTAGTTTAAACCGAGGACAGAGAAAAGCAAAAGAGATAGCAAGGGTAAAGAGGTGCAACTACAACTGCCGCCACCAAACATTTTTAGGGCGGGTTTGTAGACTCTCACTGCCAAGAAAGAAAATAATTTATCAGGTAAGAATAACTTATTTTCTTTTGAATGGTAGTGAGAGTCCATAAAATCCTATTCTTACATATGGGAATCTATACCTAAGCTATGGAGTCCAGAAAAAAGTTAGGGTGGGATTAAATAGGTAAGGTAGTCACCTAGATACTATGCACCACCGCCTGAGGACCTTTCTCCCAATTGATGTCTCAGATGAGGCAAAACATCAAAACTAGTAAATTTTGTTCATCTGCTCGACCAAATCTAAATTCTAAAAGATCCAAAAAAACAAACGTTTAAACAAAACAGGTGGAATGAACAGTAATACAATCTGGAGGCTGTTGACTCACCTCCATGTAAGTCATACAAATAAGACTTCTCAATCAAAAGATAAGGAAACCACAGTGGTCATTTGGCCCATACAGGCTGAAAAAAATTAAATTGTCCATAGAAACAGCCTTATCCCAGTGAAAAAACCCTACATAAAGAAAGTCACTCTGAAAACCAAACAATTCTGAAAACTCTATGTATAGAAGAGATTGACAACAAGAAGATTACCTTCCAATATAGTAAACGTGAAATAAAAAAAAAGCATAGGCTCAAAGGGAGCATGTTGTAAAACCTTGAAAAACCTTGAAAACAAGACAAAGACTCCAAAGAGGAGTAATAGATTTGAAAACTGGTCTAATTCAAACCATGGGGCATATTTATCCATATGGAGCTTAAGGCCCCTTGTTTTCTAAAGACCGCTGCTCCATAACTTGTCCGCCTGCTCTGAGGCGGCGGAAAGAAATCAACCTGATCAAATACGATCGGGTTGAATGACACCCCCTGCTAGCGGCCGATTTCACCAGCAGTTCACAAGAATAGTACAAGGGATGTGTGTATTGTTATTGCACCACAAAAAGGACAGCACTACAAGAAAGGAGAATATTGACGTACCCAAATAAAGGTATAGCAGTATATACAATAAGTAACAGCAGTACTAGATAAAACTATCACACTTGCTATTTAGCTACCAGCTTGGTGAGCCACTAATACTTGCATTAAACCAACTTTTGAAGGCACAATCAAGGTGCAAGTAGTTGCAGCTAGATTCAATCTCCAAACCTTCTGCTTGCTAGGTAGCTGAGCTAACTATTGAGCTACTATAGCTGGCTATCAATAACCGACAGTCAGGGGGTGCAGAGGTCGCAATTGCGACTGGGCCCCTGAGGGTGGGGGCCCATCTTAAAAAAAACCCCAAAAACTGCCACTGCTTTCACTGATATTATGCAAGTGTGACGTGATGCTTCACTAGTGTCTCTGGCTACAGGGGTTAGAGTTTTTGTTTTACCCATTGGTGTTTATGTGTATATTGCTAAGGAGTTAATGTTAATGTTCAGCCATGTTGGGATTCCCAAAGAAATATTAACAGACCAAGGCACTCCATTTATGTTGAGAATTACAGACCTTGTTACTACAGCATGGGGGGGCACGGGGTAAACAGTGTCACTATACAGTACCACTATATACAGTACGGGGGGGGCTGGACCATGTCACTGACTACTTTGGTCACTTTATAAAGTACTGGGGCGGGTAGGGTCAGGCAAGCCTCCTCACCGGCAGATTACAGACTATGTCACTAACTCACTATATACAGTACTGGTGGATTAAACAGTGTCACTATATACAGTAAGAGGGGGTCAGGCCATCTCACACACTGTGGGCACGGGGTACCTCCTTTTGCAGAGATGTAATCTGATAAAAAAAAAAAATCTGTGTTAAACATAAAAAAATAAATAAATATATTTTTTATCAAATTCACCTTTTTCTTTGGGGGGGGGGCCTTCTTAGATTCTTGCACCTGGGCCCTGTGGTTTCTAGTTACGCCTCTGCCGACAGTAGTAGAATATATGGAGAACACAGCCATGTCCACACACAAATAAATTAAACTATTGCACGGCAATAATAACAGTAGAATCCGGTATGGAAAATACTGTTGTAGCCAACTACAAGTAAAATCTATGAATTATAGGTAATGCAAGAGGGGACAAATACTTTAGTTAACACTAATACCTAAAGTAGATACTGGAGTATCCATTCACACATAAAAATATTATTGCATACCAATAAATAGAGGTAGTTAGGCTAATATTGCATGGCAATAAATAACAATAAAACAAATGTGGAAAATACTGGTGTATCCATTCACGCATAAGTATATTATTGCATAGCAATAAATAGTAATAGTATAGCAGTATGAGTAAAACAAAACATAATATTTCATGGTCCTAAACAACAAGACCTATGTGTTAACAATTTAAAGTCATTAATGACAATCCCAGACTGCTTCATAACAATTAAGGAAATCATACAGAACTTGAACACCAGAGCTGAGCACAAATAAGTTAAGACGGTGCTATAAAAACAAACCCATGTAACAGAAAACCAAGATATCTGTAATATGGTGCACAACTGGTCATAGGCCCTAAGACAGTATATCCAAACAGTAATGCCACCTCATGAAGCATACTCATATTGCAAACTGATTGTCTGTACAGCATATAAGCAGATATTGCACATCATTAAAAAACGAAAATAATAAACTTAGGCTAGTGTTTCAAGTTGAGCTGGAGGACAGATATTAACCCATTAATAAGACAAACACCTGTCTGAAGATAAAACAGTAGCTCTGCCCTCCAGTGGTATCAAGCCCTAAGGAGACAAGTCTACTCTGTTCCTGAAAAAAGAAACATAAAACAGACTAAAGAGCTATCCCTGTAAGATACATTTTTATCTGTCAGCACTTCAAGTTCTAACAATCACCACAATAATATAGGTGATTAAGGTCAGTCACTTGCCAAGAGATAATGGCAATGGTAACTTAAACATCGCTCACTAGCATTTCCCCTGCAGTATTACAAACTTATGGGCTACTTCTGGCAGTTAATTACTGAGCCTGAACAGTCTTACCCCCTCCAGTAGTCAGGTACACACCATAAATTGCTGAGCTTACAGTAGAAGGCCACCACCCTAGTGAGAGGGAGGGAGAAGCGCACGCGAACACTGAAAATGCGGGAAACAAAAGACACCGACAGAGTAAATGTCTCCCACGCTGTGCACTGACCCCAATGCAAAATGGAGTACCCACATGCCCTCCTGTTCCTGGACAGCGCTCCCCCTATGGAATGGGAGTGTGGTAACTGGAGAGACAATGTGGGGCACCTTAAAGTGGCCATACGTGTAAAGTGGCACATAAGGCAGACTAGTCTGCCAGATAAAATGCACTTTCTTGTTTAAAACTTTCTTAGACTATGGCCACAGACAGTTTTTAGAAAAAACTGTCAGTTCCAAGTGAACTCCTTATGGTAAAGAATAAATAAAACTGCAGAGAAGTATATATGTGTGGCTAGTGTGCCTGCTAATGGCTTAAAGGCAGCGCAAATAAATGCATGAGTGGCCATGATGCACACTACTAGTGTGTCTGCTATTAGCTTAAGGGCTGTAAACATAAACACAGGTACTTACCCATTTGCTGCCTACACCACTGGTCTTACCCGGAATACAGTATGCAGGTGCAGTAGATAGCCCATCCAGTACTGTAACTAACAGTAGAAGCTATACTGAGTACATCTCCATGGCCAGACAGGAGGAGGCTAAAGGAACTTCCCAGCGACACCCCAGGCAGGCTTGGGACCACAACTCCTACTAGGAGATTTACATTACACAGCCAGTGCTCTGCTATGTCCCTCTCTTCCAGGAACTATCCATCGAGGGAAAACTTGTGATTAATATCCCTGAAAATCTTCAATTTAATCCAGAACACCTCTATCTTTGCCTTACTCCATGATGAGGCAAAGAACTACTTGGAGGGAAGATGAAGTAGGAGGGATACTTAAATGTTTTGTTCGGAATGTCTTTGCCTCCTCCTGGTGGCCAGGAGATTAATTCCCATATGTAAGAATAGGATTTTGTAGACTATCACTACCGTTAGATATTATATATATCACAATCCAAGTTACAGTGTTGCCCTCCTGGAGTTGTCTGCCTGGGTGTAAAAATGTGATAAATATTCCTCCTGATAAATGCACTGACGGCTTTTTGAAGTGAACAAAGTTTATTTCTTTATTGGAACGTTTTCGGGGAGAAGTTCTCTTCAATACCATTCTCTTATTTTAATCCAGAATCCACTAGTTTGGGCTGTGCATTGCACTGGGCTGTGCATTGCTATAACAACATATGTTCACATTTTCAAAGTGAACATTTTATAAGTGAGGCACTAACAATAGAATTATACAAGAATGCAGAGTGCTGCTTATTAAGACACCATGCTGCCTATTGACATCTGCTGAAGAAATGCACACTACATCAAGCTAACCCTACTCTCTCTTCTAATTTCAGGTATGTGAATATATTCCTTGTCACTCTGCAAAGTATTAACTGCACTCTGGTGTTTTTCCTCTCCTCTAACTATTTTGGTATGTGAATATATTCCTTGTCCCGCTTACCTGGTTCCCACTTTTGTAAAAATGCTCAATATATTCATAATCATTTTTGCTACCTCTTGTCTCTATAACAAACTACATTATTAAATTACTCCTCCCTTTTCCACTTGCACTGTTCATTAGCCCATCTCTCTTAAACTCACCCTACTTTTGTACTCATGAACTTTACCTATTCCTAAACACTCTCTCTCCCCCCTGCACCTCGTCTCAAAAGCAGTCTCACTACTGCAAATCCGTATCTCATCTCACGTCACTCTCCCTCTTGCTTTTACTTACTGCTGGCGACATCTCTCCTAATCCTGGTCCCCAACCATTGCCTAGCCGTGCACATCCATGTGTACTGTCCCATAGACTCAGAAAACAAAACTCTGCAAACCTTACTCACAATCCTCTTGCATCAAAAGCCACTACCCCTTTCACTTGTGCACTCTGGAACTCTCACTCTGTTTGCAACAAGCTCACTTCTATACATGACCTCTTCATCTCCCGCTCCCTCAACCTTCTGGCCCTAACAGAAACCTGACTCTCTCCCCTAGACACAGCATCCACTGCTGCTCTGTCACATGGGGGTCTCCACTTCAGCCACACTCCTAGGTCTGGTAATAGACAAAGAGGTGGTGTAGGTATTTTACTTTCCTCTCGTTGCACCTTTCAACAAATACATCCCATCTCTTCCCTCACATTTCTCTCAATCGAAAACCACATGATTCGCTTATTTACCCCTCTCTCTGTACGTGTTGCAGTCATATACCTACCCCCTGGCTCCTCAACTCAATTTCTAGATCACTTTGCTGCCTGGCTACCTTATTTACTTTCCTCAGACACCCCTGCCCTCATTCTTAGCAACTTCAACATCCCTCTTGACAATCCCACTGCCTCATCTGCAAAACAACTTCTGCAACTCACTTCCTCTTTCGGTCTGTCACAATGGACTGATTCTCCCACTCACACAGACGGTCACTCTCTTGACCTGATCTTTAGCTATTGATGCACTCTCTCAAACTTCACAAACTCCCCCTTTCCTCTTTCTGACCACCATCTCCTTACTTGCAACATATCATCCCTCCCTACAACTCTCCCTCCTTCTACTCCTCACACCAAACTTCACAGAAGCATTATGTCATTAGATCAGCAACAGCTTGCTAATTCCCTCAAACCTCTCCTCTCATCCTGCCACTATAATTCCACCCTTATATCCGTCCTTGACAATCTCGCCCCTCTTATCATAGCTTGGAAATCACACACTCATCCTCAGCCCTGGCATACTCCTCTGACACGGTACCTACGCAGATGTTCCCGTACTGCTGAGCGGCACTGGAGAAAATTTCGGAGTTCAGCTGATTTTCTTCATTACAAATTCATCTTGAACTCCTACTATTCTGCCCTTAATCTCCATAAGCAACACTACTTCTCTACTCTTATCTCTAATCTTTCTTCAAACCCAAAACGTCTGTTCTCCACTTTCAATACTCTCCTCCGCCCTCCCTCACCTCCTAATACAACTTCTCTGTCAACTCAAGACTTTGCCAGCCACTTCATTAACAAAATCGACTCCATTAGAAATGAAATCAGCTCTCAACATAATTCCATTCTCTCCCCCCCAAATGCTCTCACTCAACCACAACCCACATAACCTTAAACTTAGCTCATTCTCCCCTGTTCTAAGGAAGAAGTTTTGGCACTTATACTGCGCCCTCACCTCTACCTGTCCCCTTGACCCTATCCCCTCACAGCTACTCCCCTCCCTCTCTGCTACCCTTACCCATATACTAACACACATTTTCAACCTCTCCCTCAGCACCGGTATATTTCCCTTATTGCTGAAACATGCACTGGTCACACCTATCCTCAAAAAACCTTCCCTTGATCCTACCTCCCCATCCAACTACCGCCCTATTTCCCTCCTCCCTCTTGCCTCAAAGCTTCTCGAAAAACTAGTATATGCATGCCTATCCCATTTCCTTACGTTAAACTACCTTCTTGATCAACTGCAATCTGGATTTCATCCCCATCACTAAACAGAGACAGCTATTGTTAAGGTTACCAACGACCTACTTACAGCAAAATCAAAAGGCCACTTCTCTCTTCTTATCCTCCTTGATCTGTCCGCAACCTTTGACACTCTTGACCACCCTCTTTTGCTCCAAACCCTACAATCCTTCAGCATCTATGACACAGCCCTTTCGTGGCTCTCTTCCTACCTGTCAAACTGTACCTTTAGTGTAGCCTTCTCTGGGGCTTCCTCTGCCCTGTCACCACTTTCTGTCGGAGTACCGCAAGGCTCTGTCCTCGGTCCCCTTCTCTTCTAAATCTACACGTCATCACTAGGTTCCCTAATAAAGTCTCACGGTTTCCAATATAATTTATATGCTGACGACACCCAAATCTACTTCTCTGCACCAGACCTATCTCCTTCCTTGCTAACCCGTGTCACTAACTGTCTTTCTCACATCTCTTCCTGTATGTCCTCTCACTACCTCAATCTAAAATCTCTCCAAAACTGAGCTCCTCATTTTCCCCCCTTCTTTCAAAATCTCCGCCCCCAATCTCTCTATAACTGTCAACAACTCCATCATTACCCCTACCCCGCATGCCCGATGTCTCGGGGTCACATTTGACTCAGATCTTTCTTTTACTCCTCACATTCAGTCCTTGGCTAAAGCATGCTGCTTCCACCTTAAAAACATCTCTAGAATTAGACACTTCCTTACACAAGACACAACTAAGATTTGAATCCACTCTCTCATTCTTTCCTGCCTCGATTACTGCAACTCTGTCCTCTCTGGTCTCCCCACCTGCCGCCTAGCTCCTTTACAATGCCTCTGCCAGACTCATCTTCCTTACACGTCGCTCTTCATCTGCTGCACATCTCTGCCAATCCCTTCACTGGCTTCCTCTTGCCTCTAGGATCAAACAAAATTCTCACTCCCGTTTACAGGACTTCTCCAGACTGGCTCCCATCATGTGGAACTCTCTGCCTCGCTCCACAAGACTCTCCCATTGTTTTGTAAGCTTCAAGCGCTCCCTAAAGACTCTACTGTTCCGGGATGCATACAATCTATGCTAACCTTACTTTATACCAGTTCCACTCCTCCATTGTTATCCCCTGAACCCCCTTAGCATGTAAGCGTAAGAGTCCAGCTGTTTGTAGATCACCTTCTTAAGAGATGACTACAACAGTGCAACTCTTGGCAGGGCCCTCTACCCATTTGATCCCTATAATTGTTTTGTTGTACTCCCCATTTGTTTATAGCGCTGCGGAATCTGTTGGCGCTCTACAAAAAAACGATAATAATAAATAATAATTCAGCTAGTAAAGCGCTGCATTTTATACTGGGCGCCGCCATCTTGTAGCTCACATATTATTGCATTCTGTCACAGAAGCGGTAGCATTTTCAGAGATCTGCTTTTTGACAGTTGCACCTTTCAATTCAGTTTAGCTCACATAATGGAGAGCAGAAGTGTTACATTTTTGCAGTTTTTGGAACAGTTTAAAAGTTAAAAAACAAATATAAGCGCCAACATGGCGGCGTTCAGTGTGAAGAGACAGAGCTTCCCTAACTGATACTGGTAAGGGGTTAAAATAAGGGAATTACTTTAAAGACAGCTGTAGGCTCAGGAGGGAAAACAATACCATAATGAGTAATAACCTGCTACTGTAGTTATACTCAACAGGTTAAAATGACATGTTCTGTCTGAATCATGAGAGATTCATTTTGAATTTTACATCCCTTTAATAGCTTTACAGCGGACAACGTCCGTAACCTCGAGTTGATTTTATCTAACATAGGGCCAAATTATGTGCAGGTGTGAGTACCAAATTACCATCAGATATATATAGAAATATGTATTTATGAAAAAATAAAACATTCTGCTATGTGAAGAACATTGTAATTGGTATTCATATTTTCGGGTTATATGTCGGTTAGCAATACTTGAGAATATGTATTCAGGTTAGCGTGGAATGGGGTTTTTGTTATTTTTCTCCATTGACTTCTATAGGGTAATAGGTTAACGTGTGCGCAATATTCTAAGTTTGGGTTTTTTCGAGCGTCGGGTTAGCATGAGAGTGATAATTCTTAACTTTCAACTCATAATATGAGAGCAACCCGACGCACACAAAAAGTTTACTTCTAGTGCAATTGGCGCTCTAGCAAAAGCTCTAAATACTGCTCCAATTGTAATCTGGCCCATTGTTCTTTACACTTAGTTCCCTCCCCTCTCCAAACTGTCCCATTTTAAAAGATGCAAATATTCCAAAATCCAAATCATTTCCGGTCCTGAGTAGTTTGGATAAAAGGTTTTCTACCTGTACTTACATTCGGTGAAAAGAGAGGAGCTACACTATTTCGTAAGAAATTTTTAAATGGATTTGGGAATGTTCCAAGGTTTGCTTCTGCCCGGGCGACCTGCTCTTCCATCAAAGAGACATTGTTTCCAACCATCTTTACAAAGGCCTGTGAGAAAAACACACATAATGAAATACTGAACTTTATATTAAAGCAAAGATTCAAAAGCTACTGAAATAAAGTATGGGTAAAGCTTCCCTCCTGGTGCTGACACATATGTGCTCTTTCCCATGTCATTTCAGATGAGAAATGATGGTATGGTATCTGTAGCATTAAAAACATTACAGGTTGCTGAGCTGATGTGTCTTAAATATTATGAAAAGAGACAAGTGTAAAAGTAAAATATTCTATTTCAAAGGAGATTTTTTTTTATTTTTATTAAATCCAATTTTTAATATGCGATTAACCCCTGCTGTTCCGGAGCAGAGCATACATGTTTTGTGGACATGCAAGTATGCAATTCTTGATGGTCTCAATGGCTTAAATCTGCTCAGGAATGTTATGGGAGCGAGCCTGGTGCAAGACGCCAGCTTTGTGAATAAAGGATATTTCATATAAAATGAAATACTCTAACCAAAAAGAACATTTAATTTATACAGTGTACTGTGATTTTTTTCTGCCCCTTTATATGTTCCCAATGATCCATTTTACCTGCTGGAGTGTATTAAATTGCTTACAAATTGCAACTTTACCTTTTTTATCGTTTGAAATAGCTGTTTTCACCAGTTGTTCCCACACCTATACGGAATCTTTTAATATTTAAGTACTGGTTACAGAAAAGAAGGATGCATTGTTCTATATATTGGTCTTACCATGTATAGAGAGATAAAATATGGAGGATAAGCCAATAGGTTGTTCTGCCCATTTTAGTAGACTGTGGTTTTAATTAGCAGAGACCGCTATTTCATATACAAAATATACTTATATGAGCAATATCCCATACATTGCAGCTAGTATAACTAGTCACATTAAGGGGAAAACAATTTTACAGCACACAGTCCCTTTAAATTTCAGAAAAGAAAGACAAAAATAAATAAATAACCTTTTCATTAAAAGGATGCTTTGGCCAAGATTCTCAGGCTGTTACATATTAATAATGATTTAACTAACACGAACCAACAGCTGTACAAGGTCCCACCAAGATCTTACAACCATAAAGGTATCCTAGAAAAATGTAGTGAAATTAATTTTGTGTTTCTATGTGAAAGCGAAACAAAAGCAGTACAAATTAATTTAATGTTTTATCATTTGCACTTGCATTGTTTTTATGAAGCTGTGTAAGAAGCTTCAGATGCCGTTTTGGTGCATGATGCAACTGACTATGGGTACTTTCCAAATGGCACCTCTTGGCTAGTTCATTTAATCTCTGTTAGGTCTAAAAATAGGCCAGATAAATGCTTGCTACTTAAAGGGACAGTGTACTGTAAAATTGTTTTTCCCTTAATGTTTCCAAGGACTTGTTATACCAGCTACAGAGTATAAAAAGTATGAGACATTGCTTCTTTAGGTTTTTTTATGTTGCTGTTTTGTTTTTTGTTGTTGTTTTTTTTTAAAACCACAACCCATTAAAATGGATTGAGCTTGCAGGGAAATCAGATCTCCTTATTTTACCACTTTCTGTAAAAACTCATGCTATTTACATTATATCTGTCTGTAAACCAAAGCCCAATACTAAGAGAAAAATTGAAAATGCATTACTTATCTCTTCTAACCTCCACTGGAAGAGCAATTTCTTCTGATGGCTAGTTTACACAGATTTTCTATAGGCAATATTTAAAGGGACAGTCTAGTCAAAATTAAACTTTCTTGATTCTAATAGGGCATGCAGTTTTAAACATTCCAATTTACTTTTATCATCGAATTTGCTTTGCTCTCTTGGTATTCTTTGTGGAAAGCTAAACCTAGGTAGGTTCATATGCTAATGTTTAAGTCATTGAACTGCCACTTATCACAGTTTTTGACAGACACTGCTAGTTCATGTGTGTCATATAGATCCTGAATTCTCAACAGCTGGGCCGTGGACATATCCGACTAACATTTACCGGGCCATGAGGTAACTGCGTGAGAACCACTGATATAGATAACACTGTGCTCGCTCCCGTGGAGTTATTTAAGAATCAACACTGATTGGCTAAAATGCATGTCGGTCAAAAGATCAGAGATAAGGGGGTAGTCTGAAGGCTTAGAAACAGGTGATCACAGGTAAAGTGGTAAAGAGGTAAAAGTGTAGTAATATAACAGTGTTGGTTATGCAAAACTGAGGAATAGGTAGTAAAAGGGATTATCTGTCTTTTTAAACAATACAAATTCTGGAGTAGACTGTCCCTTTAGGTATAGAAACTTTCAGTATAGGCAGAAATACCACATATAAAATTAGGTATTCCAAATTCTGATATAAATGTAAAGGAGCTATTTGTAAACAATTTAATACACTTAAGCAGGTAAAATGGATCCTTTGTAACAAATTAAAGGGAAGAAAATTGGAGAGTACATTGTCGCTTTAAAGGATCATTAAAAAGAGTAGCATTGCATAATAAAAACTAAATTTATGCTTACCTGATTAATTTATTTTGGGATGGTGAGAGTACATAGGTATCCATAACATGTGGAGATATAATTCCCGTCACTAGGAGGCGGTCAAGAACCCTCACAAGAGCTTTAAAGGGACATTCTAGTCATTTTTGAAACTACAACCATTTACAACTTGGTATAATAGTGTATATTATCATAATTAGCATCTATTATTTATTTTATTTCATTTTGACTATATTTGACATTGAACTACTGAAACGTTCCACTGTCCTCTGAATATAAGCTTTAACTGTCCAATAAGCAGGAGTCGTACGACTGCTAGGTGCACTGCTCATGCGCACATTGCAAAAGCCGGCATTCAGCGCATTAATATGCCCAGCTTCTGCGCAAGAGTTACTTGTTACCTAGGAGACAGCTAAGCTCCATACTTGCTTTCCAATGCTCTGGTTTGAGGGGAGATAATAGATAGCCGGGTTGTCCTACTCCTGTGACCACATCAGAGAATCAGTAATCAGTATTGAGGCACTGACTACAAGTCCTGTTTAAATCGAGTGAAAAGGTCTGCTTTGCTTCTACGGGTCACTGTTTGTTTTAAGAGGGGTTTGGAAGAGTGTGTGCCGAGGAATCCAGAGAGGGTTTTAACTCCAAGTCCTGTACTGAGATCAGCGGAGACATATACACTTTATAAATCATTTTAGCAAGCCCCATGAACGAACTGCTAGAAAACAGAGTAAACAAAACATGAACTGGATGCCCAAAGCAGAGCATTGTAAAAGCTCTATTATCTGACAGCTGCAGCGTCAGCCTTAACAGAATTTCTGTGTTCATCCAACACTTTTAATTAACGGAGCGCTCTCCCAGATAGATAAGAAAGTTTCTGACTGGACAATCAAATTAAATGCTGGGTGTTTTAGAGTGACGGCAAAAGGGACTATTTCTGCACTACAGGGAGTGCAGAATTATTAGGCAAGTTGTATTTTTGAGGATTCATTTTATTATTGAACAACAACCATGTTCTCAATGAACCCAAAAAACTCATTAATATCAAAGCTGAATAGTTTTGGAAGTAGTTTTTAGTTATAGCTATTTTAGGGGGATATCTGTGTGTGCAGGTGACTATTACTGTGCATAATTATTAGGCAACTTAACAAAAAACAAATATATACCCATTTCAATTATTTATTTTTACCAGTGAAACCAATATAACATCTCAACATTCACAAATATACATTTCTGACATTCAAAAACAAAACAAAAACAAATCAATGACCAATATAGCCACCTTTCTTTGCAAGGACACTCAAAAGCCTGCCATCCATGGATTCTGTCAGTGTTTTGATCTGTTCACCATCAACATTGCGTGCAGCAGCAACCACAGCCTCCCAGACACTGTTCAGAGAGGTGTACTGTTTTCCCTCCTTGTAAATCTCACATTTGATGATGGACCACAGGTTCTCAATGGGGTTCAGATCAGGTGAACAAGGAGGCCATGTCATTAGATTTTCTTCTTTTATACCCTTTCTTGCCAGCCACGCTGTGGAGTACTTGGACGCGTGTGATGGAGCATTGTCCTGCATGAAAATCATGTTTTTCTTGAAGGATGCAGACTTCTTCCTGTACCACTGCTTGAAGAAGGTGTCTTCCAGAAACTGGCAGTAGGACTGGGAGTTGAGCTTGACTCTATCCTCAACCCGAAAAGGCCCCACAAGCTCATCTTTGATGATACCAGCCCAAACCAGTACTCCACCTCCACCTTGCTGGCTTCTGAGTCGGACTGGAGCTCTCTGCCCTTTACCAATCCAGCCACGGGCCCATCCATCTGGCCCATCAAGACTCACTCTCATTTCATCAGTCCATAAAACCTTAGAAAAATCAGTCTTGAGATATTTCTTGGCCCAGTCTTGACGTTTCAGCTTGTGTGTCTTGTTCAGTGGTGGTCGTCTTTCAGCCTTTCCTACCTTGGCCATGTCTCTGAGTATTGCACACCTTGTGCTTTTGGGCACTCCAGTGATGTTGCAGCTCTGAAATATGGCCAAACTGGTGGCAAGTGGCATCTTGGCAGCTGCACGCTTGACTTTTCTCAGTTCATGGGCAGTTATTTTGCGCCTTGGTTTTTCCACACGCTTCTTGCGACCCTGTTGACTATTTTGAATGAAACGCTTGATTGTTCGATGATCACGCTTCAGAAGCTTTGCAATTTTAAGAGTGCTGCATCCCTCTGCAAGATATCTCACTATTTTTCACTTTTCTGAGCCTGTCAAGTCCTTCTTTTGACCCATTTTGCCAAAGGAAAGGAAGTTGCCTAATAATTATGCACACCTGATATAGGGTGTTGATGTCATTAGACCATACCCCTTCTCATTACAGAGATGCACATCACCTAATATGCTTAATTGGTAGTAGGCTTTCGAGCTTATACAGCTTGGAGTAAGACAACATGCATAAAGAGGATGATGTGGTCAAAATACTCATTTGCCTAATAATTCTGCACTCCCTGTAAAATGCAAGTAAAAATGTGGTTTCTAATATGTTTTTTTTAAAAATAATGGTGCCATTCAAAACAATTGGATATGTAGAATATTTAAGTAATAGAACCATGCTGCTTTATTATGTACCTTTAATCCCTCCCACCTCCTCTCAGTTTATGTTTAGCCGAGCAAAGGAGACATAAAGGTAGGAAAGACAAAAAAGCAGGGTAAAGATGTGCAAATGAAAGAACTGTGGCCCATGTACAAAAAGACAGGGTGGACTCTCATCATCCCGAAAGAAAGAAATTTATCAGGTAAGCATAAATTTAGTTTTCTTTTGTAAGATGAGAGTCCAAAGGTGTCCATAACATGTGGGATAGAATACCACCTCGAGGATAGTTCTTCTTTCAGAGAGCCGATGGATAAGAAAATGAAAACCTTTCTGAGAAAGATGTTTCAACATACAGGATTTTTGTTTCAACCGGCGGCTGCAGTTGCCGGAACGTCTACCTACTGGTGCGACTTTGTCGGAACTCATTGAAGTGGAGTCTCCCCTCGAGATTCAAGACAGAATTAAAGCTCTGAGAATTGCTAAATCTTTTATCTGTTATGCAAACATGCAAATTATTCACCTAAATGCAAAGGCCTCTGGCTTTGCAGTCCTAGCCCACCGGGCGCTCTGGTGAAGTCTTGGTCTGCGGATATGACTTCTAAATCCAGACTCCTTTTTCTTCCCTTCAATGGAAAGATATTATTTGGTCCAGGCCTCGACTCCATTATTTATACGGTTACCGGAGGCAAAGGTGCCTTCCTACCACAAGATAAGAAGAACAAGTCTAAGGGAAAACAATTTTCTTTCATTCTGACAAATCCCAACGACAACAATCCTCCTCCAAGCCTGAGCAACCCAAGAGTACTTGGAAGCCGGCTCAGTCCTGGAATAAACCCAAGCAGAATAAGAAGCCTGCAGAAAACAAATCGGCATGAAGGGGCGGCCTCCGATCCGGGATCAGATCGTGTAGGGGGCAGACTGTCTCTTTTTTCCGTGGGTCCTGGAGGTGGTATCTCAGGGATACAAGATAGGCTTCAAATCTCATCTGCCAAGGGGAAGATTCCTTCTCTTGAATCTGTCTACCAGACCAGAAAAGAGGGATACCTTTCTAGGGTGCGTTCAGGATCTATCCTCTTTAGGAGTTGTTGTCCCGGTGCCTATCGAAGAAAAAGGTTTGGGGTTTTATTCAAACCTTTTCGTGGTCCCAAAGGAGGAGGGAACTTTCCGCCCAATTCTGGACCTAAAGTGCTTAAACAAATTTCTCAGTGTCCCTTCCTTCAACATGGAGACGATATGTTTCATCCTTCCTTTAATTCAGGAAGGCCAGTTTATGGCCACTATAGATCTGAACGCTTACCTTCATGTTCCAATCCACAGGGAACACTTTCAGTTTTTGAGGTTTGCATTCCTGGACCAGCACTTCCAGTTCACTGCCCTTCCGTTTGGCCTAGCTACTGCTCCAAGAATGTTTACGAAGGTTCTGGGGGCTCTTCTAGCCGTTGCCAGAATGCAGGGTATTGCAGTAGCTCCATAATTGGACGATATTCTGGTGCAAGCACCATCCTTTCGTCTTGCCGAAGAATTCTCGGAGTCCCTTCTCAGTCTTCTTCAATCACATGGATGGAAGATAAACTTGGAAAAGAGTTCTCTTATCCCAAGTACCAGGGTGGAATTCCTATGTACTATAATAGACTCCATATCCATGAGGATATTTCTAACAGACCAGAGATGTTGCAAGCTAACTTCGGCATGTCTTGCCCTCCGGAGTCCCTCTGTGGCTCAGTTTATGGAGGTGATTTGTCTCATGGTGTCCTGCATGGACATCATTCCATTTGCCAGGTTCCGTCTCAGACCTTTACAACTGTGCATGCTGAGGCAGTGGAACAGCAATCATTCAGATCTGTCTCAACAGATTCTATTAGACAGCCGGTTGAGAGAATCGCTCTCTTGGTGGCTCTGTCCAGATCATCTGTCCCGAGGGACATGCTTCTTAAGACCATCCTGGGAGATTGTGACTACGGACGCAAGCCTATCCAGATGGGGAGCCGTTTGGGATGCCAGGAAGGCACAGGGGTTGTGGACTCAGGAGTCCTCCTCCCTCCAGATCAATATTTTGAAACTACGGGCAATCTTCAAGGCCTTGAAGGCTTGGCCTCTTCTGGGTTCGTCCCAGTTGATCAGATTCCAATCAGACAATATAACCTCGGGGGCTTACATCAACAGTCAGGGGGGGGACGAGAAGTTCCTTGGCAATGAAGGAAGTATCTCAGATTCTGGAGTGGGTGGAGGCCCACAGCTGTTCGCTGTCAGCGATCCACATTCTGGGTATGGACAACTGGGAGGCGGATTTTCTCAGCAGGCAATCCTTCCATCCAGGGGAATGGTCTCTCAATCCCGAGGTGTTTGTAAAGATATGCAGCAAGGGGGAGACGCCAGAGATAGATCTCATGGCATCCCGTCTCAATACCAAGCCACCCAGGTACGTGTCGAGGTCGAGGGATCCCCAAGCGGATCTAAAAGATGCACTAGCAGTGCCCTGGAGGTTCAAACTCATATCTTTTTCCTCTATTACTGCTTCTTCCGCGAGTGGTGGCCGCATCAAGCAGGAGCGGGTATAAGTAATCTTGATTGCTCAATTGTGGCCGTAAAGGATGTGGTTTGCGGATCTAGTGGGGATGTCCTCATCTCCTGCATGGAAGTTACCTTGTCGCAGAGACCTGCTGACAAAAGGTCCATTTGTTCATCAATATCTAGATTCTCTGGGGCTGACTGCATGGAGATTGAACGCTTAGTTCTAGCCAAGAGAGGTTTCTCTCAGAGTGTCATTAATTCTCTTATTCAAGCTTGTAAACCAGTTACTCAGCGTATCTACCACAAGGTGTGGAGGACCTACTTATTCTGGTGTGAAGAGCGTGGTTTTTCCTGGCACAGAGTTAAGGTTGCCAGGATCTTATCTTTTATCCAGGATGGGCTGGAGAAGGGCCTTTCTGCTAGTTCCCTGAGGGGACAGATTTCGGCCCTGTCAGTTTTATTGCACAAGAGACTTGCTGAGCTTCCAGACGTGCAGTCCTTTGTTAATGCTCTGATTAGGATCAGACCTGTGTTTAGATCTGCGGCTCCTCCTTGGAGCCTAAATCTTGTTCTTTGGGTTTTGCAACAAGTTGAGCCTCTGCATTCCGTTGACATTAAATTGTTATCTTGGAAAGTTCTCTTTTTATTGGCTATTGCCTCTGCACGCAGAGTTTCTGAGATCTCTGTTTTTCAATGAAAGACCCCTTATCTGATTTTTCATGCAGATAAGGCAGTTTTACGTACTAAATTGGGTTTTCTTCCTAAGGTTGTTTCAGATCGCAACATCAATCAGGAGATTGTGATTCCTTCCTTGTGTCCTAATCCTTCTTCATCAAAGGAACGTTTACTTCACAATTTGGATTTGGTTTGCGCCTTGAAGTTCTATCTTCAGGCTACTAAGGAGTTTAGACAATCTTTCTCTTTGTTTGTTGTCTATTCGGGGAAGCGTAAGGGGCAGAAGGCTACTTCGACTTCCCTATCTATTTGGTTAAGGAGCGTCATTCGTTTAGCTTACGAGACAGCGGGACATCGTCCTCCTGAGAGGATAACAGCTCATTCCACTAGAGCAGTGGCATCCTCTTGGGCCTTTAAGAACGAGGCCTCTATGGATCAGATATGTAAGGAGGCTATCGGCTGAAGCAGCTTTTGGGAGAAAAGTTTTGCAGGCTGTGGTGCCCTCAGAATAGGGTACGCCTCTTCCTTTTTGTTCCCTACCGTTATTCATTCAGTGTCCTCTGGAGCTTGGGTATAGTTTTCCCAACATTAAGGAATGAAGCCGTGGACTCTCCCTATCTTAGGAAGGAAAACATTATTTATGCTTACCAGATAAATTCTTTTCCTTCTGGATAGGGAGAGTCCACTGCCCCCGCCCGTTTTTCTTGTCTATTATTCATTTTGTTCTTCTGGCACCATTTATACCCTAATGTTTCTCCTACTTTTCCTTGTTCCCTCGGCAGAATGACTGGGGTAATGAGGAAGTGGGAGGGATATTTAAACCTTTGGCTGGGGTGTCTTTGCCTCCTCCTGGTGGCCTTGTGTTGTATTTCCCAACAGTAAAGAATGAAGCCGTGGACTCTCCCTATTCGGAAGGAAAGGAATTTATCTGGTAAGCATAAATTATGTTTGTACATGTTTTCCTCTACTTAACAGCAAAGGGCTTATATATACACATTTACGCTCAACTTGTAGTACAAGCAGTAAGCACGATGAGCACAAACCCTTGCGATATATTTCTTATCACTTGAGCGCAAACAATTGTGCCCCACTTGTAATCTAGCCCAGATGGGCAGTTATCCTTTTGGCCGACGGTCTTCCTGTAAAGAAGTAAGCTTTACAAATGGACTGACTAAGCCCGAATGCTAAGGCAATTAGAGAAGCCTACTGACCTTTTCTGTAAGTTGAAAAGTGAACTAACAGACTAGAAGTTAGTCTAAAATCCTTTATTGCTGGAAGGAAAATTTTTAGGCTCTAACCACATCCAAATTGTGAAACTGGTATGCTTTAAATTTAGAAGGTGTTTGGACACAAAGATGTAACAATAATTTTCTGAGCAATATAGCAACACAGAAAGAACCAAATTTAGAATCTAAGGAGAGAAATAGTTCAGACAACTGGACAAACTCTAGGACATCCAAATTCTAGAAGACCACCAAAAGAAAAAAACCTTCCAAATATTATGGCCTTCTGAGTGACAGAAATTCTTGCCTGTAACAGAGTGGAAATAACAAAATGAGAAATCTCGCTATTCTTAGGAATTAAGGCTTCAACCTTCACCCATCAAATCCGAGATGTAGGGACTAGATGAAATAATGAATCTTGGTTCAAAAGATCTTTATTTAGGAGGTAGAATCCACGGATGAGCAGATGACAGTTGTATTAGATCTGCAAACGATGTACTGTGGGGCCCAAGCCAGTGCTATTAAGGCCACTGAGACTGACTCCTATTAGATTCTTCTAATGATCCTAAGAAGCAAAAGTTCCAGAGACAGATTCGATTGCAAAAATAGTGCAATGAAGAAATTAAACTCTGCAGATGTATTAGAAATAACTTTATTAAAGGAGTGTTAATAAATATGGAGAACATAAAAGTATTGAGGTGTGGGCCCGTTCGAGAGTAAGTGCATACTAGGGCCATGAAGTAGTTAATTGACTAGCGAAATCTGTGTGGGTGGAATGGGGACAATTAGGATACCTAGATCATGTTTTTAAGGAAGCACCATATCATTGTTATTTAAAGGGCTTAGAGTACAGCGTAAAGCCGAAACGCATCAGCCATTGTTCAGTCTAGCAAAGGCGGAAACTTTGTTCCGTCTTTCCTCATTTGTATACAGTTGATTTCTAAGTTTTTAAACTGTTTCATCAATAAAAGTGTTTTTAAGCAGATCCGGTGCTCCTTGTTCTTTGTTTGCCTGGATTTACACAGATTCGATTATATATCAGGAGAGCTTTAGATTACCTGATCTTGCGGAAACTGCTTAAAGTCTGTGAATCAACTTGGACGCCATTTGTTCTATTTCTTAGAGACCCAACTTTTGGGCAAAGTAATAGAAAATGTCCTGATGAAGAGACCATTATCCAGAATGGACCGACGGACGACTGAGGTAGTGTACTAACTAATAGTGCACTTCTGGAGGAGAACGGCTGACAAAGTGCAACCATTTTTCTCTGTCCATGACAGGTTGTAAAATACACCATTACTCTCTACCCATGGCAGAATGTGAGATACTGCTTGCATGTGATGATGAAAGATAGGAAACCTGAAAGTCAATGGATTCTGCCTGTTAAAGGTATCAGGCTTCAGCGAGAGCTGAACTTGTGACTCTTGGTTTACAAAACGATTGGTCTAACCCCTGAGCTATGGAGCCACCATGAGACCACATTGTAAAACGAAGCAATGGAAAGTGTTTCATTTAAGCAACTGAACCTATGAGAAACCGACTGGTGACTAAGATATCCTACTTTCCTGGAATCATTCCTGGAAAGAAAACTTCCGAAAAAGGGTGAAGGAATTTTCATTTATCCAAGATCGGATAGAACTGACTTTTGTATGGCAAGAAGAATGGGAGTACTTCATTAAAGGGGCAGTCAAGTCCAAAAAAACTTTCATGATTTAAATAGGGAATGTGATTTTAAACAAACAACTTTCCAATTTACTTTTATCACAAATTTTGCTTTGTTCTCTTGGTATTCTTAGTTGAAAGCTAAACCTAGGAGGTTCATATGCTAAATTTCTTAGACCTTGAGGACTGCCTCTAATCTGAATGCATTTTGACCCCTAGAGGGCATTAGATAACATTGAGCTCATGCACATGAAGTTACCCTGGAGATAGCACTGATTGGCTAAAATGCAAGTCTGTCAAAAGAACTGAAATAAAGGGGCAGTTTGCAGAGGCTTAGATACAAGGTAATCACAGAGGTAAAAGTATGTTTCTATAACATTGTTAGTTATGCAAAACTGGGGAATGAGTAATAAAGGGATTATCTTTCTTTTTAAACAACAAAACTTCTGGTGTTGACTGTCCCACTAAGTACGATAGGCCATCGGTGAGATATTGAGCAATTGAAGCCAGATGATAGAAAAAGGGCCAAAAGTGAAGAGCTTGAAGGATCGCCCAGAGGTATCTGGCAACCTTGCCTCCAAGGAAACCAACTCCTAGCATCCTTACCCCCAGATGGCGTTGTCAGGGTGCCAGGAATCAGACTGAGACGAGAAGTGCAAAAATAATCACACCTTTATTAATAACAAAAAAATAAATAAAAGTCCACAAGTCAAACAACAAGCCAGGAGTCAAAGCCAGAGCTGGTAGTCAGACGAGCCGAGTCAGGAGCCAAAGCGAATAGACGAGCCGGAATCAGGAACAAGGAGAACAGCAGAGTCAGGAACAAGCCAGGGATCAAGAACCAGGAGGAACGTCAGACAGCCAGGTAATACACAGGAACTGGAACTCACAAACAGCTCTGAGACAACGCAAGGGCAAAGCATACTGAACAGTGGCCCTTTAAATAATAAGTAATGACATTACAATTCTGAGACTGCAACCTGTCTCACACGGATGATGTACACCAGTCTGGCCATAAGAGGGCGTGCAGGAAATGAGCAACATCACACACTCAGCACCAGACTCAGCAAGAGAGATGAGTAAAATGGCTGCCAGCAGCACATGGCAAACAAAACAGGGTAAAACCCCTGACAGTACCCTCCCCTCAATGACCCCTCCCCCGCGGAGGACAAAAGGCTTATTGGGGAAACAAGCATGTAAGGCACAGAGGAGGGCGGGAGCATGAACATCAGAGGAGGCCCTCTCGCGCCAGAAAACCGACAGCAAAACAATCGAAACAGATCTCTGTGGTTTTAGCGTGAAAGAATATCAGGAACAACAAACCACTCTCTCGCATTACCAACTGAGACAGCAGACTGAATAGGCACTTGTACTCTCAGCAGGAGAGAAATGTCGGGACAGCCAATGTTCTCTCATGCTGAACAACAGTATCAGGAGACCAGTTGTCTAGATCTCAAATACAACAAGGGCATAAAGCATACATTTCAATTAAATATTACATAGATAAGGGCCCTTGAGGTATGGAAGGTACATCATTAAAAATGAAATTTATGCTTACCCGATACATTTGTTTCTTTCTTGACACGGTGAGTCCACAGATCGTCATAATTACTATTGGGAATATCACTCCTGACCAGCAGAAGAAAGCAAAGAGCACCACAGCAAAGATGTTAAATACCACTCCCTTACCCACAACCCCCAGTCATTCGACCAAAGGGAAAAGTGAAAGGAAGTAATATAAGGCGCAGAGGTGCCTGAGGTTTAACAAAAAAACTGTCTGAAAATACAGGGCGGGCCGTGGACTCACCATGTCAAGAAAGAAACAAATTTATCAGGTAAGCATAAATTTAATTTTCTTTCTAATGACACAATGAGTCAATGGATCATCATAATTACTAATAAGGGAGGGACAAGACAGTTAGCCTAAACAGAAGGCACCACTGCTTGAAGAACCTTTCTCCCAAAAACAGCCTCCACTGAAGCAAATGTATAACATTTGTAAAATTTAGAAAAAGTGTATAAAGATTTCCAAGTGGCATCCTTGCAAATCTGATCTACAGAAGCTCCATTTTTGAAAGCCCAAGTAGAAGAAACAGCCCTTGTGGAATGAGCCGTGATTGTCTCAGGAGGCTGCTGACCAGCAGTCTCATATGCCAAACGAATAACACTCCTCAATCAACAAGAAAAAGAAGTAGCCGTAGCTTTCTGACCCTTACGCTTCCCAGAAAAGACAAATAAAAAAGAAGACTGGCGAAAATCCTTAGTCGCCTGCAAATAATATTTCAAACCACGAACTACATCCAGGTTGTGCAACAAATGTTCCTTATGAGAAGAAGAATTAGGACACAAAGAAGGAACAACAATTTCTTGGTTAATATTCTTAACAGAGCAACCTTGGGAAGAAAACCTAGTGCAGTACGTAGTACTACCTTGTCAGAATGAAAAATAAGGAAAGGAGACTTACACTGCAATGCAGAAAGCTCCAAAACTCTTTGAGCCGAAGAGATAGCAACCAAAAACACAACCTACTAAGTTAACAACTTAATATCCAAAAGAATGCATAGGCTCAAACGGAGCCTGTTGGAGAACTCTAAGAACTAAATTAAGACTCCAAGGAGGAGAAACAAACTTAAACCTAGGCCGGATTCTAACCAAGGCCTGACAACAAGACTGAACGTTTGGCACATCCGCCAGATGATTGTGCAACAAAATAGATAAAACAGAAATGTGACCCTTTAGGGTACTTGCAGATAAACCCTTCTCCAGACCCTCCTGGAGAAAGGACAAAATCCTCGGAATCCTGACCCTACTCCAAGAGTAGCCTCTGGATTCACACCAATACAGATATTTGCGCCATATCTTATAATAGATCTTTCTAGTTACAGGCTTACGTGCCCGATTCATAGTTTCAATAACCGACTCAGAAAACCCACGCTTAAATAAAATCAAGCATTCAATCTCCAAGCAGTCAGCTTCAGAGAAATGAGATTTGGATGAAGGAAGGGCCCCTTAACGGAAGACTCCAAGGTGGAAAAGATGACATCTCCGCCCGATCTGCATACTAGATCCTGAGAGGCCACGTCGGTGCAATGAGAATCACTGACGCCCTCTCTTGTCTGATCAGAGCAATAACCTGAGCAAGAAGAGCAAATGGAGGAAAAACGTATTCAGATTGAATTTCCAAGGAACTGCTAGAGCATCTATCAGAACAGCCTGAGGATCCCTTGATCTCGACCCGTACCTCGGGAGCTTGGCATTCTGACGAGACGCCATGAGATCCAACTTCGTTAGTCCCCATTTGAGAATCAAACTGGAAAACACCTCTGGATGAAGTTACCACTCCCCCGGATGAAAAGTCTGTCTGCTCAGAAAATCCGCCTCCCAATTGTCCATCCCTGGGATGTGGATCACAGACAGATAGCAGTTGTGAGCCTCCGCCCACTGAATAATTTTGACCACCTCTGTCATGGCTAAGGAACTCAGAGTTCCTCCCTGATGATTGATGTAAGCCACTGACGTTATATTGTCCGACTGGGTTGAAGCTAGCTGAGGCCAGGCCAGAAGAGCATTGAAGAGTAACCTCAGCTCTAGAACATTTATGGAAAGTGACACCTCCCAAGACCAAAGACCCTGAGCCTTCAATGGGCCCCAGACAGCTCCCCATCCCAGCAGACTGGCATCCGTGGTCACGATCACCCAGGTAGGCCTGCGAAAACAGGTTCCCTGAGAGAGAAGAAGATCTTGAGACAACCACCACGGAAGAGAATCTCTTGCAGCCTGATCTAGAACAATCTTTGGAGACTTCTGTCTTCATTTCTAGGGAATCTATAATGGTGCCCAAGAACACCACCCTTGTAGCCGGAATCAAGGAACTTTTTCCTAAATTCACCTTCCAACCGTGGGAGCGCATCAATACAACAACAACTACATGTGGGAGCTTGCTTTTTGAAAAGACAGCGCCTGAACTAGAATGTCGTCCAGATAAGGTGCTACCGCAACCCCCTGCAGTCTGAGCACTACCAGTAACGCACCCAGGACCTTTGAGAACATCCTGGGAGCTGTTGCAATACCAAAAGGAAGAGCCACAAACTAAAAATGCTTGTCTAGGAAAGCAAATCTCAGAAATTTGTGATGTACCTTGTGAATAGGAATATGCAGATATGCATCCTTCAGATCTACTGTAGTCATGAATTGACCCTCTTGAACCATTGGAAGAATTGACCGAATACTTTCCATCTTGTAAGACGGAACTCAGAGAAATTTGCTTACGCTCTTGAGATCTAGAATAGGTCTGTAGGTTCCCTCTTTTTTGGGAACGATGAACAGATTGGAATAGAAACCCAGACCCTGCTCCAGAACAGGAACTATCACTCCCATGTCGGAAAGATCCTGCACACAGCGCAAGAATGCCTCTCTCTTTATCTGGTCTACAGACAACCTGGAGAGAAGAAACCTTCCCCTGGGAGGAAAAGTCCTGAACTCTAGCTTGTATCCCTGGGACACAATGTCTACCACCCAGGGATCTGGAACATTCCGAGCCCAAGCTTGAGCGAACAAAGAAAGTCTGCCCCCACAAGATCCTCCCTGGGATCGGGGGCAGACCCTTCATGCCGACTTTGAATCAACAACAAGCTTCTTAGATTGTTTCCCCTTGCTCCAGGAATGATTAGACCTCCAAGAGGGCTTGGACTGATCCTGTTTGGAAGAGGAGGAGGAAGGTTTACCAGAGAAGTTACGAAAGGAACGAAAATTACTCTGACGACTCTTCTGTTTATTTCTCTTATCCTGAGGGAGAGAATGTCCCTTCCCTCCCGTAATATCCAAAATAATCTCAGCCAAACCTGGCCCAAACAAGGAATGGATAAAAGCTTAGATTTGGATGATACATCGCAGACCAGAACTTTAACCGTAAGGCCCTGCGCGCCAGAACAGCAAAGCCAGAAATCTTTGCTCCCAACTTGATAATTGTAAAGAGACATCTCCAATAAAAGAATTGGCCAATTTTAAAGCCTTAATTCTATCCTGAATCTCCTCAAGAGGCGAATCCTGCTGAATAGAATCAGACAACGCATCAAACCAATATGCAGCCGCACTGGTAGCCGTAGCAATACACACAGCAGGCTGCCATTGGAACCCCTGGTGAACATACATCCTTTTAAGCAAAGCCTCCAACTTCTTATCCATGGGATCCTTAAAAGAACAACTATCCTCAATAGGAATAGTGGTTCTCTTAGCCAAGGTAGAAATAGCTCCCTCCAACTTGGGAACCGTCTGCCAGGATTCCTTAACAGAATCCGCAATAGGGAACATCTTAAAAATTGGAGAAGGAGAAAAAGGAACTCAAGGCTTCTCCCATTCCCGTGTAATAATCTCTGAAACACGATCTGGAACTGGAAAAACTTCTGCCACAGAAGGAACATCAAAAAACGTATTAAGTTTACTAGCCTTTTTAGGAGTAACGATGACCGCCGAATCAGAGTCATCCAAAGTAGCCAAAACCTCCCTGAGTAAACGGAGGTGCTCCAGCTTAAGTCTGAACGAAACAACCTCAAAATCAGCAGAAAGAATTACACTATCAGAGTCTGAAATTTCACCCTCAGACGCTACAGAAGTATCTTCCTCCTTAGACCTATGGAAAGAAACATTTGACCTAACTGCAACAGAGTCAGAAACCTTATACTTCCTTTTGCGCTTCTCCTGCAACACAGGAAAAGCAGACAAAGCCTCAGATACAGTAGAGGATATGTGAGTAGCCATATCCTGCAAAGAAAAAACAAGATGAGACAAAACGCAGGGCACTGCATGTGAAGAGGATAGAGATTGGGATGATTGGGGAGAAAAATGAGGAACAGCTTGAACAGTAGACTCCTGAACAACATTCTCCTTAGAAAATGAAGGCTCTGAATCAAAAAGCGTATCCCTGTACTTTAAAGTTCTCTCTATACATGAGGAACAGAAAGGGATAGGTGGCTCTACATTAGCATCTAGACATAAATTGCAAGTAACAGCTTGCAAGTCCTCTTGGTCCATCTTACTCACAGATTAACAAAAATTAATTTTGCAGAAAAAAAAGTCCCAAAAATAAAACGTTACTGTCCCTTTAAATAACGTTAAAAATAAAAAGCCCAATAAAAAAACGTCACCCTGAGCCCTTATTAAACCTCTACACCTCAACAAGCCTTGCTGAGGTGCTTAAACTAGCCACCTACCAACCAAAGAATTTCACACGGACCGGACTTCACTCTCACAATGACTGCTCCACACGAAGTACCAGTACAGCAGCGGAACAACCTCTCACTTCCGCAGTTAAACAAACACTGAAAGAAACAGCGCGCAACACTCAAAATCAAATCACAAAAACGCAGTCGGGAGAAAAACAGAAGTGAGATTGTGCAACAAACGTTCTCACTACAATGCAGTGTAAATAACAAACAGCCGTTCTAATAAGCACATATCTAAGAGCCACTAGAAATGAACACTTAGTACCCATAAACAGAGCCATCCAATTCCTCTACAGTGCCCCACAATGCTGCCACAAAATAAAAACCTGCACACGAGCAGGAAAAAATTACCCCAATAAGTGCCAGACCTTCTGTCCCCAGAAAATAAAAACAGCACTTACCTCCTTAACCATCTGCCCAGCAGCAGGGCAGCTCACAAAGTTTGAAAAGCAACACTCCTTACATGGATCTGTGGGAAACAAAAAAGACTGAGTAAACCTACTCAGACTTTAGAAAGAAGGGCAGCACAAACTACATGGGAGGCGCAGAGGGGATTATACCCCCCCCCCCAAGTTCCCAAATGCTTAAAAGCCACCATTGCTCTACTGAAGAGACTGACATGGACTACAACTACACCCCAAAAAAACCAAAGCAAACCTGCTCTGCTAAAAATAACAAACTCTTGAGTGAAGAGTCAGACACCTAACTTTACCCCTCCTTGAAACTGATACAAGCAAAGAGAATGACTGGGGGTTGTGGGTAAGGGAGTGGTATTTAACGGTGCTCTTTGCTTCCTCCTACTGGTCAGGAGTGATATTCCCAATAGTAATTATGATGATCCGTGGACTCACTGTGTCATTAGAAAAAAAAAGTAATCCCTTTACCGATGTGACAGCATTATGTGAAGCACATTAAACCCCAAAAATGTCTGTGTAAACTGCCTTAAATTCTCTGGCTATGCTAAATACTTGTGATGTATAAGGAATAGCCTTTGGGCTATGTGGGTGGAGAGTTAGTACACACCAACCAGGAAAACACTCCTCCACTGAGCTTACCATAACCTTCAGCTATATTCAGTAGAGAGCCCATCCATTGCTAGTCTTACACTATAAAAGAGGTAATCTAATACCCCTGCTTCACTAAACACACTGGTATCGTCTGAAGAATCTTCCCTTAGTGAAGCTGAAAGGGGTACTGAGTCTCACATTGGTCTGAGCTCTCAATAATTTATAACAACAAATTCATAGAAGAGCACATCCTCCTGGGAAGCCAAGAACAAACAGAGGTGAGAGGAATTAAAGCTCTTGTGAGGGTTTTTTACCTCCTCTTACTGGCAGGAAATATATCCATTTATACATATAACATGTGGATACCTATGGACTCTCATCATCGTACGAAAGAAAAGACAATGCATTAGCACTTACTCCGAATGGTAAATGCACTGTAGTTTTTATTTCTAAGAAACTTCAACATTTACTTCAATTTGCTAGCCCCCCTGCCATGAGCCAATCTGAAAGTGTGCATATAAATAAAAGACTGTGCACAATCTGATAACAGAAGTAAATTGGAAAATCACTTAACCCCTTGCACCAAATAGACGTAGGTACTTTACCAAGCATACTGTATTGACGTAGTACCTACGTCCAACGCTGTGGCGCAGGTTGACAAGTGATTATTTTTTTATGGACTGCTACTTGCCTGATCTGCAATGAAAAAGTTGCTGTTCTTAAAGATTAGAAACTTAAGCGGCATTATACTACTAAACATGCTGATCAGTATGCAAAGTATGATGCAGAAGAAAGGTAGAGGCAAATTGCCCAACTCCAGAAAGGCCTGCACATGCATCAAAATCTCTTCAAGCCTGCAAAAAAGGAATGTGATGCAGCAGTTGAGGGTGTGTGAGCAGGTTGCAAAAGCAGGGAAGCAATTTACTGAAGGACAGTTTCTTAAATATTGCATGGTAAGCAAGCACTAACTAGTACTGTATATAGTGCAATTTTGTTTTTGAAGTTTGAAATTTTGCAAGCGGCCTCCATGGGAGAAGAAAACTTGTCTAGTGGCCCCCAGGTAATTTGTGTTTGAGACCCCTGATTTAGGGCATTAGAAATAATTGTTTTTAATAAAAAAAATTGTCGCGTACATTAAAATAAGATATCATTTATTTGCATACAGATTAAGGTAATTTATTATGGACCTGTGCAGTAAACTGTGGTTCAAATACACCAAAATCAAGACTGTCCTTGGTAAACATTTTATATTTTGGCTTAGCTAATATCGGTTGAACTGTAGAGGTCTATTACAGCAATAGGTGTCCATACTTACTTACCTCAAGTGAGTCAATTTTCTGATACAATTTTTTCATTTCTGCAGCTTTAGTGTAAATCTGAGGTACCTTCTCATTAATGACTTGAGCAGTGTCATTTCTTGTCTGTAAAATTTTAAAGATCGTTTGTCACAAATGTAGATACGTATGTTTTATTTTGCAATAGCGAACATAAAACAGTAAATACAGAGGTGCTACAAGCACTAACTTCAGCTACATGGAAGATTTTATAGGTGGGTTTAAAATTACTTCTCAAATTTGTGAGAAAGCGACGCACATTAATTAGGTCTGTTTTACAGATCACACTGTAAAATAAAATGAAAACACATCTCTCCTTGTTATCATCCAGGCGATCTGCATAAAAAGTAATACTTAAAGGGACAGTAAACAAACTTGTAATTACAAGACGTTTCTGTTGTGTTGCTACAGAATAACATATCAGCCAAGTCTGAACGTATTTTAAACAAATTAACATCCTTTTCATTGCAATGATTTATCAATAGCAAAACTCCACCCACCATGTGCCTTATTTGGAGGAGCCAATCAGGGCTTTAGTCTGCAGTCAGGAAGGCTAGTCCCGGCCATAAAGTTAGTATAAAGTAAATTGTTTTGCAGTTGTTATCTGATAAAGCCAATTAGAGACAGATTTATTGCAGCGTTAGTCTTGAGAAGTCAGCAGGGTGCATTTCACGTTCTGAGAATTAAAAATTGCTCAATTTTCAGAGCTAAATTACATGAAAAGGGAGGGAAAAAAAAGAATCATGAAAATATATTAAAAAGTTGTTTCATAACTAAATAGCTTATAAACATTCCAAGGTGTTTACTGTCCCTTTAATGTAGTTCTGCAAAGTTATACGCACTAAAAGGTAAATGGAATAAATAACAAAGAATACCAAATTTAATGAACTGTATCCAGTTTATATGTACAGAATTTTATATTTTCTAAACCAGATAATTAAGAATAGTAAAATGACTAAATAAAAAATGTAATACATTAGTGTTATTTAATTTACAGTACAATGGGCTTTGGAAGGGGTTCTATTAAACTGAAGTAGGGCCCAGTGAGGTCTTGATATGCCCTGAGTGAAACACTGGAAATGTTAGAGGTCTGTGTAAAATCCCAATACCTGGGTTACATGGATTAATCAAGTCTTGAGACAGATAAAAACAAGTGAGGCAATTTCTATTACACAGCAGATAAAGTTTTTGGAGCTGTAATCTGTGGATATGCTCTGATAAACCTCCTGACAATGAAAGTCTGCTCACAGCTGACCTTAGCATTTTTAAGAGACTTTTGTTGCTTTACCATTAGATGTTATAGAGTATTGGTTACAAAGCATGGAGTCTGAGTGATAAAATTAAATAAACTTAAAGGGACGGTATACTATAAAATATTTTTTCCATTAATGTGTTTCAAATTACTTTCTTTACCAGCTGCTGAGTATAAAATGTATGAGATTTGCTTTTTTAAGGCTTATTTGTATATACGAATTAGCTGATTTTGTGTTTTGAAGCCACAACCTAATAAAATAGGTTGAGCTTGTTGGTATAATCAGATCTCACATTGTGTCCACATAACTGCTTCTTTATCTTATATCTGTCGGTAAAACAATGACCAATACTTGGAGAGAACAATGGAAAATTAACATTTTATTACCTTATCTCTTCTATAACCCACTGAGAGTGTAATTTCTTCTACTAGCTCTGTTTACACAGCTTGGCCTTGAGGCCAAAAACTTTCAGGATGAGTGGGGATACCACAGGCTAAATAAACTATTTCAAATGCCAATATTAGGGTAATGGAAATACTTATAAACAATTTAATACACTCCAGCAGGTAAAGTGGATCATTGGGAACAAATTAAAAGGGGAGAACATTTTTGAGTAAACTGTCCCTTTAATACTAAAACATGCAACCTGCTGGCAATTGTTGTTATGTGCCATTATGATTTAATTCTGTTTAAAGGGATACTGAAACCTCTGAGATTGTATTTTTCAACTCATTTACAACCTTTTCCTAATTGGACTCAGCAGGAGAGATCAGATTTAAAGAAAAGGCTTTTTTATTCTAAAATTACTAAGTAGCAAAGTGGCAGCACCCATTACGTAAAGGAACAGTGCACTGTAAAATCAACACCTTTATAGTGTTCCTAATTGTCTACTTTACCAACTGGAGTTTATTAAATAACTTACAAATAGCGGAATGAGTGGAGGCTTCTCCTGATCAATAGCTCAGTATTTGGATTTAGGGATTCGCTGGGTGCGAAGTCCCAGGTAATGTTATAAATTAATAAAAAAAAAAGTTCCTGTATCCCCGGAAAAACTGGCAACACGCTGGTTTAAAAAAAAACAAACCTTATTTCTCAAAACATATAAAAAAGTATATAGAACATAAGAGCACCCTTTAAAAAACAATCATTGCGAAAAGGTCAGAAGTCGGCCATACTCATTTCAGGCTACCCT
Source organism: Bombina bombina (assembly GCF_027579735.1). Taxonomy (NCBI): domain Eukaryota; kingdom Metazoa; phylum Chordata; class Amphibia; order Anura; family Bombinatoridae; genus Bombina; species Bombina bombina. The sequence continues at coordinate 751,791,153 of NC_069503.1, read as the reverse complement.
TAGCTTCTGACTCTGACCAATTTTGAACTATTTATAGATCATTCCCTTAATATCAATTAACACATAATAAATTCATCCACACTATACCAGATATTTACAGATTATATATGAACATGGAGTTAGCATTTTTATATATATTAAAAGGACACTGAACCCAATTTTTTTCTTTTGTGATTCAGATAGAGCATGCAATTTTAAGCAACTTTCTAATTTACTCCTATTATCAAATTTTCTTCATTCTCTTGGTATCTTTATTTGAAATGCAAGAATGTAAGTTTAGATGCCGGACCATTTTTGGTGAACACACTGTGTTGTTCTTGCTGATTGGTGGATAAATTCACCCACCAATAAACAAGTGCTCTCCATGGTTCTGAACCAATTAATAACTTAGATGCCTTCTTTTTCAAATAAAGAAAGCAAGAGAACAAAAAAAATTGACAATAGGAGTAAATTAGAAAGTTGCTTAAATTTGCATGCTCTATCTGAATCACACAAAAAAAAATTGGGTTCAGTGTCCCTTTAAATATGATCAACATCCCCAAGAGATAGCCGAAACCTTTGCTCAATATTATGAGAATCTCTACGATGGGAAGAAGGTGGCTGGGGGGGATCTAGATCGGCAGACAAACAACCTCCTGGGACAGGCTAGATTACCACAGATTCAAGACTCGGATCTGGCCATTTTAAATGCAGAGATTACGGCTATGGAAATACTGACAGTAATTAGGGACCTCAAAACGGGAAAAGCGCCAGGACCAGACGGACTAACAGGGGAATATTATAAATTATTTAGAAGAGAGCTGCTACCCCATATGTTGACCTTCTGTAATGGTATACTAGCGGGGAGGGAACTACCTCGGGATATGTTAAGAGCCAAGATAGTGGTGATACCTAAAATAGGGAAAAACCCAAAATACTGCCAAAATTACAGGCCCATTTCCCTGATTAACACAGATCTCAAAATCTTCACAAAAATTATAGCTAACAGACTTAAATCAATTCTACCAGCACTAATCCACAAAGACCAAGTGGGATTCATTAAAGATAGGGAAGCCCCGGACAATGTGAGGAGAATTCTAACCCTAGTAGATTACTTAAAGCAGACTAAGACTCCATCACTACTTTTATCACTTGACGCGGAAAAGGCGTTTGATAGGGTAGACTGGACCTTTATGTTTAAAGTCTTAGAAAACATGGGTTTTAAAGGAGCATTTATAAAGGCACTTACAACCATTTACTCAAGACCGACGGCAGTGGTGGGAGCAGCAGGATATATTTCAAGGCCCATTGATATTTTAAACGGAACCCGTCAAGGGTGCCCACTCTCGCCACTCCTGTTTGCCATTAGTATAGAACCACTTGCAGCGCTTATTAGGCATTCGATGGATATATCAGGGGTGAGGGTGTCCAATGACGAATATAAATTGACACTATTTGCAGATGACGTTTTGCTGACATTGACCAAGCCTCTGATCTCTCTACCTAATCTATATGACATTTTGGGAAAATTTTCAGACATTTCGGGCTATAAGATTAATCTAGATAAATGCGAAGCCTTACCCATTTGTCTTCCATCACATACCCAAAAGTCGATTGAGCTAAACTTTAATCTCACATGGGCAAAAACCCACATTACCTATTTGGGAGTCAAGATTAATAGTGCATTCTCTGAATTGTATAGAATGAATTATGTCCCTATTTATAAAGCCATTAGGAGAGACCTAAACAATTGGAAAAAGGGGAGATTTTCGTGGTATGGGAGACTTTCGGCTATTAAAATGAATGTCCTACCCAGGATTTTGTACCTTTTCAGAGCTCTGCCGGTTGGGGTCCCCCTGGCCGATCTAAATGCCCTACAAACTGATTTATTTCGATTTCTAAGGGGAGATGGGAAAGCGAGGATAGCGGCACAATTGTTAAAACAGCATAGACAGATAGGGGGAGTGGGAGTCCCGAACCTAGTGGATTACTATCATGCCTCCAGGCTGGCACAATCTGTCATCATGGAGAAAAAAACTTTCAGGGGGTTCTCTGGCCAAAAATTGAAGCAGATATTGAAGGCAGCGACAATCCGGCAGATATATTATGGGATCCCTTATGGAATACCAAAAAACTTGCATATAGGTCACCGGTAACATATGAATCTATACACATCTGGCATAAGATAACCAAACAGATGGACTTATTTAACCCTCACTCTCTATTGACACCCTTAAAACTTTTACTGCCAGTCGAACTTAGAAAAGCAGTGGGAAAATGGGAAAATAAGGGCCTCTATAGGGTCGCAGATTTTCTAGATGGGGAACTAATATCTACCTTTAATCAGATCAGAGATAAGATCCAACCACACACATTGAACTGGTTTCTCTACTTACAGATTTCATCAGCTATCTCAAAACACATGACTGACAGACTTAAGCAACCCTTGACTTCTATGGAAAAGATATGCAGCACACAAGCCAGAGGGAAACACGTGATTTCTCAGATATACTTGATATTGCAAAGAAAGAAGGCCATCCTTAAGACTCCTTTAATGGAGAGATGGGAAAGAGAGGTAGAGGAGGTGAAAGAACAGAAGCCATGGGAAAAGATCCTGTCAGAAGCAGGGAAAGGCATGCTTAGTGCAGATATGAAGGAAAACTGTTTGAAGGTGGCCTTTCGTTGGTATCTTACACCAGAAAGGACGGCTCACATTCAATCTGTAAATAGTGCTTTCTGCTATAGAGGATGTGGGAGGAGAGGGACGTACAGACATATGTGGTGGGACTGCCCAAAGGTCCGACCATTATGGGATAGGCTCTCGAGGCTGCTCAGTGACACATTAGATGAAAACATTGAACTAACGATAACTCAGGCAATTTTACATGAGAGGGTGGGCTCGCTGAACTCAGCGATCAACACTTTTATTAGGACTCTTTGTACTTGCTTACGCATCTGTATAGCTAGACATTGGAAGATGGGAGCACCGAGATGGACAGAAGTTTTAGATAAAATAAAAGATACATATACAATGTCAGAATTAGCAGCTTGGGCGCAAGGGAACACTGAGCAGTTTCAAAAAATATGGTTCTATTGGATTCTGAAAGGCTGCACTCGACCACACACCACTCAGGACAGAGATGAATGAGAGTAATCAAGACAGTAGGGGAGATAAGATATTTGTAGAGGAAATTCGAAGTTAGGGGACAGACCGGGTCTGGAGATATCTGACTTGCCTGACTGAGATCGTAATATGTTGATAGTAATTTTTCTTTTTCTTCAACAGAAATATTATTTGAGAGATGTCTAGAGAGCATGGAATCACCTGGTGAGAGGGAGGGATGGGAGGTTGGGGGAGTTAAGTTTGTTATTTTTAATGTATTGTTAATAATCAGCTCATGTTAAGGGGAAGGTGACTCTACTCAAAGCAGACCAGTCTTGAGGTGAAAGTAATACTTGATATATGTGCAGAGAAAACACAAGGTGGTAGGTGGGACATACGTGTATAAAACGAGTCATCTTCACCCGGTACTAGTGCTTTGTATTTTGTGTTTCAAAAATTCAATAAAAAAATATTTCAACTAAATATGATCAACATCATCATCTTCATTACAAAAAAATTATTAAATGTATCCATTATAATTTACTGTTCAAATTCTCCATTCTATTTATTAAGTTTAATTTGTTTTTATGTATTTGTATTCTTTACTTTTACAATTATTACTTGAGACATTTAAAAAAATGACATCAGTTTTAGGATTCAACCCACGAGGAGTTCTAATCTTCAAATGGAAGATCCAACACCCTTCTCGTCTGTCAAAGACTTTTCCCCGGTCTCCCCTCTCATGTTTGGGGATAAAAATCTAAAAATCTATACCCTGTACGCTTAGAAAACTTGTGTCTGAATTGGATCTAAAATGTCTTGCTATCAGTGTTTATGATTCAGGATTCTTTATAGTCCTTAAATGTTCTAGAACATCTGTCATTGAATACTCCTTTAGTACATCCTACATATTAGGCCTTACATCCTTGACAAGTCAATAAATATGATGTGTTGTATTACATCTTAACATGAAATTCTGTACTTTATTTTATATTCTTGTCCTGTAACCTCTGAGAGAAAAGTCTCCTCCTGATGTACAGGGAGTGCACAATTATTAGGCAAGTTGTATTTTTGAGGATTAATTTTATTATTGAACAACAACCATGTTCTCAATGAACCCAAAAAACTCATTAATATCAAAGCTGAATAGTTTTGGAAGTAGTTTTTAGTTTGTTTTTAGTTTTAACTATTTTAGGGGAATATCTGTGTGTGCAGGTGACTATTACTGTGCATAATTATTAGGCAACTTAACAAAAAACAAATATATATCCATTTCAATTATTTATTTTTACCAGTGAAACCAATATAACATCTCAACATTCACAAATATACATTTCTGACATTCAAAAACAAAACAAAAACAAATCAGTGACCAATATAGCCACCTTTCTTTGCAAGGACACTCAAAAGCCTGCCATCAATGGATTCTGTCAGTGTTTTGATCTGTTCACCATCAACATTGCGTGCAGCAGCAACCACAGCCTCCCAGACACTGTTCAGAGAGGTGTACTGTTTGCCCTCCTTGTAAATCTCACATTTGATGATGGACCACAGGTTCTCAATGGGGTTCAGATCAGGTGAACAAGGAGGCCATGTCATTAGATTTTCTTCTTTTATACCCTTTCTTGCCAGCCACGCTGTGGAGTACTTGGACGCGTGTGATGGAGCATTGTCCTGCATGAAAATCATGTTTTTCTTGAAGGATGCAGACTTCTTCCTGTACCACTGCTTGAAGAAGGTGTCTTCCAGAAACTGGCAGTAGGACTGGGAGTTGAGCTTGACTCCATCCTCAACCCGAAAAGGCCCCACAAGCTCATCTTTGATGATACCAGCCCAAACCAGTACTCCACCTCCACCTTGCTGGCGTCTGAGTCGGACTGGAGCTCTCTGCCCTTTACCAATCCAGCCACGGGCCCATCCATCTGGCCCATCAAGACTCACTCTCATTTCATCAGTCCATAAAACCTTAGAAAAATCAGTCTTGAGATATTTCTTGGCCCAGTCTTGACTTTTCAGCTTGTGTGTCTTGTTCAGTGGTGGTCGTCTTTCAGCCTTTCTTACCTTGGCCATGTCTCTGAGTATTGCACGCCTTGTGCTTTTGGGCACTCCAGTGATGTTGCAGCTCTGAAATATGGCCAAACTGGTAGCAAGTGGCATCTTGGCAGCTGCACGCTTGACTTTTCTCAGTTCATGGGCAGTTATTTTGCGCCTTGGTTTTTCCACACGCTTCTTGCGACCCTGTTGACTATTTTGAATGAAACGCTTGATTGTTCGATGATCACGCTTCAGAAGCTTTGCAATTTTAAGAGTGCTGCATCCCTCTGCAAGATATCTCACTATTTTTTACTTTTCTGAGCCTTTCAAGTCCTTCTTTTGACCCATTTTGCCAAAGGAAAGGAAGTTGCCTAATAATTATGCACACCTGATATAGGGTGTTGATGTCATTAGACCACACCCCTTCTCATTACAGAGATGCACATCACCTAATATGCTTAATTGGTAGTAGGCTTTCGAGCCAATACAGCTTGGAGTAAGACAACATGCATAAAGAGGATGATGTGGTCAAAATACTCATTTGCCTAATAATTCTGCACTCCCTGTATATATGTACATGTCTAGCATCTCTTACACCCTACAACAACACATTCTTCTAGGTAACCAAGTTCTTATAGTCTATGTTTTCAACAAAGGGAGACCATATATTTTCGCTGTCCATGCTACAAATCTACATCCTGTAATTCCTACATCCTGCAATTCCTTTAATACTGTATCATCCTATAAGATAGGTAAACAACTCTTCAATGTATTACATACTTTAGAGTATTCCTGACTATATGTAGGGACGAAACAGGGTTTTCTTTCTTTCTTTCTCTTTTTTTTTTGTCTATATTGCAACAAATTACCACTGGGGATATTATCCACAGCTACTTTACTCATTTCAAGCAACTCCCTGTCATATCCTTTATCCCTGAGTCTATCCATATTAATCTTCAAAACAAATGTGTGTCTTGTGGTCTACAATTATTTTTTGTTCTAATGAACTGTCCCCCTTGGTCATCAATTAAAGAGACAATCCGGCCAAAATTGGAATCCACATGAATACATTTCAGTTTTGAATAGGAGCATTTTGTGAGAAAAAAAATCAGTTTTCTGTTTAGTGCGTGTGGTAAAATTCTGTGATTTTATATACATTTATATTCTGAGGAAGAGGATTGTTCATTCCCCGTTTTGGCCAAAATCCTGATACATAATTTACAGTATAAAATCATTCAAATTTAGCACCTATATGGGGTCTCTCCACTCTCCCCTTCTGTCTCAGCATATGTAGTTCCCAGGTACAGTGCTTCAAGTACTCCAAGAGGCAGCTCTCATCTAGAAAAGGCACTAACCATTAAAGGGATATTTTACTTTAAAAGATTTCAACCCTTTAATGTGTTCTGAATGAGCCATTTTACCAGCTGGAGTGTTTAATTTATCAGTTAAAATAGCTGATTTTGCGTGTTAAAGCCACATATGAATACTTTTTTTATTCTTTAAAACCTATGTAAACAACAATTAGCAACAGCCCAGTGGGGGGTGAGAGTGACAGAAACTAAAATGTTTATTTTCAATTGCTTTCTCTAATATGGCATGGCCTACTTATTTGTTTTTACTCCTAAATGTACACAAATCAAACTAAAAATAAATCAAATTACAAATAATGTATCTACAAACAGAACTGCATCTGAGGATATTTAAAAAAAATAAAATAAACTCTGCTTACCATATCTAACATTCCAACAAATTCATCAACTCGAATCAGCAAATCTTCCAAACTCTTCTCCAAAGTCTCAGTCTGAAGACAAGATATATAAAGCTTAATTAGCAACTAGTGGCACACATTTAAATATATAATATAAACATTGAGTAAACATTTAATGGTGCACCATGTTATGATGCATTTCAAATACTATTGAAGTCTGGTGACAGAATTCCGTCATGCGGTTGCAGAATGTCATTGAAAGAAAAGGATTGCATTATAAGCTCATAATACAAACTTAACCATTAAAGGGCCATTATAGTCATTTTTGATAATAGGGTTAATATAAAGCTTGGGCATACAATTAGCGCAATATAAACATTTTATGGGCCAGATTACAAGTGAAGCAGTATTTAACGATCTTGCTTAAGCGCTAACTCTGCTCCACTTTTTTTGCTGCATTGACTTATATTACTGAGTGCGCAATATTCTAAGTTTGGCTTTTTGCGTTCGTCAGGTAGCGCTCGTATTGCAAGTTGAAAGTAAAGTGTTTTTGCTTGCGCACTAACCTGACACACATAAAAAGACAAACTTAGAATACTGCACACTCGATAATGTATTCCCCCATAGAAGTCAATAGAGCAAAAAAAGTGGAAAAAACACCTTATTTGTGCGCAAACCTGATGTCTATATATGTATGCACATGTATTTGTGTTTATTTGTGTATATATGGCTTTAAATACATATACTCACATATTATATAGATATATATAATTATTTTTTTTTGCATATTTGCTGAAACAGTGTAAAAAAAATAATCACATCTTAAATGGACGCTAAACACTAAAAACATTGCATGCACCTCCCTCTACTCATGGGTGCCGCCATTATGGAACTAGGTTACACTGCAGGTATCTGAAGGAAAGTCACTGCACATGTGCAGACAGGTCAGCACTTGAATGTAGTGAAAGTTATATTTCAGCAATGCGGCACCCATGACTAGAGGGAGGTTGGTGAATAACCTCAATACAATGCTTATAAAATGTATTTAGTGTCCCTTTAATTCCTCACTGACTAATTTTTTGTAGCATAACTGCAATACTTACTAGGCAGCACACCTTACAATCTGAGCTATGGCAATAACATTTAAAGTGACTGACTAAATTGTGATTGGCCTAGTATATGCCAAACACCCTAAGAGGACATATAAAAGAAACCGGTTTAATTTTAATAAGAAAACTGAATACGCTGGGCTAGATTACAAGTGGCAAGCTAATGATAGGGCGCACGATAAACAGTTTAGCTTGACCGCACTACTATAAGCATGCCACGGATATTACAAGTCCATGGTAAAGTACACTAACCAGAAAAGGGTTAGCACGGTAGACTTTGTTCTAGTGCACAGTCAACTTTGTTCAATGGATATCGCACCCGAGCTAATTACAAGTTGAAGGTTATTCAGCTGCACTTGAGAGCAAGCTGAAACAGCACTAGAATATTTAGCGCACCTAGACACCTGAAGTAAACGATAAGGGTAAAAAAACGTTGCACAAAACGCATTAGAAAGTATTCCACACATGTATAAATTTTTTAATTAAAAAATATATATATATATAATTTTAATATTGAAAAATATGTTTTAAAGGGGTTAAAAAAAAAGATATAGTATATGGCAAGATGTTTGACTGGAAAGGGCTCCAGTGTATATAGATATGTCTAAATATGTTTATTTATACATCATGTCTATAAAGCATGGTCGACTTTGTTCAATGGATATCGCACCTGAGTTAATTGCAAGTTGAAAGTTATTTGTTGCCCTTGAGCGCAATCTGAAACGGTACTAGAACATTTAGCGCACCTAGGTACCAGAAGTAAACTTTAAGTGTTAAAAAATAAGTTGCACAAAACACATTAAAAGTACTCCACACATATATACACTTTTTAATAAAAAAAGAAATTATATATATATATATATAATTTTAATGATGAAAAATATGTTTTAAAGGGGTTAAAAAATAGATAAAAAGATTTATAGTATATGGCAAGGTGTTTGACTGGAAAGGGCTCCAGTGTATATAGATATGTCTAAATATGTGTATTTATACATGCCTATAAAATGTGCAGGGGTGTGGAACTTTATTTAAAAAAATATATACTTGTCCTAGGGACTAAAGCAGTAGCCTAATCTACTTGTCCCTCATGACAATCTACTTGTCCTGACACGCAAAATAATTTATCAGAAAATATAACTTTTACCTCATATATTCACAATAAAAATCTATATCATATATTTATTTTTATTTTTTTCTTTGCACCGGCCTGGAGGTACTGCAATACCAGGTCAATGCGTGGAGTGGACAGAGCAAGCTCTTCTTCCATCTCCCTGTTCCAAAAATCCATTCAATATATGGTCCCCAGATAGGGGACGTATCAGATATTAAAAACTGATAAGAACAGATACTACACTTGATCTTAGCCAAAAGGCCGAGAAGCGATAGCTATATCATATTTATGTCACATAGGGGTACTATTAACACCATCCAACAATTAAAACAATTTCAAATAAAATCCTGTTATATAAGACAACATACAGGCAAGGAACAAAGTTGATTACACATTGCTAACACAAATAAAGCATTTGAATTACATACAACAATAAAAAAAAAAGTATGCCAAAATTAAGTACAACTTTTTTTATTATACATATTATATATATATATATTAGATCAGAGTATCAGGATACAGTATGCATAAGCACCTGAACATAGCTGTGAAACATTAGCTCTGTGTACAGAAGAACATGGGTATAGCTGGCACACATCAGCACAATGTACAGAGCAGAGGAACCTGGATATAGCTGGCACACAGTCAGTGTACAGAGGAACCTGGGTATAGCTTGCACAACAAGCAAACATCAAATCTTACGAATACACTTCACATTTAACATACGGCCAAAAGCAGCTGCTGGTCAAAAAAAGTAATAGTAGTAACTTAGCTTTTAAAAACATCAGTGCAGGGTATACGACTGCACTAAAACAGTGCTTGACAAAAATGTTTAAAAACTATGAGCTAGCCCAAAAAACTAGGAAACTGATATGAGAGAAAAAAAAAAGAGAGAGAAAAAGAGAAAAAAAAAAGAGAGAGAAAAAGAGAAAAAAAAAAAAGAGAGAGAAAAAGAGAAAGAAAAAAAAGAGAAAGAAAGAGAAAAAGAGAAAAAAAGAGAAAGAGAGAAAGAGAGAAAGAGAGAAAAAGAGAGAGAGAGAGAGAGAGAGAGAGAGAGAGAGAGAGAGAAATACGTGGTAAAGACGATTTGCTGAATTTCAAACCGAGCATCAAAATGGGGAAGAAAGGGGATTTAAGTGACCTTGAACGTGGCATAGTTGTTGGTGCCAGATGGGCTGGTCGGAGTATTTCAAAAACTGCTAATCTACTGGGATTTTCACGCACAACCTTCTCTAGGGTTTACAGAGAATGGTCCAAAAAAAGAGTAAATATCCAGTGAGCGATAGTTGTGTGGACCAAAATGCCTTGTTGATGTCAGAGGAGAATGGGCAGACTGGTTTGAGATGATAGAAATGCAACAGTAACTCAAATAACCACTCGTTATGACCAAAGTATGCAGAATACCATCTCTGAACACACAACACGTCGGACCTTGAAACAGATGGGCTACAGCTGCAGAAGACGACACCGGGTGCCAATCCTGTCAGCTGAGAACAGGAAACTGAGGCTACAATTCGCACAGGCTCACCAAAATTGGACAAGAGGAGATTGGAAAAACGTTGCCTGGTCTAATGAGTCTCAATTTCAGCTGCAACATGCAGATGGTAGGGTCAGAATTTTGCGTAAACAACATAAAAGCATGGATCCATCCTGCCCTGTATCAACAGTTTAGGCTGGTGGTGTAATGGTGTGGGGGATATTTTCTTGGCACACTTTGGGCACCTTAGTACCAATTGAGCATCATGTAAATGTCACAGTCTACCTGAGTATTGTTGCTGACCATGTCCATCCCTTTATGACTACAGTGTACCCATCTTCTGATGGCTACTTTCAGCAGGATAATGAGCCATGTCACAAAGCTTAAATCATCTCAAACTGGTTTCTTGAACATGACAATGAGTTCACTGTACTCTGATGGCCTCCACAGTCACCAGATCTTAATCCAATAGAGCACCTTTGGGATGTGGTGGAACGGGAGATTCACATCATGGATGTGCAGCTGAAAAATCTGCAGCAACTGCGTGATGCTATCATGCCAATATGGACAAAATGTCTGACGAATGTTTCCAACACCTTGTTGAATCTATGCCATGAAGAATTAAGGCAGTTCTGAAAGCAAAAGGGGGCCTAACCCAGTACTAGCAAGGTGTACCTATTAAAGTGGTGTGTGTATGTATGTATGTATGTATGTATGTGTACCAGACTGGGTACACATCCAAAGTGACTGTAAAACCCACAGCCCTGAATACTTACATATAGCTGTACAGTTTCCAGCAACTCAGGCAGTTAACCCCCGACCAGCCTGGGTGACAAGCGCAAAGGGAAAATTACAAACCAAAATTATCAACACAACATACAGAAAACCTTGCACTCTCCAGCAAGCACACATTAATGTTTGGCGCTAGATGCAGCTAACTCTACCATTTTTGCTTTTAAATATTGTGGGTTTTACAGTGACTTAGGATGTGAGTGCAGTCTATTTCTGTGTTTTGTATGTGCTTAGGGAAATTACAATGTCCTGTTTTACCCTGGTTGGTTCGTTTGAAAGCATGTATTGTGCGGCTGCTGCAGGTTAGGGGCCCAGGAGAGGAGTACCTTGACGTGGTCCTAGGCTTAAACCATTAGGCACTAGATGCAACTAATTCTCCCATTTTTGCTTTTAAACGGTTTAAGCCTAGGACCACGTCAAGGTTTCTCCTCTCCTGTGTCCCTAACCAGCAGCCACACATTGCATGCTTTCAAACAAACACAACACAAAATGTGGCACTCTCTAGCAAGCACACAGTCATTTTTTAAATCAGAGAGTTAGTTGCATCTGGCACCAAATGGTTCTCAGTTTGTTTGTTTGAAAGCATGCAGTGTATGTGTGCAGGTTAGGGTCCCAGGAGCAGAGAGACCTTGAAGTGGTCCTGGGCTTAAACTGGTTTTGTATTCCCTTGGTATTATTTGTTGAAGAGATACCTAGGTATGTGTCTGGAGCACTATGTGGCAAGAAATAATGCGGTCATCTAGTGCTCTTGCAAATGGATAACATTCTTGTAAAGTGCTGCCATATAGTGCTCCAGACATGTGCACACTCCTGAGCTTACATCACTGCATTTCAACAAAAGATACCAAGATAATGAAGAAAATTTGATCACAGAAGCAAATTAGAAAGTTGTTTAAAATTCCACGATTCATGAAATACATTTTTTTTAGTTTAATTTCCCTTTAAGGCACAGTGGGAGTAAATACATTAAACTGTCAAATACATCAAAATGATTAACTAAATAAGAGTACAATTTTACATTTTTTAAATGAAGATTTTAAATGTAAAAAAAATAAGGGAGAAAAATGTTCTAAGAGCAGATAAATAGGGGAACCTGGGAGACTGCAAAAGGTTTGGGCAAATAAAGAAATCCCTGAAAATAAGAGACGGTTGGCTACCTTCCGCCTCTAGTCATGTGTGCTGTCAGTGCATTCCAGTGCGGACGTGTTTGTACAAGTGCAGCAAGTCTCCGTCACATACCTGCAGTAGAATCTACATTACAAAACTGCGGCACATGAAATGAAACTTGTTAAAACAAAACAACAACATACTTACTGAATATAGGTTTTCATTTTTAGAAAGTGTCTCTGGAGCTTTTCACTTTTTTTCAATTGTGAATGTCTGAATTACACCAGTACTGACTGGATTGGCCTGGGAGCATGCCTATAGGAACTGGCAGCAGTTTACCTCTGTGAAATAGTACAACACTTTTGGCTAGATTACAAGTGGAGCACTAACACTTTGTAATACCAGCGCACGATAATGTGTGCTGGTATTACAAGTTAAAATCGCAATGCGAGCCTCGTTCTGATGCAGTCAGAGATGGCATCAGAAACTCGCGCAGGAAGGGGGTAAGTAGAGCATCATTTTTAAATATATAGGTATATACACATACTAACACATAAATATATATTTCTATCAGCATATACCTGTACCTATACATTTACAATGCGGCCTATGGGAACACACAGTTCCCATAGACTGTAATGTAAAGTCACTTTTCAGTGCTCCCAGTTTTTTTTGTTTGTTTTAAAAATTAAAAGAAAAATGCTACTTTTTAAAAAAAAATAAATTAAAAAAACTACAATGCCCTCTACTTTGAGGGCAGTTGGGGCACTTTTAGAAAATCAACCAGAGATCTAATCGATGGCTAATTTTTGTAGCACGAATTGCTACCGCGAGCTTACAGTAGCAATAACCAGCCACTTGGAATGGCTGGTTAATTATTGCGCTCCCGCAAAACGGCCAAATTTGCCCGTTTGCAGGAGCACAATAATTTAGTGTTCCATTTGTAATCTAGCCCTTTGTCTGGAACGTAATTGTGCTTAAACATGAACATTCTGTAAAAAAAAATCATTTAAATACAAAACTAGAATTTCCTTTTAAAAGCGGTGATCAAGCAGTGTCAATGGGGGAAACAATTTATGGTTCTATCTAGAAGATATTATCCCATGTTCTTGGATTTGTAGTTCTAAAAACTGAGAATTTGTGTCTGAAGAATTAAAGGGACATGAAATCCACAAGTTTTCTTCCATGATTCACATTATACATTTTTAAGCAACTTTAAAATTTACTTCTGTTATCAATTTTGCTTTATTCTCTTGGTATCTTTTATTGAAGAAGCAGCAATGAACTTCTGGGAGCCAGCTGTACACATTTGTAAACCAATTAAATTGGTATACAAGTTCAGACACCAATCAGCAGCAAGCTCCTAAATCTATCAAGATATGCTTTTCAACAAGGGATATCAAGAGAATTAAGCGAATTAGATCATATGAAGTAAATTAGATTTTTTTTTAAATTGTATGCTCTATATGAATCATAAGAGCACAATTTTGGGTTTCATGCCTCTTTAACATACATACCACTTCTTCACAGCAAAAATGTTATAAACATACAAAGTTAATAAATAAATCGTAAAGGGACATGAACACAACATTTTTCTTTTATGACTCAGAGCATACCATTTTCAGATTTACTTCTGACATAAAGACCTCATGATTGTAGATTGTGATGGGTTAACTTTTTCTCTGCATTAATTATTATGTTTTTTTCTCCAGGATTATTTTTCTGAGTTTATCCCTTAAAATAACAGACCTCCTGTTGTAAATAGTGTCTAAAGTCTGGTGTCTCAAGTCAGTTAAGGATTGAGGCAGAGCTCCTCTTCACCACATAGCCCTGAATAAAATCTTATATTATTTTATGCATTTAACTAAGACATTCAAGTATCTTACACTAAACATGTCATGTTTGGCATAAAAAGAATGATGTCACACTGGGATTTCTTATAAGGGTATGTGTATTGTAGATACATAACTAAAATTAACATATAACTTCAGCCAGGTATTGCAACTTTGGGTTTATGGTGTGCCATAAAAAAGGGTTGGCTACTTCCCTTGCCCACTCTGGAAGCAGTCTGGTCAAAACCTGACCTCAGCAAAAAATGTATTTAACTATGGTTTCAGAAAAATAATATTGTCATTCTACATGGGAGCGCAAGTAACCAACTTTTCATGCCAAGCTCCCTTGGGACAGATATCTAAGCTAATACAGTATTAGGTTCGGTTTTTTACTCCTTTTTATTTTTTTTAAAACTGTTGTGTTTTTGTATGTATCTGTTTAATTACATTTTATATATAAATGCACTGTGATTTTTTTTGTTCATAATAAATGTTGTTTATTATGTTCTTGCCTTTGTCTAAATTTTGAACCACAATGCTGAAGAGACTGGTAATAACGGTAGTGTTTTTAGATAGATTTTTTCCAAATTTTGATTTGGGATTTTAGCCTGTTACTCTGGGTTTTTCCCTTAGGATTTCCCATTTAATAATCTTAAAGTGACATGAAAACCAAACTTTTTATTTCATGATTTAGATCAGACATCTTCAAACTTAGCCCTCCAGAGGTTCTGGAACTACATTTCCCATGATGCTTAGCCAGCATATCAACTGGCTAAGCATCATGGGAAATGTAGTTCCAAAACCTCTGGAGGGCCAAGTTTGAGGATGTCTATTTTAGATAGAGAATACAATTTGAAACAACTTTCCAATATACCTCTTATCAATGCTCCATTCTCTTGGTATCCTTTATAGAAGGTGCAGCAAAGCGCTACTGGAAACTAGCTGAACACATCAGGTGAGCCAATGAAAATAGGCATATATGTGCAGCCACCAAGAAGCAGCTAGCCTCCATCTCATCAGCCTTGTTTTGGGTTTAATTGTCCCTTTAAGGTGGTGGGAGCAGAGATAGTTTAGTGTGGGTGATGTTAAAGTGGAGTGTGGGCATTTTTCTGTGTTCAGTACAGATGAGAGTGTATGTTAAACCTTGCACTCACTGAACTAAGTCACAGGCTTGCCAGGAGTGGCTAGACTGTGACAAACTGTTACGGTGAAAAGGGTCTGTTAACCCTTTTTGTGACACACTGGTGATTGGTGCAGGGTCAGTTAACCCTGTACATCACAACCTGGTGGTAAAAAAAATAAAGATTAAAATACCCCTTTACTGCCACCCACACTAATTATACTATTTAAGTTGTCACCACCAGGAGACTTTAAGCATAGGGAGTCCTTGGTCATCCAAACCTAATAAATAAATAAAAAAATAAAAAAAGGAAATTTATGCTTACCTGATAAATTGATTTTTTCTACGATACGACGAGTCCACGGATTTCATCCTTACTTGTGGGATATTATCCTCCTGCTAACAGGAAGTGGCAAAGAGCACGACAGCAGAGCTGTATATATAGCTTCTCCCTTCCCCTCCACCCCCAGTCATTCGACAGAAGGTTATAGGAAGAGAAAGGAAAAGCTAAAAGGTGCAGAGGTGACTGAAGTTGTAAATAATAAAAATATAATCTGTCTAAAATTGACACGGAGGGCCGTGGACTCGTCGTATCGTAGAAGAAATCAATTTATCAGGTAAGCATAAATTTCCTTTTCTTCTACAAGATACGACGAGTCCACAGATTTCATCCTTACTTGTGTGATACAATACCAAAGCTACAGGACACGGATAAAAGGGAAGGACAAGACAGAGACCTAAACGGAAGGCACCACTGCTTGAAGAACTTTTCTCCCAAAAACAGCCTCAGAAGAAGCAAAAAGTATCAAATTTGGAAAATTTGGAAAAAGTATGAAGGGACGACCAAGTCGCAGCCTTACAAATCTGTTCAACAGATGCATAGTTTTTAAAGGCCCATGTGGAAGCCACAGCCCTAGTAGAATGAGCCGTAATTCTTTGAGGAGGCTGCTGTCCACTGTCCAGCAGTCTCATATGCAAGGCGGATGATACTTCTCAGCCATAAAGAAAGAGAGGTAGCCGTAGATTTCTGACCCCTACGCTTTCCAGAATAAACAATGAATAATGAAGATGATTGACGGAAATCCTTAGTTGCCTGTAAGTAAAACTTTAAGGCACGGACCACGTCCAGGTTATGTAACAAACGCTCCTTCTTAGAAGAAGGATTAGGACACAATGAAGGAACAACAATTTCCTGATTAATATTCTTATTCGAAACAACCTTAGGAAGAAAACCAGGTTTGGTACGTAAAACCACCTCATCAGAATGAAATATGAGATAAGGCGAATCACACTGTAACGCTGAAAGCTCAGAAACTCTTCGAGCAGAAGAAATAGCAACCAAAAACAGAACTTTCCAAGACAACAATTTAATATCTATGGAATGCATAGGTTCAAACGGAACCCCTTGAAGAACACGAAGAACTAAATTTAAACTCCAGGGAGGAGTAATTGGTCTAAATACAGGCTTAATTCTAGATAGAGCCTGACAAAAAGACTGAACATCTGGCACATCTGCCAAACGTTTGTGAAACAAAATTGACAAAGCAGAAATTTGTCCCTTTAAGAAACTTGCTGATAACCCTTTCTCCAATACTTCTTGGAGAAAAGACAGAATCCTAACTTCACTCCATGAGTAACCCTTGGATTCACACCAATAAAGATATTTACGCCATATCTTATGATAGAGTTTTCTAGTGACTGGCTTTCTAGCCTGTATCAAAGTATGGATGACTAAATCAGAGAATCCTCGCTTCAAGCGTTCAATCTCCACGCAGTCAGCTGCAGAGAAATTAGATTTGGATGTTGGAAAGGACCTTGAATGAGAAGGTCCTGTCTCAAAAGGAAGTTTCCATGGTGGCAGAGAGGACATGTCCACTAGATCCGCATACCAAGTCCATTCGTGGCCACGCAGGCGCTATCAGGATTACTGAAGCTCTCTCCTGTTTGATTTGCGCAATCACGCGTGGAAGGAGAGGAAACGGTGGAAACACATAAGCTAGGCTGAACGACCAAGGCACTGCCAATGCATCTATCAGTTTGGCCTGAGGATCCCTCAACCTGGATCCGTATCTTGGCATTCTGTCGAGATGCCATCAGATCCAATTCCGGTCTGCCCCATTGAAGAATCAGTGAGGCAAACACCTCCGGATAGGGTTCCCACTCCCCCGGATGAAAAGTCTGTTGACTTAGAAAATCTGCTTCCCAGTTCTCTACTCCTGGGATGTAGATAACAAGCGTGGGCCTCCGCCCATCGGATTATCTTGGATACTTCTATCATCGCTAAGGAACTCCTTGTTCCCCCTGATGATTGGTATAAGCCACAGTCGTGATGTTGTCCGACTGGAATCTGATGAATTTGGCCGAAGCCAACTGAGGCCACGCCTGAAGCGCATTGAATATTGCTCACAGTTCCAGAATATTGATTGGAAGTAGAGACTCCACCTGAGTCCCAACACCCTGAGCCTTCAGGGAATTCCAGACTGCACCCAAGCCCAGAAGGCTGGCGTCCATTGTCACTATCACCCACGAGGGTCTGCGGAAACAAATCCCCTGGAACAGATGATCCGGCGACAACCACCAAAGAAGAGAGTCTCTGGTTTCTTGATCTAGATTTATCTGAGGAGATAAATCCGCGGTCTGAGATGAAAGCGAGCAAACGGAATGATGTCCATTGCCGCTACCATTAATCCAATTACCTCCATACACTGAGCCACTGATGGCCGAGGAATGGACTGAAGTGCTCGGCAAGTATTTAGAATCTTTGATATTCTGACCTCCGTCAGAAATATTTTCATATCTACCGAGTCTATCAGAGTTCCCAAGAAAGGAACCCTTGTCTGTGGAACAAGTGAACTTTTCTCTATGTTCACCTTCCAACCGTGAGTTCTCAGGAAAGACAACACTGTGTCCGTGTGAGATTTTGTCAGTTGATACGTTGATGCCTGGATCAGAATATCGTCCAGATAAGGCGCCACTGCTATGCCTTGTGGTCTGAGAACCGCCCGAAGAGACCCTAGAACCTTTGTGAAGATTCTGGGTGCCGTGGCCAACCCGAAAGGAAGAGCCACAAACTGATAATGTTTGTCCAGGAAGGCAAACCTTAGAAACTGATGATGATCCTTGTGGATAGGAATATGAAGGTACGCATCCTTCAAGTCCACGGTAATCATATATTAACCCTCCTGGATCATTGGTAAGATTGTTCATATAGTCTCCATTTTGAACGATGGGACTCTGAGAAACTTGTTTAGACACTTGAGGTCTAAAATGGGTCTGAAAGTTCCCTCTTTTTTGGGAACCACGAAAAGATTTGAGTAAAACCCCTGTCCCTGTTCTGATTTTGGAACGGGACAAATTACTCCCATGGTAGAAAGGTCTTTTACACAGCGTAAGAACGCCTCTCTTTTTATCTGGTCTGCAGATAATCTTGAAAGATGAAATCTCCCTCTTGGGAGAAAATCCTTGAATTCCAATTGATAACCGTGGGTCACTATTTCCAGCGTCCAGGGGTCCTGAATATCTCTTGACCAAGCCTGGGCAAAGAAAGTCTGCCCCCTACCAGATCCGGTCCCAGATCGGGGGCCGCCCCTTCATGCTGTCTTTGTAGCAGCAGCGGGCTTCTTGGATTGTTTACCTTTATTCCAGTTCTGGTTGGGTCTCCAGACTGACTTAGATTGGGTAAAATTCCCTTCCTGCTTTGTGGAGGAAGAGGAAGCAGAGGGTCCTCCTTTACAATTCCGAAAGGAACGACAATTATTTTGTTTACCCCTCATCTTAACAGACTTATCCTGAGGTAGAGCATGGCCTTTACCTCCTGTAATGTCAGAAATGATTTCCTTCAATTCAGGCCCGAAAAGGGTCTTACCTTTAAAAGGAATAGCTAAAAGCTTAGTTTTTGATGACACATCAGCAGACCAAGATTTGAGCCACAACGCTCTATGCGATAGAATAGCAAATCCTGCATTTTTCGCCGCTAATTTAGCAAAAAAGCGGCATCAGTAATAAAAGAATTAGCTAGCTTGAGAGCCTTAATTCTATCTAAAATATAATCTAACGGGGTTTCAACCTTAAGAGACTCTTCCAGAGCCTCAAACCAAAAAGCTGCTGCAGTAGTTACTGGAACAATGCAAGCCGTAGGTTGTAAAAGAAACCCCTGATTAATGAATAATTTCTTTAAAAGACCCTCCAATATTTTATCCATAGGGTCTTTGAAAGCACAACTGTCCTCAATGGGTATAGTCGTACGCTACCTTAGGGACCGTTTTCCACGAGTCCCGAATGGTGTCTGATATGGGAAACATTTTCTTAAAATTAGGAGGGGGAGAAAACGGTATACCTGGTCTATCCCATTCCTTTTTTTATAATTTCCGAAATTCTTTTAGGAGCCGGAAAAACATCAGTGTAAGTAGGTACCTCTAGATATTTGCCCATCTTACACAATTTCTCTGGTGGTATTACAATAGGGTCACAATCATCCAGAGTCGCTAAAACCTCCCGAAGTAACAGGCGAAGGTGTTCCAGCTTAAATTTAAAGGACATAACGTCTGAATCTGTCTGAGGTAACACATTCCCTGAGTCTGAAATCTCTCCCTCAGACAGCAATTCCCTGACCCCCCAACTCAGAACACTGTGAGGGTACATCGGAAATAGCTAATAAAGTATCAGAGGATTCAGTATTCACATTAATACCTGACCTACTGCCCTACTTTACCCTGTAACACTGGTAATTTAGATAATACCTCTGTAAGGGTAGTTGATATAACTGCAGCCATCTCCTGCAGAGTAAAGGAATTAGACGCACTAGAAGTACTTGGCGTCGCTTGTGTGGGCGTTAAAGGTTTGCGATACTTGTGGAGAATTGGATGGCATATCCTGATTCTCTTCAGATTGAGAATCATCCTTAGGCACACTTTACCTAAAATATGGTCTTTACAATGTAAGGCCCTTTCAGTACAAGAGGTACACAATGTAAGAGGGGGTTCCACAATACCTTCCAAACACATAGAACAATGAGATTCCTCAATGTCAGACATGTTGAACAGACTAGTAATAACCACAGAAGTCGTTTAAACACTTTGTTGAGTTAAATACATTTTTGAAAAACGTGTACTGCGCGCCTTTAAGAAATAAAAAGCGCAACATTTTTCCAAAACTGCTTTAAGAACGTTCATTTGCCTTAAAAATTAACTTAAACTTATTGATGGCTCCAAAAATTGCACCCCAGGGGTAAGGGGAGAAATAAACCTCTAAAGTTAACTTAGATCATAAAAATGTCAGTTTTCACAAAAATACCCCCTGCACCTCTCCACAGCTCTGCTGTGGCGCCTACCTGCCCCCAGGGTTCTTCGAAATGACTTGCCAACACTCCGGACCAGAGAATCACTGTCCAGGAGCAACCGGAGTTACTGCTTGCTGCTTCTTAGTCAGAAGGAAGTGCGCATCTGAGTGCGCGAAAACAAGCCCCGCCCCTTATGGCTGATGCCGGAGTAGACCTAAAACAACCGCATGGTGAAGCAGTTTTGCCAACAAAACTAAGTGGAACATAAATACCCCCAACACATCCCAGGTTATCTGATGATGAAAAAAAAAAAAAACTCCATCAGCAGCTTTTGCCTCTCCCTTTGAGTGTCATATAATGCCCATTATAATGTGTCAACTTAGAAAAATAACAACAAGGGTCTCCAGTAACACCCCTCTGTATAACAGGTCTACTGCTTACCCCATTCCCTTACAGGGAAAAAAATGCCAGCCAGATCTGATATATCAAGTCTCCTCAGAAATTAAGGGTTGCACATACCTTAATGCTGCTTGTAGCATGAACCGTTCTCCACACTGAAGATGTCTCTTGTGTTACCTTCAGAAGTCTTGTGGGAACCAACATGGATCTTAGTTACAGCTGCTAAGATCATCAACCTCAGGGCAGAAATCTTCTTCCATATCCCCCTGATGAAAATAGTACTCACCGGTACCATTTAAAATAAAAAAACTTCTTGTTTGAAGAAACTAAAACCTCACTTTACCTACTCCTAGTATAAAACAGGCAAAGAGAATGACTGGGGGTGGAGGGGAAGGGAGGAACTATATATACAGCTCTGCTGTGGTGCTCTTTGCCACTTCCTGTTAGCAGGAGGATAATATCCCACAAGTAAGGATGAAATCCGTGGACTTCTTGTAGAAGAAAATACATTTTGTAAAATTCTATATAAAAGCAATACTAATAACATTGTCTAAAGTAATGTGAATCTTATATCAAAAAGCCACAGTGTATATATAAAAAAGGATGTAACAAAAACAGAATTACACCAAAATGTGAAAAAAAATAACAGAAAATCCAATTTACTCACTACTAGCAAGATACAATGTATTTCCTGCCCATGAAAGCTTTGGCGAAGAAAAGGATATCCAGTACAACACAAGTTGCCTCCCCACTGAATGACAAAGTTTTTAGTTATCCCAAATATTTTATAGGTAATATCAGGTAGCTAACTCATCCCATTCTGGGAAGGCACACAGAGGAGACTGGGATGGGGGGCCATAAAACGTATGCCAAATCTAGCTGAAAATATATATTGCACTATATTTTATATTCAAGTGCTGCTAACTCAGAAACTCTATAATGCAGAGCTCGTCAAACCTGGGCACCACTGGTGCCTTATAATTAGGCCCTGGCGCCTTAATTTGGTGCCCCCAACTTATTTAGCCCGGTGCAGCTGGATCCTTTCTAAGCCACAGAGCTGGAAACTAAAAGGCACATAATGCTGCATGGCCAATGGGGGAGCGGTCCGGTCTGGGAAGGAAAGGGCTGCAGATAGTGCAAGTGAAAGGTTAAGACCAGCAGTTACATTGCTAAACATAGTGATATGCTACACTATGTGCTCCATTTCTAAACTCCTTGAGCTGAAACCTCAGTTTCAAGCAGAAGCAGAACTTGACGAGCTCAGTGACTGTAGAGAACTTAAGTTATGTTTTGTTTTTCTTGCTTGAAAGGAACTTCCCACTTCAGTCTCAGTTATTTTCCCTGATTAGCTACACTGAGAGCCTTGCTTCTGTGGCTGTGCATATAGTCTAGATTCTTTACATCACTGGATTGATAGAATACTTGGCGTGGCACACTCATATAAAATATATCCCATGTATATCTCAAATCAAAAAAGGTTGAGAAACCCAGTATTATAAGAATGGACTGGCTGTCATGAAAATAAGCCTGCAAAACATTTTTTTTCTTTATAATGAAATAAGTACTGTAGTGAGTTTTTGCCTTTAAGGGACACTGAACCCAACATTTTTCTTTAATGATTTAGATAGAGCCTGCAATTTTAAGCAACTTTCTAATTTACTCCTATTATCATTTTTTCTTCGTTCTCTTGCTATCTTTATTTGAAAAAGAAGTAATCTAAGCTAAGGAGCCAGCAAATGTTTGGTTCAGTACCACGGACAACACTTGTTTATCGGTGTTGTCCAATCAGCAATGACAACCCAGTTTGTTCACCAAAAATGGGCCGGTATCTAAACTTACATTCTTGCTTTTCAAATAAACATACCAAGAGAATGAAGACAATTTGATAATAGGAGTAAATTAGAAAGTTGCCTAAAATTGCATGCTCCATCTTAATCACGAAAGAAAAAATCTGGGTTCAGTATACACCAATTTTTATTTAACTGCATGTAATAGACACTACTATAAAGAATAATATGCACAGATACTGATCTAAAAATCCAGTATAAAAACATTTAAAAACTTACTTAGAAGCTCTCAGTTTAGCACTGTTCAAAAGGTTAGTCTGGAACACCCAGTGCAAGTGGTTCTTTAGCACAAAAAAGCAGACACTCCCCTCTGCATTAGAAAATACTCCTAACACAAACAGGAGCAAGCTGGAGTAGGTATATGAAAGGGACATGAAACCCCAATCATTTATTTCAAGATTCAAATAGAGCATACAATTTAGTCAACCAATCAGGAGCTAGCACCCAGGTCCTGAGCATACCTAGGTAGGCTTTTAAACAAAGGATATCAAGAGAACAGAGCAAATTAGATTAAAAAAAAATAGGAACGTTGTTTAAAATTGTATGCTCTATCTCAGGGTTCTTCAAACCACGGGTCGGGACCCATTACTGGGTCGCAACACCATGTGTTCTGGGCTGTGACTTGTGTGGGTGTTGTAGGAGAGTGTGTGTGTGTTTATTATATGAGCGTGTGTTATGTATGAAAGTGTGTGTAGAGTGTCTGTTGTATGTGTGTGTGGTGTGTGTGTTATTACGTTTTACAACACTATAAAAGTTTGACTACAATCAGGAATAAAAGTACACAGCTATCTTGCATATTACTTCAGATTCAGACCGAGCATAAAAATAGGCTCACAAAGGTATGTGGTATCATGGCACTGGGAAAAATGTTTCAAGACCCCTGATCTATCTGAATCATGAAATAAATATTTTGTGTTTCATGTCCTTTTAGAATTGATCACAGGTGTAACTGCTCAAATTTTATGTACCACCGCCACCTGCTGGCAACAAGTAATACAGCACAACCAAGAATAGTACACAATACAGGATACATTGTATTAGCTGTAAATTGTATTCACTTTACTCCACTCAAACGTTTAACACGAGAATAAGTAACATATTGCAGACAATTACAGGATTATAATACAGTCCTCTTACTGAGTTAAATTAAACCAGTGCTACAAATAAAGAGTTATGTCGTATAAAGCATAATGTTTTTTATTTGCCTGTAGCGTATGCCTCACTGAGCACCTCAGGCTGTCTACAGCAGAACGCTATTTTATCAGTGAGGTGATGTTAGCCAATAGCAAGCTAGCCATACAGCATAATACCAGCTGGGCCACACAGCTATTAGCTTAGAGGTGGAAATGTCACCTCATTCAAAAAATAGCATTCCGCCGTGGGAGGCCTGAGGAGAGGCCCAGTGTGGCATACGCTGCAGGCAAATAAAGTTACTTTCAACATGAAGTATTTTATACTTCATGACTGAAAGTCCCCTTTATTTGTAGCACTGGTAAATCCTAGTGTTTCAAATCGCTAGGATTTACCATCACATTAACATTTTAAACCAGTTGTACTTATTTTTTCTTCAAAACGAAGCAATAAAGTAATAACATTTTAATGTTTTTATTTCGGAAAAAATGTCATGAACAACAGCCAACAAAATAGGGCATTGTGGATGCTACTGCTTTTAATAAAAAGACATAATATTGTTACCAC
This sequence comes from Bombina bombina, assembly GCF_027579735.1. Taxonomy (NCBI): domain Eukaryota; kingdom Metazoa; phylum Chordata; class Amphibia; order Anura; family Bombinatoridae; genus Bombina; species Bombina bombina. Next base: position 751,766,559 of record NC_069503.1, on the reverse strand, counting down.
ATATAAGTCTATCGTAAGCGATGTCTTAAAGACATAATTTGTAGAAAAAAAATTATTCTGATTTGATTCACCTCTTGCCCTTAATTGATCTCAAGGCTATGTGTGTGGTGAAGATGGGCTCCGTTATCACTTTGTGTTGACAGCTTACTGACTTTAGGCACCGGGTCTCTAGATGTAGATTATAAAGTTCACTCTAGTGAAACTTAAAAACTACTTACAACAGGAGGTCTGTTTTTAATTTAAAGGGATTTGAAATTAATGTCCAGCATCTGTGTAACAACAAACAAATGTTGGGTGCAATGTTGCCAAGGGCTCTGCACCAATGCCATAATTAACATCCAAAGATATATTTCCATTTAACCACTTTGCCCAAACAGATGTATATATACACGTCATGCAGTACTTTGCCTATCGTACTACAAGATAGATATATATATATATATCTCGGCTGTTAAATTACAGCCGAGAGCTGGAGTTCAATCTCTAGGCATCTGTTGCATATGGAGCCGGAGCGCAATCGGTGCTCCGGTTCCATATGAGGGCAGATGACTCATCGTTACAGACGGTGACACTGTATATACTATTTATATTATTAAAATAAAATGCCTGTCTGCTAGTACCTAAGATGGGGTGACATGTGGGGGGAGGGAAGAGAGCTGTTTGGGAGGGATCAGGGGGTGGAAAATGCTAAAATTAACCTTTTATGCTACCTAAAAGCCATATATGTCTGCTATTTCTGAACAAAGGGGATCCTAGAGAAACTTTTACAACCATTGTGCCATGGTTGCACAAGCAGTATGTAAAAAATTTCAGTGAGAAACCCAAAGTTTGTGAAAAAATTATTATTATTTTATCGCATTTGGTGGTGAAAAGGTGGCATGAAATATAACAAAATGGGCTAGATCAATACCTTGGGTTGTCTACTTAAAAAATATATATAGTTTTGACAGGTAAATAAAAAAACATGTCTCTAAATGGAGTGATAGCCCAAATGCTAAAAATTATCCGGTATTTTGGGTAGTTTTTCTCTGAAAGTCCCAGTAGTGAATGGGTTAACCCCTTAAGGACACAGCACTTTTCCATTTTCTGACCGTTTGGAACCAAGGCTATTTTTACATTTCTGTGGTGTTTGTGTTTAGCTGTAATTTTCCTCTTACTCATTTACTGTACCCACACATATTATATACCATTTTTCTCGCCATTAAATGGACTTTCTAAACATACCATTATTTTCATCATATCTTATAATTTACTATAAAAAATATATAAAATATGAGTAAAAAAATGAAAATAAAAACTCACTTTTCTAACTTTGACCCCCAAAATCTGTTACACATCTACAACCACCAAAAAATACCCATGCTAAATAGTTTATAAATTTTGTCCTGAGTTTAGAAATACCCAATGTTTACATGTTCTTTGCTTTTTTTGCAAGTTATAGGGCAATAAATACAAGTAGCACTTTGCTATTTCCAAACCACTTTTTTTCAAAATTAGCAATAGTTACATTGGAACACTGATATCTATCAGGAATCCCTGAATATCCCTTGACATGTATATTTTTTTTTTTAGAAGACAACCCAAAGTATTGATCTAGGCCTATTTTGGTATATTTCATGTCACCATTTCACCACCAAATGCAATCAAATAAAAAATAAAAATGTTCACTTTTTCATAAACTTTAGGTTTCTCACTGAAATTATTTACAAACAGCTTGTGCAATTATGACACAAATGGTTGTAAAAGCTTCTCTGGGATCCCCTTTGTTCAGAAATAGCAGACTTATATGGCTTTAGCATTGCTTTTTGGTAATTAGAAGGCTGCTAAATGCCATTGCGCACCACACGTGTATTATGCCCAGCAGTGAAGGGGTTAATTAGAGAGCTTGTAGGGTTAATTTTAGCTTTAGTGCAGTATAGTAGACAACCCAAAGTATTGATCTAGGCCCACTTTGGTATATTTCATGCCACCATTTCACCGCCAAATGCGATCAAATAGCAGACATATATGGCTTTGGCGTAGCTTTTTGGTAATTAGAAGGCCGCTAAATGCCGCTGCACATCACACGTGTATTATGTCTAGCAGTGAAGGGGTTAATTAGGTAGCTTGTAGGGAGCCTGCAGGGTTAATTTTAGCTTTGGTGTAGAGATCAGCCTTCCACCTGACTTCACACCCCCTGATCCCTCCCAAACAGCTCTCTTCCCTCCCCCACCCCACAATTGTCCCCGCCATTTTAAGTACTGGCAGAAAGTCTGCCAATACTAAAATATAAGTATTTTTTTTTTGGGGGGGGGGAGGTAGGTATTTCTTTTTTTTTTTTTTTTAAACATAATTCTGCTGTGTAGGATCCCCCCATAGCCCCAACCTCCCTGATCCCCCCAACAGCTCTCTAACCCTCCCCCTCTACCTTATTGAGTGCCATCTTGGGTACTGGCAGCTGTCTGCCAGTACCCAGTTTGCCATTAAACATGGTATTTAAAAAAAAAAAAAAAAAAAAAGTTTTATTATAAAATTAGTCTATATTTTCTGTAGTGTAGCTGCCCCCCCTCAATATTCAACCCCCCACCCCCTCCCAGATTCCTTAGCTGAACATTCCCACCCTTCCCAGTCCTCTCTCCCACCTTAACAAAATGTGTTACTGTGCTATAGTGTAGCGTTCCCACCCGCTCCCATGTACGCCTGTGCGTGTCCCAGAACGCGATCCCGCCCCCCTTCGACGCACTTCCTTCACCGATGGCCGCCCACCTGCCTCAGCTCCCACCCACCAACGATCACGGCCATCGATGGCCGATGCAAAGAGGGCCAACAAAGTGGCTCTCTCTGCATCGGACTGCTAAAAATGTTTTATTATTATTATTGCAGGATGCCTCGTTAAGGACCTTTTTTTGTAGGACGCACCCTGTACATTGTTGGTCATTAAGGGGTTAACCCCTTAGTGACCAGAGCACTTTTCCATTTTCTGTCCGTTTGGGACCAAGGCTATTTTTACATTTCTGGGGTGTTTGTGTTTAGCTGTAATTTTCCTCTTACTCATTTACTGTACCCACACATATTATATACCGTTTTTCTCGCCATTAAATGGACTTTCTAAAAATACCATTATTTTCATCATATCTTATCATTTACTATAAAAAAAATTATAAAATATGAGGAAAAATGGAAAAAAACACACTTTTTCTAACTTTGAACCCCAAAATCTGTTACATATCTACAACCACCAAAAAACACCCATGCTAAATTGTTTCTAAATTTTGTCCTGAGTTTAGAAATACCCAATGTTTACATCTTCTTTGCTTTTTTTGCAAGTTATAGGGCAATAAATACAAGTAGCACTTTGCTATTTTCAAACCATTTTTTTTCAAAATTAACGCTAGTTACATTAGAACACTAATATCTTTCAGGAATCCCTGAATATCCATTGACATGTATATATTTTTTTTTAGAAGACATCCCAAATTATTGATCTAGGCCCATTTTGGTATATTTCATGCCACCATTTAACCGCCAAATGCGATCAAATACAAAAAATTGTTCACTTTTTCACAAATTTTTTCACAAACTTTCAGTTTCTCACTGAAATTATTTACAAACTGCTTGTGCAATTATGGCATAAATGGTTGTAAATTCTTCTCTGGGATCCCCTTTGTTCAGAAATAGCAGACATATATGGCTTTGGCATTGCTTTTTGGTAATTAGAAGGCCGCTAAATGTCACTGCGCACCACACGTGTATTATGCCCAGTAGTGAAGGGGTTAATTAGGGAGCATGTAAGGAGCTTTTTGGGGTAATTTTAGCTTTAGTGTAGTGTAGTAGACAACCCCAAGTATTGATCTAGGCCCATTTTGGTATATTTCATGCCACCATTTCACCGCCAAATGCGATCAAATTAAAAAAAACGTAAAATTTTTCACAATTTTAGGTTTCTCACTGAAATAATTTACAAACAGCTTGTGCAATTATGGCACAAATGGTTGTAAATGCTTCTCTGGGATCCCCTTTGTTCAGAAATAGCAGACATATATGACTTTGGAGTTGCTTTTTGGTAATTAGAATGCTGCTAAATGGCGCTGCGCATCACACGTGTATTATGGCTAGCAGTGAAGGGGTTAATTAGGTAGCTTGTAGGGAGCTTGCAGGGTTAATTTTAGCTTTAGTGTAAAGATCAGCCTCCCACCTGAAACATCAGACCCCCTGATCCCTCCCAAACATCTCTCTTCCCTCCCCTACCCCACAAATGTCCCCGCCATCTTAAGTACTGGCAGAAACTCTGCCAGTACTAAAATAAAAGGTATATTTGGGCTTTTTTGTGCATTTTTTGTTAGCATATTTACATATGCTTCTGTGTAGGGATCCCCCTTAGCCCCCAACCTCACTGATCTCCCACTAAACAGCTCTCTAACCCTCCCCCTCTGACTTAATGTGCGCCATCTTGGGTACTGGCAGCTGTCTGCCAGTACCCAGTTTAGTGAAAAAAAATGCTTTTTTTTAAATAAAAAAATGTCCATTTTCTGTAGTGTAGCTTCCCCCCCCCAAGACCAACCCCCCACCCCTTCCAGATCCCTTAGATGGTTAGAAAAAAAACGTTTATTTAATTTTTTTTTTACTTTTCTTTAACTTTTTTTCTGTAGTGTAGCGGTTCCCACCCGCTCCCGCCCCGTGCACGCGCCCGCGCCCGCCCGCCACCCCCCGTGCACGCGCGCGCGCCCGTGCGCGCCCCCGTCGGCTCCGCTTCCGATCCCGCCCCCCTCCACCTTACGCAACTCACCGATGGCCGCCCACCCGCCTCCCAAGTCGGCTCCCACCCACCAACGATACCGGCCATCGATGTCCGGTGCAGAGAGGGCCACAGAGTGGCTCTTTCTGCATCGGATGGCCAGACAGTGTTATTGCAGGATGCCTCGATATCGAGGCATCGCTGCAATAACCGGAAAGCAGCTGGAAGCGAGCAGGATCGCTTCCAGCTGCTTTCCACACCGAGGACATGCAGGGTACGTC